>NW_006780388.1:2878747-2913279 GCF_000442215.2 Lipotes vexillifer
GCCGAGCGCGCTGTGGAGAAGCGGCCGTGTGGGGCCTGTGTGTGGCGGACCGCTGTCCAGGTGCGAGGAGCGGCTAAGCGAGCGCTCCCGGGAGAAGCCGGCGCGGACGCCTGAGGTGAAGCCCGGTGGCGGCGGGCGGCGGGTCCCGCGCGGCTGTGAGCGGCGGATGCCTGGCTCTCGTCCGCTCCTGAGGGCGATCTCAGGACTGCGGCGTCCGCGGTGGGAGCGGCCTCCCCTCCCAGCTGCCCGCGCGCTTGGCGGGTGGAGACGAAGGCGCGGCGCGCGCCGAGCCCCCGGCCCCGAGTCCTGGCTGGCCCTCGGGCCACCCCCGTCTCCCCGCTCGGTGGAAGCCGGCGGGTTAGGGGTCGGAGAACACGCCCGGATGCGAAGCGGGCAGGTGACGTCGGCTTCTAGTCCAAACACGCGGGGACACAGTAACGTAGAAACACGCAGAACACCTTAGAGTGTGGACGTCCGCGTAGAGCGCGGCGAGTGCAGACGCGCGGGTGTAATTATGAGAGATATATACCCACGTCCTGCAGTGACGCAAAAATGAATTCCCCCCAGAGACTGGCTTACGTTAGAGTTCGTGCTTGGTGTTGGACATTCTGTGGGTTTGACAGATGCCTAAGGACACACAGGGTTACAGGATCCTTCAGAGCAGTTTCACTGCCTCGGAAACTCCCTACCCACCACTCACGCCTCCCTCCCGCAACTTTAGATGGTGTGCTGTCTCTATAGTTTTGCCTTTTCCAGAATGTCATAGAATTGGAATCTTCAGAATACATTTTAAAACAGAGTGGATAGGGAGAGTCGCATTTCACCTCAGGGTTTCAAAGGGACCGCTTTCAATCCCTGTTTGCCAAGCGCTGGACTTATTATCTATAAGGTGCAAAAGTGTGAGGAGGGCATGAAATGATAAACTTTGGGAGATGGTATTTGAATGCAAGTCATGCATGTTTCCTCTTTCTTTCCTCCCTCCCTTCCTCCCTCTCTTCCTCCCTCCCTTCCTCCCTCCCTCCCTTCCTTGCTTGCTTCCTTCCTTCCTTTCTCTCCTTCCTTCCTTTCTTTTTCTCTCCTTCTTTCCTTCCTCCCTCCCTCCCTCTTTCTCTTTCTCTTCTTCATTCTTTTTTTAAAAACAGCTTTTAGTTAGAAAATTTGAAACTACCTTGAAAGGTTATTAACAAGCGTTCTTCTAGAATTTCAAAATACAGGGAGTGCCCTGGTGGTCTAGTGGTTAGGACTTGGCCCTCTCACTGCCGTGGCCTGGTTCATTCCCTGGTTGGGGAACTAAAATCCCACAAGCCGCACGATGAGGCCGGGAAAAAAAAAAAAAAAACCTTAAAAAAAGTGAAAAATTTGCTGAGTTCCCATTGAAGCAGTAAAAGGACTAAAATCTACTTTTTTGAATTGGATTTATAAAGATAATTGAGTGACTGTTCCCCTCTGTGAGAGATGACCAATTTTGTCAAAGTTTGTTAAAAAAATCTTTGGTTTGTGCTGGGGCTACTACAGAGAAGTCCTCTTTATGTGGTTATTTCTATACATGGAAATCCCCCCAAACTTTCATCACATAGTAAAATAGCAAATTATAGGACCATCATTGCTGAGCTCTTTGAAAGCTCTATTTATCTAGAATAGCAGGATATAAACTGTACTTGTTTCTATAATTTAAATGCTGGATATAAATGTAAAATTAGCTGTTAACTAAAATTCTATTTATCCAAAAAGTTAATTATAGCAATAATTTCACATTACAGCCCTATCATCATAGACCCCACTCTGTGATGAGGGAGAATGACAGCACACAAGCAACAATTATGAATTAGGAATGCTAAGAGAGGGAATAGAGGCTGGGGGATACTTGAAGGAGGGTAGTAGGAAAGTCTTCTCCTTGAGATCCAAAGAATGCTGAAGATCCTGTCTTGGGAATATGTGAGGGTGGGATTGGAGAGGATGCTCAAGGAAGAGGAAACCAGGTCTGCTCACTCTGGCCTGCTCAGAATTCGAGACAATGGCATCAAAATCAGAAAGTTGGTGGGGTTTGCCCTGAGGGTCTGACTGACAGCCTCAGCTGACCTGTGGGTCGGTCAGACACCTTCTCAGAGCCAGCAGCTAGCAATGCCTCTTCCTTGTCTGGGTCCAGAGTCCCCTTCTCTTTTTCCAGAGCCACAATGAGAGTAAGGACCAAGCAGTGCAGCTTTGTCCTCTGGAGGAAAGCTCTAGCAAGTAGGAGCATGAGGGGCTTGGGCCCTACCATGCCCTCATGAAACCTAAAGCAAGGGACCAGGAAGGCCCTGGGAGGAATTGACCAGGTCAGGCTGGGCTCTGGTCCAGGCGGGAGGTTGCCCTTCAAAAGTAGGAGGAGGGCACAGAACTCAGGGAAGGGAACTTGGGAGACCTGGGCTGGGGGGCTGTCAGAGATGGTCATGGTGTATCTAGTGTCTGTGGTATAGGGTCAGCCTCATAGTAGACACTCCACAACTATTACCTGTTACATTGCCATCATGTTACCTTAACCAGACTAGGTTCACCACCACCTCTTCTTTCCTTTTACCCTTATCAAGTATCTGAGTCAGTGGCCTTGAGGCTGTATACATCTAGTCCCACATCTGGCCCTCTGTTTTCATTGCTGCTCTCTGAGCCACCCCCCATCCTGATTCAGGGCCTGATACATATCAGACACAACCGACGCATGTTGAATGAATAAACTATGTATAAAAACCAGGTAATTGCAGTACTCTAGATGAGGAATGACTGAGCCTTGGGCTGAGGAGATGGCATTGGAGATGGAGAAAAGGAGACATTTAAAATATATTTGGAAAGTAGAAGGGACAGTAGTTGCTGTTGAATGGTATAATTTCTGTATCACCATATTGAGCTCTTTATTTCATGTTAATTTTGTATTTCTCAAAATGTCCATGTAGAGAAGCAAGTTGTCATTTTTTTGGTAGACAGACACTAAGGTATATCACCATATATTTTGAATAATAGTAGAAAGTGAAGGAACTTCAAAGAGTTCATGTGATATTACTTGTAAGTCAATAACTACCAAGAGATATTAAGGGGTAAAAATTTGAACAACTCAATATGTAGATGGATAGTGTTTTTACACAAAATGTGGCTACTGAATAGTTCTTCCTCTCTAACCTCAAGTGTGTAGCACTTGACAGGCTCTCAATAAATGTTTGTTGAGTGGATGGATGAATGAATGAATCCATCAGGGTTTGTCAAGAATTTCAGAGACTGAAATTGCATAGTAAGCCAGATCAGACTAGGCTGAAGAATAAGTAGGACCTTAAAGCTGCTTAATTCCCCATTGTTTATTCTGGCTTGAATGCAGAAGCTGCTACATTGGATAAGAATGAAAAGCAGTGTTCTCATCTGTCAAGAGCCTGTGAACATCTAGGCACCTTACATACATTATTTTGAATTCTCACAACAACCCTGTAGGGTAGATGTTATCCATATTTTGTGGATGAAGAAATTAAAGCTCAGTAATTCAAAACATTTGACTACAAACTAGTGGCGCTGGAATTCATAATCATATTTGACTAACTCCACAGTCTTCCTGAAACGTATTATGCGACATGTCCTGAAAGTGCAGCCTGTAGCTGAGGGCATTCACTGTTAAAGAGGCCACATAATATGAAGTGAAATGGAGTAAATCTGCTAGTTTGGTGTAGCTGACAGTTGTTATTACACTAAAACCTTTTCTAGTGGTGAAATTGAGGGACAAGCCACCATTTCATTTATTTGTTTTTTGAGTGCTTTTTATGTGCAAGGTAGCATTGAAATGCACATACAAAAAATTTGTAAGATGCTACCTCTGCCCTGATGGAGCTTACTTACCATCCAGAGGTGAGGATAAAGTACTACCTATCCCCTTACACAGTGTAACTAAATGCATGATTCAAGGTGGTTACAATAGAGTTTTGCTATGGTTTTTTTTTTTTTTTTTTTTCCTTGCGTTATGCGGGCCTCCCACTGTTGTGGCCTCTCCCATTTGCGGAGCACAGGCTCCGGACGCGCAGGCTCAGTGGCCATGGCTCACGGGCCCAGCCGCTCCGCGGCATGTGGGATCTTCCCGAAACGGGGCACGAACCCGCGTCTTCTGCATCGGCAGGCGGACTCTCAAGCACCGCGCCACCAGGGAAGCCCCTATGTTTTTTTTAAGTAGGCTTTATGGTAATAAATATTTAAATCTGCAAATGTCCCATTGAATCATTTCTCATCTGAAACTAAATTTGCAGGGTGCTCAAATATTGCTAAATTATTTTTTTGAAAAGTGAAAGTTAAAAATTTAAACCTAACTATATCATTCAAAACTTTTAAGAGGACATTTTGAAACATGCTTTTTACAGGTTGAATCTAAGTTGCATTTCATTGTTGTAACATAAAGTTTTCCCAAAGAATGAGTAGAATATCCAGTACTTTCCTAATAAATTCTTTTTTCAGTCTTAGAATTTTTCAAGGTTTATTTCAGTTGTTTAATTTATACATCTAAGTTATATTTTCTAATATGCAGATAAAAGAATGGCTAACTCCATTGCATCAAAGAACTTTACTGCACTTTCAGACCTGCATCCAAATATGGCTAATCTGGTAGGTTTCAGCGGTGTAGTGGTTCATTTGATCTCTGTTGAAACTTTAGGTGGTAATATTACATTATGTCAACATTATTGATTCGTTTCAACATGTGCTGGTATAATTGACAAGTATACAGATACTGCATTAGTGATTGTTAGATATTAAACACTCCTAAACTTCTTTGTATTTATGCCAGCTAAATGAAAATTAGTCTTTCTTTTGTCTATGGATTAGGAGATTGTAGATATGACTAGTGATTGTTAAAAATTATCAAAAGTTTACTTGTATTATATTTTACTTTATTTATTTTTGGCTGCATTGGGTCTTCGTTGCTGCACAGGCTTTCTCTACTTGCTGTGAGCTGGGGCTACTCTTTGTTGTGGTGCATGGGCTTCTCATTGTGATGGCTTCTGTCGTTGCAGAGCACGGGCTCTAGGCACACGGGCTTCAGAAGTTGTAGCTCGCAGGCTCTAGAGCACAGGCTCAGTAGTTGCGGTGCATGGGCTTAGTTGCTCTGCGGAATGTGGGATCTTCCCGGATCAGGGATCAAACCTGTGTCCACTGCACTGGCAGGCGGATTCTTAACCACTGCGCCACCAGGGAAGTCCTTGTACTGTATTTTAATTAAATATTTAATAAGTACTCAAATTTAGCATTATAAAATTAAAACATTGTCGTTCAGCAGTATCTATTCTCTAGTCAAATTGCCCAAGTTATATACTGAAATACTTGCTATTATGCTGCTTTTATGACATAAAGGTACACAAAAGATATATTTCTGAAATCATTATGTGAAAATTCATTTTGGAGGAAGGGATTGTGGGGGAATCAGTCATGTCAACTATGCCTAGATTGTTAATTATTTAAAAGAAATCTAGGTGGAATCATCTTATAAGGTGAAGAATTCATTGTAAAGCAATTATCATACTGCCTTACTTTTCCTACCCCCAGCAGTCTGCTGTTTACATTTAGAATTTGCAAATCAGATTTCTTAAAATGGGATAAATTTACATATAACTTCGATAATTTGCAATTTAAACTTTATTAATGTTAAAAATAATTATTGATGTTACAGTTTTTCTTGAAAGGTAAACTATTTGCTAATTGCCTCTTCAGTTAGAAAATTTTACTCAATATTTCCATTAGTTGTTTTCCCAACAAAATTCAGTGAGATCTGCATGCATATGGAATTTAAAGAAAGAATAGCAATGTGTCTAAATGTAATAAGACTAGCTAATAGCTCAGCTAGGATGTGGTAGTCTTAAAAGCTTGAATGTATTTTATTTATATTTTTTTCAGATTTATTTTGGCTGCGTTGGGTCTTTGTTTCTGTGCGCGGGCTTTCTCTAGCTGCAGCAAGTGGGGGTTACTCTCCGTTGCAGTGCGTGGGCTTCTCACCGTGGTGGCTTCTCTTTGTTGCGGAGCACGGCTCTAGGCATGCGGGCTTCAGGAGTTGTGGCACGCGGGCTCTAGAGCACAGGCTCACTTTGTTGTGGTGCATGGCTTAGTTGCTCCCTGGCGTGTGGGAACTTTCCAGACCAGGGCTCAAACCTGTGTCCCCTGCATTGGCAGGCGGATTCTTAACCACTGCACCACCAGGGAAGTCCTTGAATGTATTTTAAATGTAACAGATTATTGCAAGGTTAAAATCAGTTGCTAGAATTAGTGATATAAATTCACCCTTTCAGAAAAAGGTAGTTATTTTTATTTCTTAAAGCATTTAAAAAATACTTAATTTTTCTTTGTTAGTCACTGAAGAGAACATTAAAAATTTTAAAGATGTTAGTATCTTTAAGGTTTAAGATCTAAGACTTCAGAGCTTAGATTTATTAGCAGCAATATGCAAGTTTTGTTACTATCTAATTTATGTTACTGTCCAGCATGTTTGCATTAAGAAGCTAAGCAATTTTATGTGGATTGTTAGAAAACCCTATATAAAAGAAAGCTTTGAAGACCATGGCAAATTAAATTGCATTATACATGTGCTTTGAATGAATTCAGTAAGGACTGATAGCATAGGGCAGTTACTGTGCTCCACCTAATGATTGAAAATAAAGTAGAAACATACTAAGTATTAAGTGATTATATTTGTAATATCAGTTAACTGTCTTATTACTTTGTACTACTCCTTGTGGAGCTGAACATTTATGAAGTTGTTTTAGATGTTTGTCTGGAATAAATACATTTAAATTGTTCCTAGTTAAAAATGTTTGTTAGAGTCAGTAAAATATAACAAGTCCATGAAATTAAATTTACCATCTCCATCTGTGTTTAATATTCGTCTTCTATAACCTTTTTGTTTTTCAGAAAATAATCGGCATAGTTATTAGAAAAACAGATGTCAAAGGCTTTCCAGACAGAAAAAGCTGAGTTCTGTTTAACTCTTTGCTTCATTTTTCATCAACTGTGGCTTATGACTACAACAAAATATATTTAAGTGATTAAATTTCTCATGCCTGTTTAACTCCCTAAGAGCAACAGCCATGTTCTTTATTGCATGGTAAAGTACTTGATTTAAGGCCACATGTGTGGCCTTATATCATTCTTAATGATTTTATTTGATATCTCTAAAACATAATTTTAAAAGCTGTGTATACAGTACTAAAATAGCTAAATTGGTCAACTCATTAATGTGTATCAACGAGTACTTATTGAGCACCTCCACTGTGTAAAACCCAGTGGGAAGGTAAGAGAGAGAGATGTTGTATGTAGTCTCATCATCCTCAGTTATCAAAGTGTCTGAAAGGATGGACATGGAGCTAGTTTGACTGGGCTCAGCACGAGTCATCTGAGATCTATTCTATGTACAGCTGTGAAATCCGGGTAAATAAAGCTGGGATGAGAATTAAATGAGCTCATACATGGAAAGGTGTGTAAGGCACAGTAAGAACTCCATGTTAACTATCAATATCAGCCTAAGAGATACAAGTACACAGGTAAATCTTCATAGAAGACAGAAAGGGACAAGGAGGAAGGTTTTCCAGCAGGGATATGTCCTGACAGTGTTGAGCGAGAGAAGTATGGCAGCAGTATCCATGTATTTACTCAAAGAACCAGACAATTCAGTGGAAAAAAATCATCTTTCACATGTGGAAAATACAGTTAAGTTTGGCTTTAGTGGTTCTTATTGAGTTGCTTGAACTGTGCAAGAATTTTAGGACTATGGAAACACAATCTGAGACTAAAATTAGATTTTTAAAATCAACTGACCCTCAAACTTTTGTAGTTTACATGCAGAGATAAACTATAGAATGCCAAAAGTAGCAATTCACTATTATTAGCTTTTGAAGTGTCAATGCTTTTTATTAAAAGGTACAGTATAAATCCTTCTAAACAGCCTGAGGGAATCCGAGCTCTAGTCAGCCAGCCAGTAATTTTGACAGAAGAAGACAATTAATTGTGGCTGTGTTAATTGACTTATGGTGTAGTGATAGGTACCTTTATTTTCATTTTATTTTTTATAATATTCTGTTGTTATTTTTGAGGTAAATAACAAAGATGTCATCTCCCACCCATACTCGTTTGTCTTCTCTTTACTGCATCATAATTAATTAGATCAGAATTACCACTTGAATAGTTTGAGAAATCCTGCATCTCTGTTTTCTAAGCTGTAAAAGGAATAACTTGAAATATATGAATTAGAAAAGGTCAATATTTATATATTTGCTTAAATTACAGCAATGAAATAAAATTTTCACCTATTAGATGGTGAGAGTAGGGCACCATTTCTGTAGTGTTTGACTTTTTTTTTTTTTTTTTTTTTTTTTTTTGCATTACACGGGCCTCTCACTGCTGTGGCCTCTCCCGCTGCGGAGCACAGACTCTGGACACGCAGGCCCAGCGGCCACGGCTCACGGGCCCAGCCGCTCCACAGCATGTGGGATCTTCCCGGACTGGGGCACGATCCCGCATCCCCTGCATCGGCAGGCGGACTCCCAACCATTGCGCCACCAGGGAAGCCCCTTGACTATTTTTTATAATTGTCTGTACAGTATTCCTTTTTTGGAGAAGATATGCTTACTGACTTTAAAAAACATTACACATATCAATATACTGTCATAAAAAATTCAAGCAGTGCAGAAGGTCATAGAGTCAAAAAGAGAAATTCTTCATTTAACCCTCAACTTTTCCCATCCCAGCCCCCACCCCAAAGGTAAGCACTAATCACAGTTCAGTAGATATCTATAATGTGCATTTGTATGTTAGGTTGTATTACTTTTTAAAAACTTTTAAAATTGAAGTATAGTTGATATATAATATTATAGAACTTACAGGTATACAGTATAGTGATTTACAATTTTAAAGGTTATATTTCATTGTAGTTATTATAAAATACTTGCTGTATTCCACGTGTTGTATAGTATATCTTTGTAGCTTATTTTGTACCTAGAAGTTTGTACCTCTTAATCCCCTACCCCTATATTGCCCCTCTCTCCTTCCCCCATTCCCCCCTTCCCCACTTCCCTCCTTCCCTCTCCCCACTGGTAACCACTATCTGTGATTCTGCTTTTTTGTTATATTCACTAGTTTGTTGTATTTTTTAGATTCCACATATAAATGATATCATACAGTATTTGTCTTTTGTCTGACTTATTTCACTTAGCATAATGCCCTCCAAGTCTATCCATGCTGCTGCAAATGGTAACATTTCATTGTTTTATAAAGCTGAGTAAAAATTTCATTGTGTATATATATGTGTGTGTGTGTATATATATATATATGTATATATATATATATCACAACTTCTTAATTCATCTGGTGATGGACAGTTAGGTTGCTTTCATGTCTTGGTGATTGTAAATAATGCTGCTATGAACATTGGGGTGCATGTATCTTTTCAAATTAGTGTTTTTGTTTTTTTCAGATATATTCTCAGAAGTGAAATCGCTGGGTCATATGGTAGTTCTATTTTTAGTTTTTTTAGATGCATCCATACTGATTTGCACAGTGGCTGCACCAATTTACATTCCCACCAACAGTGTATGAGTTTCCCTTTGTACATTCTCGCCAACATTTGTTATTTGTGTTCTTTTTTTTTTTTTTGCGGTACGCGGGCCTCTCACTGTTGTGGCCTCTCCTGTTGCGGAGCACAGGCTCCGGACGCGCAGGCTCAGCGGCCATGGCTCACGGGCCAAGCCGCTCCACGGCATGTGGGATCTTCCTGGACCGGGGCACGAACCCGCGTCCCTTGCATCGGCAGGCGGACTCTCAACCACTGCGCCACCAGGGAAGCCCATTTGTGTTCTTTTTGACGATAGCCATTCTGACAGGTGTGAAGTGATAGCTCATTGTTGTTTTGATTTGTATTTCCCTGATAATTAGTGATACTGAACATCTTTTCATGTGCCTGTTGGCCATCTGCATTTCATCTTTGGAAGAATGTCTATTCAGTTCTTCTACCTAGTTTTTAACTTGGGTTGTTAGTTTTTTTGATGTTGAGTTGTATGAGCTGTTGATGTATGTTGGATATTAACCCCTTATTGTTTATATCATTTGCAAATATTTTCTCCCATTCAGTAGTTTGTCTTTTCATTTTGTTGATGGTTTCCTTTGCTGTGCAAAAGCGTTTAGGTTTAATTAGGTTCCATTTGTTTATTTTTGCTTTTATTGCCTTTGTTTTAGGAATGGATCCAATAAAATATTGACACAATTTATGTGAAAGAGTCTGCCTATGTTTTCCTTTAAGAGCTTAATCGTGTCTGGCCTTACATTTAGGTCTTTAATCCGTTTTGAATTTATTTTTGTGTATTTTGAGTGTCCTAATTTCATTCTTTTACATGGAGCTGTCCAGTTTTCCCAGCACCACTTATTGAAGAGACTGTCTTTTCTCCATTGTAGATTCTTGCCTCCTTTGTCATAGATTAGGTAACCAGAGGTGCGTGGGCTTATTTCTGGGTTTCTATCCTGTTCCATTGATCTATATTTCTGTTTTTGTGCCAGTACCATACTGTCTTGATTACTGTAGCTTTGTAGTATAGTCTGAGGTCAGGGAGCCTGATCCCTCCAGCTCCATTTTTCTTTCTCAAGATTAGTTTGGCTATTCAGGGTCTTTTGTTTCCATACAAGGCTCACGGGCCCAGCCACTCTGCGGCATGTGGGATCTTCCCGGACCGGGGCACGAATCCGTGTTCCCTGTATCGGCAGGCGGACTCTCAACCACTGCGCCACCAGGGAAGCCCTGTATTACTTTTTAAATTAGCAAAACAATAAAGAAATTTTATTTTGGAAAAAAAGTACTTGCTGACCCCTAGTGGTATCTTTTAGCAGCACACATTTATTTGTTTTGAAATAATTTAGATCTGAATTACGACTTAGGTTAAAACAACAGTAAGAGAGAAATGGAGACTCTAAGCTAATATCTGGATGGTTCAAGCCTACATGTCATTTCCCTCCAAATATACAGATAACTGGGGAAAGGGAACATAGGGGTAACAGTGAGGTGAGTTATCTACCTTGGCAGCTTAGAATTCATAAAAGCATAACTTATATAATTTATATCTGAAATAATATTTTACACCATGTGTTTGAGTGTTTTTAGCATCAAATAATCATATTTGTTCAAAATTAAAATAAAACTTTTCATTTGAAAAATAAAAGCATTGGTTTTCCCTTAGATATTGGATCAGAAAGGTATACTTTCAGTTTCACCATTCGTGATTCAACAACCCATTTTGTAAATGCAACATCGTGGGGCAAGGAAGATTACATCAGATCACTTTCTGACAGCTTTCGTGTTGGGGAGTGTGGTAAGTTGGCATTGATTCTTAAACTGTTTCTTTTACAGTATTATTTCCATGATATGTTTGTGATAACTACACTGAGGGAGTCAAAATGAAATGAGACACAATTCTTATTCTCAAGAACCTTACCAGAAAAAAGTCAAGTGTTGAGTACAACACAAGGCATTCAGCATTTAATTGAAACATACAAACATGATAATCACATATTTTACTAAGTAGCTCTATGATCTTTGGTTTATTTCTATTTCACTTTGCATCAGTCCCTCTTGTGGCTCTAATCATTTATCTTTCTGTAAAATTATAATAGGGATGCTAAATAGATTTTGATAAAAGATATTTGAATTTTTAATGGATTTTAAGAAACCTTCAGCCTAAAATACCAAATCTTTCATATCATCTACCCACCCCAATAGCCCTCTGATGGTACAGTGTAGTATATTGAAAAGAACAAGACTTTGAGAACAGGTAGATCTGGATTCAATTCCAAGTACCAACATTTATTTCATTGTGGCTTTGAGAAAATTTCTTAATCTTGTTGGGTCTCAACTATGAATTAACACCCTATAGATTCTTGTGAATGTTAAATGAGATAGTGTGCCTGTTATAAAGTGTAGAACTTCGTCACTCAATAGATGACAGCTCTAGCCTCATACAAGAAACAAGAAAGCATGTATACCAGCTCTCTTTCATGGTAGAAAAAAGAAGGGAAAGGGTAACACGGACAATTAAACTACTCCTCTCCAACCCTGCAGTATCAAGCAGCCTAGTACCCATACTAGTTACTCAGTACCCAATCATATTATTAACTTTCAGGATTACATATAGTATCTCTCTAACTGAATAATAAGGTAGTTGAACATATGAACTATGAAGGCAAAAAACTTTGCAAACTTTGCAAAAACTTTACAGGCCCTTAGAAGCAGCCTGTAAGGATAGCATTGGGGGGAAGGTGAGCAAAGAGGCAGGGTCAGCAGGAGCCCAGTCTCATCCTGACCCAGATGGGAGCTCTGGAGCATGAGTGGCACCTCAAAGTGGTACCACCCTAAAGAAAGAGGCCTGGGATTTTGTACCCTGTATTTACAAGTTATTGGCTGAAGTCCATGCCCTACTCCCCCTACAAGCAAAACATTTCTTGGATGAATGCCAGAACATTAGTTACCTAGAGCTAAAGATATATTTTGGTATTAACCTGTGTTCCGTGTTGATGGCTGTTGTGAGGATGAATGAGATAAGGGATTTTAAAGGTGTAAATCTGATGATGCTTATAGAAGTAAATAAGATTTTGGTGTGGTAGAATGAAAAGATTACAGATTTTTAAATTAGAATTACAAATAGAACAGTTCTAATTCCAACTCTACTACTTTCTAGATTTAATACCTCAAGAAAGTTATTTAACCTCTGTGAACTTCAATTTCTTCATTTGGAAAAAGGGATAATAATGAGGGATGGTTGTGTGAGGAATTAGCAAAATAGAGCACGAAAAAGTCTAACATAGACAATAGGAAATGAAAACCCTAAAATGTTAAGTCATAAAGCTGATAAGTTGTGGGACTCAAATCAGGACCCAGATTTTGCATTGCTCTTTCTAACTACCACTATTATTTTTGAGGACAGCTGTGAATTGGGTGAAGATCAATTTATTTTATAGAAGGGCATGTTTTAACCAAATCAAATGTTCAGTGTAACTATTCAATAAAGTAATATTAATGTGGATCATATGTTGGGATTTAAACACAAAGTATAAGAAATGTCATCTGAGATCAAATTGATTGATCATACCCCAGGATTCTGTTGCTCACAGTGCCAAAAGAAAATGATTGTGAAGGATACATAACACCAACTCAAAATTAGAAATAACATTGTAATGTTCGTTGTTATGTACACTCATTTTTTAAACTTATCCTGTTACTTTTTTGTAACAGCATCATATTTTCCCCTCTGTTTTAGTGATAATTGAAAATCCCCTGATCCAAAGAAAGGAATTAGAAAGAGAAGAAAAGTTCAGCCCTGCAACTCCTAGGTAAATCTAGCACAGAGGTCAGAATGATTATTACTTTATGCCAGGATGATTATTACTAATAAGTTTATGCCAGAATGATTATTACTAATAAGTTTTTACATGTCAGATTAACAGAGAGCTTATTAAAGGTGTATACTTCAGTTTGAAAATTAGGAGTTTAATTCTGCTTCATAATATTTATCTTTGATTATGAAATAATTTACTTTGACATAGGATCACATAAAAAATGGCTTTGTTTTTAGTACTTTGATTCTCATTCTTAGATTACAAAAATCTGACTCTAGTCACATTAAAGCTGAACAGTGAAAAGGTAAATCATGGAAGTCATATATCCATTTTTTCATCTCAATTTCTAACTCTCTTCACATGCCTTACTATCTTAGTTCAGGTTACCTGGAAGCAGAGCCCAGAGGAGGATTTTTGTGCAGATGATTTGTTGAGGGAGAGCCCTTAGAAGCAGCCTTAAGGATAGCACTGGGGGGAAGGTGAGCAAAGAGGCAGGGTCAGCAGGAGCCCAGTCTCATCCTGACCCAGATGGGAGCTCTGGAGCATGAGTGGCACCTCAAAGTGGTACCACCCTAAAGAAAGAGGCCTGGGCTTTTGTACCCTGTATTTACAAGTTATTGGTTGAAGTCCACCCCCTATTCCTGCAGAGGAGGGAAGGCTTAAAGGTATTTCTGGCTGAGGGCAAATCTCGAGAGAGAAGGGAGTAGCTGGTAAAGAGCTCTGGGTGGGCACAAAAGTCTCTACTACACGTGCACCTGCACCCATTTTTCTGACCTCATCTTATAGGTCTCATTTCTCTGCAGCCACATGAAGAGTCCTCCACTTTATGAACGTCCTGGCCTCATTCTGCACTAACAGCATTGCATGTTCACTTCCCTCTGCAAAGAACAATATTATTTGCTCTTCTCACTGAAGTGTCAGCTTAAATGTCACCTCCTTAGATCTTCCCCCACCTACTCTGTCTGTAGTAGCCCTTCCAGTCTGCATTACTAGGACTTCGTCCTGTACACAGGGTATGTGTACCATCATAACCCTGATCACAATCTGGGATTATTTGATTAATTGTTCTTATCTGTCTCCCTCTCACGCATGTAAACTCCGTGAGATCATAGGTCTTGTGTGTCTTCCTCACCACTGTACCCTCTGTGCCTAGACTAAGGTCTGGCACATAATAGGCTCTCAGTAAGTGTTTATGGAATGAACACATGAATGGAGGGAGGGAAGAGCATCCTTGGCAGAGGGAACAAACATGAAACCTCCTGGCCTTTTCCAGAACAGTTAATAGTAGTTTAAACCTTATGAAACTGTTGATGTTTGACTATGTTCTTCTCTAAAACGGCAGTTTCATAGCCTAGGAATATGATGTGGCTGGAATATAGGCAGGGGAACAGCAGGAGGAGAAGCTCGAGAGACAAGCAGAGACACTTCACAGACAGCTTTGCTTGTTGTACCAACTTCATGCTTTGGTGATGGCTAGCCCAGAAGATCTTTTGAGCTGGGAAATATATTCATATTCGTGGTTTAGGAAGATCAGTTTGGCTACCTGAGGACGGACAGTAGGGGAACAAAGCTTAGGAGGCAAGCAGTAGTTTGGGTGAGAAGTGATGAGGGAAACACCTAAAGCAGTAGCAGGGGGAGGGGGGGGCGGGGGAGGCTCTGGATTAGAGGACTAGAAAGATGCTCCATGGAGGACACTTGGAAGTTGATTGGCTGGAAGGGGAAGAGCACCTCCAGTGTGTAAATATTGTGCATCTGTTCCTACAGAGCACCACAGAGGTAAGGGAAGCACATAGGCAGGGCAGTCAGTGTCATAGAGGTGGAAATCACCCTCCCCCCACCCCCACAATGTTTTAGAGTGCTTTTACACCCTTTTTTTTTTTACAGAGAAAGAAACTGAAACTCAGTATTGTGCAAGATCAGACTATTAGTGTGCTTAACACTCAGACACAGTTGGTCTTTAAAACATTTTCTTAATGAAAATACATTTTAGACAAAAAATATTTTACAAAGCTTTTCAATGTTTCTAAGAGTGAAAAGTATAAATCTTCTTAATATAATTTTTAAAATATAGTTTAAGTTACAACCAGAGTTTAACTGTGAACTTTGAAGTATTTTTCTATTAGAAAATCATTTGATATTAACTTTTGGTGTGTATTTTTACAATTTAGCGATTATAAACTATTGCTCAGTGAGAATCACTCAATGGTAAAAGTTTGTTCCAGTTATGAAGTGGATGCCAAGCTACTTTCTTTGATATACTTACCTGTTAAAGAGTCTTGTGATTATTATTCATTGGGTGACATTGTTGCAAACGGACACAGTCTTGATGGGAGAATTATTAATGTCCTTGCAGCTGTGAGGTCGGTAAGTTAAAACCCCAACAAAGCCAAGTTCAATTTGGTGGGGGGAGTTCTATTATTTTATTTGTGTTTGGAAAGTAATAATGAACTGGAGTAAAATTTCCTCTGTATCTTGATGCATCCTCCGTTGAATTTAGAAAATAACACTTCTCATTAAAGGGAAAGCAGCATTTTACCTGTGAATGAGTAGCAAAATAAAATTGTATTTGAATGTTAAATGCAGTACTCAGTCATAAATGATCCGCTAACTATATGAGAGCTTTTCATACTTGAGTTAAACAAAAGGCACAAATAGAAAGGGTAAATTCATTGACTTTAAGATCTCCAGGAAGTTCTTCAAAGGGGCTTAAGTTGAATAAATCAAGGAATCAATTCAGTGCGTGTTCTCAGAGCTGTCCTGAGTTGGGGGAGAGAGTGAGAAACCCACGGTGCTGCAGTAGGGGCCCTGTGAGCTAATGCATAGCATCAGGTGCTGAAAACCAGGGCAGAACGACACTCCATGGGGTGCCGGGGAATGTCTCACCATCCTTTGCTTCCACAACTCCCTCTTACCCAATTACTGCAGCAAGTTTTGAACTCCATTGGACAGATTAGAATCACTTGTCAGGGAGCAAATTTTCACAAAATAAAGTACATAAATAAAGGGGCAAGAAGAATTTCTCAATATACAGAATGATGATAATCAGAAGACAAAAAAACAGGAAATAGATTTAGGTACTTATAGTTAATGTTGTAAGTAATTGCTAATTGCATTTCCATATTAAATGACTGAGTGTCGACTATCCCCATGACAGGCCAACAGAGGCCTGCCTGCATTGTTCCCCAACCCAGCCCAGCCCAGCCCAGCACAGTGCCTGCCACACAGTGAACACTCAGTATCATTCAGGATGGAGGAATAAACACCCGATATGACAGTCTTGAAAAATGGGAAAAATTCATTTCTGGGCAACTTCGGTTCAATCTTACTTAAAGGCAGGATATGATCTCTCAATTTCCCTGAAATTCCATATAATGCCATTATATCACAATGTAGTAAGGATTTTCTAAAACTCAGTATGAATATAAAACCTACAACAGCTTTTTCCATGTCCCCCTTCCTGCCTCCACCCCTTGAGTCTGGTACCACCTTTCATAGGATTATATTATTTCTTTTATTTTCATGCCTTTTTTCTCCCATTTTGCTTCCATCCCTCTTACATTTCCTTATCTTTACGTTTTTATTTAACCTGTTTTCTTCCTTCTCGCCTCTACTTAGGTCTCTTCACTTTAAAACTCCTTTTCATACAGTTTTCTTGCATGCTGTGATATGGTAGGCCTCTCTCATACTCTGGCTGTCCTTTCCTCTGACTTTCTTTCTAGATGCTCTCTTCTGCAGGCAGCTGTGACTCTTTCTTCAGCTCCTTCCCAAGGAGCTCAGCCCTGACAATAGATGCATGGGTGACAGTGGCATAGGGGGCAGCTGACTGTCCATGCTTGGGCCATTGCTGTGTGACCATCAGAGGTGCTGCTGTTCCATTGAGAACTCCCTGAGGGCACAGAAGGGCCCCTGAGTTCACCTGTACCTCCATGATCCTCTTACACCACAGTGTGGACTGAATCAGACGGTATATCAAAGCACATTCCCATGTATCCCTCATTCGATTCTCACCAGCTTGTCCCTAGGAAGGCAGCAAAGGGGGTATCAATATCCATACCTGGGCTAGTAACATGAGGACACAGGCCCAGAGAGATGAATTCATCCAGTCACATGAACTCTGTGCCAGGCCCTGCGCTAAGCCATGGGGATACATAGATATTGAAAATGTACTTTCTACCTTCACTGAGTCCACATAGATGCCACCCAGGGACTTGTCATGGAGCATTTGTTCTGACATGGTGAAAAGATCCCACAGTCTTGACTTAAAGCACACATATCTGTATCTCTCTTCAATCAAAGTGTGTGACTTACAACTTAAATACACCTAGTTCAGAGATAAAAGATGCTGTTAAATCATCAAATATATTTAGTGATTCTAGCTATTTTGATATTTCTAATTTGTTGTTTAAAAGGTAAACATTTGTGTATTTCCATCAACAAATATTTAAGTACCTCTACAACTCTAGGGGAAGAAAAATAATGATTTTCTTCAATTTCTAAGGTTGGAGAGCCAAAATACTTTACAACTTCAGACCGAAGAAAAGGCCAGAGGTGTGAAGTTAAACTCTATGATGAGACAGAGCCTTCTTTTGCAATGATATGGTAACTTCCCACATCTGTTCCAAACGGTGAAATCTGTGCTATTATCACCAAGTCAGACATTTTAATTTCATCAGGAGATGATGGATTTCATATCAGGAGAGGAGTAATGATATAGAAATGATATTTAAAAAATAAACCTTTCTCTTGTATGTTGAGTCATTACAGTCTATGATTACCTTAAAATGAGATCTTTAGATGGCATGGGATTTCATAGATGGACTCTACTGTAACTTGTTTATTATTGTACTCTGTTTTGTAACAAATCGTCATTTACTAAGTCTCATTGATAAAGAACAAGCCAGACTTTCTGTGATTCCTTGGGTGGTACCCTGGAGCCAAGCCATGGAAAGATGGTAGAAAAGCAAGCATTGTCACAGGCTGGGTTCTATGGGGCTCCCAGTGTGTCAGATGTGGGGCAGGGCTACATCCTGAAGCATCACAGGGTATAACATGGTATTGTTTAGACTCCAGATGCCTGGGTACCAAAGAAAGCATTTAATTTGAAACAGGGCTTCAACCTATCAAGTCCCCTGAGCAGTTTATCCATTGTGGGGGCCCTCCTTTAATGGCACAAAAGAGTGACTTCAAAATTTTTAAACTTGTAGTCACTCAGTTCTAACTAGCCTGGAGTGACCTGGGTGATAGGAAGAGAAGGAATTGAAGGAGCAGAAGTTGTTAGAGATGAATGGTGCTGAAAGGAATGATTTTCATAGGTGTTAAATTTTCTGTGAAATAGGCAGTGTAGCCCTGCCAAATGCAGGAGAAGCCAAAATCCTTAACTGTGCCTTGGACCGTATGGGGGATTATTAACCTCATCCATTAAGACATCCTTTTTCTGGTAAATAATGTGGTCACTGCCAGTTTTTTTCTAATGTATTTGATTTTTATCACTTCTTTTTTAACACATGCAGTTGGGATAATGAATCTATTCTACTTGCACAGAGCTGGGTGCCACGAGAAACAGGTATAATACTTCAATGATTGTGTTCAATATTTGTCATTTTTTTATCCCCCTGTGTAATAATTTTAAAATGGCTTTTTTCCCAAACAGTAGTATTTGCCTCAGATGTAAGAATAAGTTTTGACAAATTTCGGAACTGCATGACAGCAACTGTAATCTCAAAAACCATTATTACAACTAATCCAGGTAAAAAGCTATCTGAAATTTTTTATCCCTTTGGAAATGTCTACATCATGTATTCTAATATTTGTGCAGTGTGTTTAAGAATGAAGCTTGGATTTCATTTGAATTAAAAGTGAAAAACTGCTTCATATGACTTTGAAAAACTTACAATGAGCTCTATCTTTGATATCTTTACAAAAGAAATGTGAAAAACCAGAATCTTTTTTTAAAAAAATAAATTTATTTATTTATTTATTTTTGGCTGTGTTGGGTCTTCGTTTCTGTGCGAGGGTTTTCTCTAGTTGTGGCAAGCAGGGGCCACTCATCATCGCAGTGCGCGGGCCTCTCACTGTCGTGGCCTCTCTTGTTGCGGAGCACAGGCTCCAGATGCACAGGCTCAGTAGTTGTGGCTCACAGGCCCAGTTGCTCCGCGGCATGTGGGATCTTCCCAGACCAGGGCTCAAACCCGTATCCCCTGCATTGGCAGGCAGATTCTCAACCACTCTGCCACCAGGGAAGCCCCAGACTCATTTTTAAAGCATCATCCCTTGTGATGATTTTGAGAGCTCATTGCTATTGATTGGATAACCTGAATTATTGACTATTTAAAAAATAAATTTAATTTTACTGCATTCAGGTAACAGCACTAGAGAGTGGAGAACATATATATAGTATCATTAGTTCATAATTGTTAGTGGTTGTTAAAGGGTTAAAGGTGTTCCAGCATGAAATCAGGGAAGCAGGTTTGGGGAGATGAGGGGTTGGTGCCCTTAAGCATCCTTAGAGTGCTTTGTAGTGCAGATAGAAAGATCAGCCCAACACTGCAGAAGAGTACAGAATTCCCAGAAGTGAATAATCCTTCAAAATCTCAAGAAGATATAAATATAGTAGGTATCATTTTAAATATAAGTTCACTCTACTGGTCAATAATGAAGCATTAATAGTGACTGAGAACTATAAAGCAATTTTGTCTTTGACCAAACTTACCAGAATTTTTAAAAGTAAAATTACTATGAGATATGATATAAGATAACAAGACTTTTTAAATATAAGTATGTTGGATCTTGCTCATCTACTGCAGGAATGTTGTCTCCTTAAAAGCAGTATCATGGGAGGTGATACAACACTCATTGATTTGTTCTTGTTGAGCTCTCGTCTACTGTGCACATGCTCTGTGCTGGGCACTGTTCTGGGTCCAGTGACAAAACACAAATATCTCTCCTCTCACAGAGCTCACGTCCTAGCAGGGGGGAGACAGAGAATGAACAATAAAGATAACACATCCATGAATTATGAAATGCTTGAGAAATAAAAGAGGAACAGGGTCCGGAGGGTCTAGAATGCCATGGTGTGTGTAGGGCAGGTTGCTGTTTACATAGGGTGGTCAGGTAGGCCTCACTGGGAGGGCAACATTTGAGCAAAGATGTGGTGAGGCAGTGAGGGGGTTAACCATGGGAAAAGAGCACACCAGGCAGAGGGACCAGCCAGTGCAAAGTCTCTGAGGCCAGTGTGGCTGGATCTGATAGAGCAGGGCAGGAGGAGGAGTGGAGGTCAGAGAAGAAATGGAGGCAATTGAGAAGGACTTACTGATAAAAGAATGCTGGCTTTTACTTTGTAGGAAAGGGGGAGCAGGGCAGTGACATTATCTAAGTTCTAAAAGGATTGCTCTGGCTTCTTTGTTGTAAATTAATGGGGACACAACCCTGGTCTGTTCTTACCACAGGGCAATAATGTCACTCTTCAATTACTTTTTTTTTTCTTTTGAGGAGGGTACTATGGTTTCTTATTTTTAATATTTTATTAATACTAATAGACTATTTTTAGTATATTTAATAACATCAATGATAGAAAATCTTCATCCTCTAAGGGTAAATTTGGTCTGGGAAAATTTCTAAAAGACAGTTGGATTTGTCTGGTGGAAAAGGTTATCAAGCTTGACAGTATTAATCGTATCAAAACCTCAAGACTAAGTTAATGAGACAGATTTGAAGGATGTTGTGCGTTTGGCTCTGAAAACAGGTTCACAGGGGAAATGTCAAAGTGTTTTGAGCAATGCTAACATCATTAGAATAAATGCCTTATTTCTCAAGGAGACAAATATAAAGGAGAATATGTATAACGGTGTGTGAATTTCAATATGCTTATTTAAATCAGTCTTATTTCTAATTTCCTGGGCTACACATGCCACATAGAAGTTAAGAACCTCTAAATGGTTTGAGCTTTCATCCTAGCCATCATGTCCAGGCTTCCTGCCCCGAGAGAGTTCATCAGATGGGGAAGGAAGAATTTCTGTCCCCCCACAGACAGTCTGGGATGACCCTGTTGTCCTTAGAGCTCTTGACAGCAGTGCCTACACCCCACCCTTCCTACCAGCTTCTGTCCCAGGATGCTCATTAATTTACAGATATTTAGTGAATGCCTTTTATTTGACAACTACTGAGGTAACTTTAACACTTTCTGGAACAAGGAAGTACATGAGTGGATGGATGCTCAGATGGATGGAAGGATAGTCACTATAACTGAAGTACAGAAGTGAAAGGGCAAAACCCCTGTCTGGGATTCCAGTCTAGTTCTGAGAAAGAACCAACAGTGATAAGACTTGTGGTACAACAGGACGAGGAGGAAGAAACCCTGACTCTGTCCAGGGGAGTCAGGGGGTCCAAGCATAGGCAGGACGGTTTGCAGAATGTTGGAGATGGTGAGGGAGGGCTGAAGACGAGCAGGTGTTAGAGGTTGGGGCTTGGAGTTGAAGGGTGTCAGAGTTAGAGAGCCCCTCTTCAAAATCAGATTCGTGCCTTCTGGCACATTATCTCACTATTCCTGAGGATACTCATGTCCCAAATTGAGGAGCAAGTTTGTTTTTTTTTAAGTAATTTATTTATTTGGCTGCTTCGGGTCTTCGTTGTGGCATGTGGGGTCTTTAGTTGCAGCACGCAGGCTTCTTTCTAGTTGTGGCGCACAGCTCCAGAGCACACAAGCTCTCTAGTTGTGGCATACAGACTCTCTAATTGTGGTGCGCGGACTCCAGAGCACACAGGCAGGCTTCTCTCCAGTTGTGTCGCATGGGCTCTAGAGCACTCGGGCTCAGTAGTTGTGGTGCGCGGGCTTAGTTGCCCCGTGGCATGTGGGATCTTAGTTCCCTGACCAGGGATCAAACCCACATCCCCTGCATTGGAAGGCAGATTCTTAGCCACTGGGCCACCAGGGAAGTCCCGAGGAGCAAGGTTTTTTTTTTTTTAATTATAAGAATCTTTTAAAAAATTTATTTATTTTTGGCTGCATTGGGCTTTCTGTAGTTGTGACTAGCGGGGGGCTACTCTTTGTTGCGGTGCACAGACTTCTCATTGCGGTGGCTTCTCTTCTTGTGGAGCATGGGCTCTAGCCACATGGGCTTCAGTAGCTGTGGCACGTGGGCTCAGTAGTTGTGGCTCACGGACTCCAGAGAGCAGGCTCAGTAGTTGTAGCACACGGTTTTAGTTGCTCCGCGGCATGTGGGATCTTCCTGGAACAGGGATCAAACCCATGTCCCCTGCATTGGCAGGCAGATTCCTAACCACTGCGCCACCAGGCAAGTCTGGAGCAAGCTTTTTAAACAACCTTAAAAATTTTTTTCTGACTAGAAAAGAAATACATATAAAATTCAAAAAATGCATAAAAGCATAAAAAGGAAAAGAAAGATCAGCTGTAAATTCACCATCTCGTAAGAGGTAATCATCTCTTTGATACATATTCTTCCAGATAATTTTGCTCATGTATCTTTTTTAAAATGAAAGGGAATTGTATGACAATGTTTTGTAAGCTGCTCTTGAAACTCATGATATCTGGTGTACATCTCTCTGTGTTAATGGAGCACCCCATCACATTGTTAATGGCTTTGTAATATTGTGTTTGATTGTATTCTTATGTCTTCACTTTTTACTGGTAAAAATAATTTTGGATCATTTACAGTGATTTAAAAAATAATCAGTTTGCTGTTTACTTATTATGCATTTTCAATTAAGATACACCAGAAGCTAACATCCTATTGAATTTTATAAGAGAAAATAAAGAAACAAATCCTCTGGATGATGAAATTGACAGTTATTTGAAAGAATCCACAAATTGTAAGTGATCTTTAAATATTATTTGGATTTTTAAAAGGCCAGAATTTGGGCCTATAAAGTTACTTAGTAAAAGATATTGTATTCTTATTATGTAACTGCTACACTTCCACTTTTTATTTATTTATTTTTGGCTGTGTTGGGTCTTTGTTTCTGTGCGAGGGCTTTCTCCAGTTGCGGAGAGCGGGGGCCACTCTTCCTCGCAGTGCGCGGGCCTCTTACTGTTGCGGCCTCTCCCGTTCTGGAGCACAGGCTCCAGACGCGCAGGCTCAGTAGTTGTGGCTCACGGGCTTAGTTGCTCCGCGGCATGTGGGATCTTCCCAGACCAGGTCTCAAACCCGTGTTCCCTGCATTGGCAGGCAGATTCTTAACCACTGCGCCACCCAGGGAAGCCCTATACTTCCACTTTTTAATAGGTAGTTTAAAACTTTTGGAGGCTTATATAACCTTTTGCCAATCTGATGAGAGCTATGACCCTTTCCCCAGAAAAGTAGCTGTACCCACACATAGAATTTTGCATAAAATGTCATGTGTTCACAGACCCCAGACTGAAACTTGACTTTAAAAGGGATGCTGGGAATTCCCTGGCAGGCCAGTGGTTAAGACTCCATGCTTCCAAAGCAGGGGGCGTGAGTTCTATCTCTGGTTGGGGAGCTAAGATCCCACATGCCTCGTGGTGTGGCCAAAAAAAAAAAAAGGGATGTGGTTTTTTGCCGTCTGTGGCTTATGCTTAGACACTCAGGAGAATGGCGAAAAGCAGAGGGAAAACTTCAATCATTCCCTGAAGGCACGTTCTTGTAACTTCATCCTAGGAGGTGAAATGCTTCCTAATAATTCCTCTTGAGAGAGTAACAATTGAATTAAGCATGAAATAAGTTATGCTGCAAGTCACATTAACTTGTAAAAGAAGAACTTTGTTATGCTTTCCTGGGGGATATTTAACATGTTTCCTTTCTTTCTTTTTGTTTTGTTTTGTTCTGTTTTGTTTTTCGGCTGCACGGCGTGGCTTGTGGGGAACTAAGCCACGTGGTGCAGCCAAAAATAAATAAATAAATAAATATAGTCTCTTCACCATTTAAAAAATTGAGTTGACTTGTCTTTTTCTTATTTATTTTTAAGAATCCTTTAGATATTCTGGATATGAATCCTTTATCTCCTTATAGATTGCTAGCATCTCCCACTCTATGGCTTGCCTTTTCATTCTTTTAATGGAATCTTCTGATGATCAGAAATTATTCATTTTAATTAAGACTAATTTCTCATTCTTTTCCTTTTTTGCTTTTATGTCCTTCTATATAATCAGTTTTAATATATCATATATAATAATTTTTCTATTACATAACTTAAGCTACTACATATTCTCATTTGAGCTTTGTAGCTTTTCTATTTGGATATAATCCTTTGGAGTTCTTAGAATATATTTAGAACTTCCATGACTTTTCTTTTTTTTAGTAAATACAATAGTTGATGTCTATACAGTTGAACAATTAAAGGTAAAAGCTTTGAAGAATGAAGGAAAAGCTGATCCTATCTATGGAATTCTTTATGCTTACATTTCTACACTGAACATTGATGATGAAACTACAAAAGTAGTTCGAAATAGATGGTAAGCAACCAAATTACTTTTAGAAAGTTCATTCTTGTAAGAAATAAAAACAGTTATTGTTAATATATATATATATATATATATATATATATATAAACAGTTAATGTTAAAATATAAATATATATTCCATTCCCTCTTCAATCCCTTACATTAACTATTAAAAGTGAAAAAAAAAAGTGCTGTGTTTAATGGTCTTGTATATAGCAGCACCAAGAAAGTGGACAGTTTCTCTTTTTAATACCTTATTTAATATGAATAAATCTTGAGTTTAGAAGACCGGTCAAAAGGAAGCCCACATTACATCCAACAGCTCAAACTAGCCTAGGTAGCTCTCAATCGACTCAATAAATGAAGAACTCAAATGTAAAATATATTTATTCCAGCTGTGCGAAATTACTACTCTTTAATTACAAAATAATACACCAGAAATTTGTTTTCACCCATAGCAAAAGAAGTGTTACCAGCAAGTTTGGCATTTTGCAGAAATGCTCTTTTAATGTGGAATCCATAAAAATTTGCATGTACATAGTGAATTTCCTGAATAACAAAGTTGTCAATAAGAATTTAAGAGAAATAATAAACTCTGGATGCTGGGTTGTTTTAGAAAAAGAGCTCCTTTACAGGAATAATTAACATGTATTGTTATGCCAGGCAATGCTCTAAGTCAGGACAGCAAACTGTTTCTGTAAAGGTCTAAACAGTAAATATTTTTGGTTTTGTGGATTATACAGTCTTGTTTGCAACTGCTCAACTGTCGTTGCTTTTGTAGTAGGAAATTGGCCTTATTTAATATGTAAACAAATGGACGTGGCTGTATTCCAATAAACTGTACTTACCAAAATAGATGGCAGACTAGTTTTGGCTCACGGGCTATATTTACTGTCAGCACAAACCCGTGTCCCCTGCATCGGCAGGCGGACTCTCAACCACTGTGCCACCAGGGAAGCCCCCTTGTTAATAAATTTTAAACTCTATAAAAGTTAAGCTATTCTTTGACATAATAGTGGTTATGCATTTGAATAGTGGTTATGCATTATGCATAAGTGGCTATGCATTTGACAGACTATTTAGATTCAAAATTATAATTGCCTTTTAAAGCAAAATTTAATTTACTGTGTTTCAGCAACCCTAAAATAGAAAGATATAATAATGGCGAAACTTTTAACTGGGGTGAGAAACTATTGTTTTATGACAATTCGAAAATTATTTTGGTGACCACATCCTATAGCAATACAAGTAATAGCATTTTAATAAATTATTTCAGCTGTATGAAGAATATGATTTCCAACCTCTCCTAGGTCAAAGTTAGTATCTACTTGCATAGAAAAGTAAACCCAAGTAGATTTAATAGTCTTAGCCAAAAAATGCTTGGCAAGAAAATTCTAAAATGTTATTGTGAAAGCCTTCCTATGGGTTTATAATTGACATTTTTATTGACATAGTTCTAGATTCACATGGCACTGTAAGAAATAATATATAAACTGTACACTTTGTCCAGTTTCCCCCAATGGTAACATTTTGCAAAACTATAGTATCACATCATAGACAGTAATGACATTAATTAAATCCACTGATCTTATTCAGATTTCCCCAGATTAATATGCATTGTGTGTATGTGAAATTTCATATAGTTTTATCATGTATGAAATGAAAAACCACCACAATCAAGAAATTGACCTATGGATTTTTAAAACATTGTATGATTTGGTGTTAAAGTTGAAAAAAACTAATGTAGAGGCTGTTGTGTAAGGCAGGTGTTTATTTTTTGAAAAATATTTTTCAAAAATTAAAAAAAATGTTATTGTCTCCCTTATTTTTCCTACATCTTTAATATTGATATCTGAGGAAAAGTATCTAAAATTTAATTCAAAAGTGATCTGTGGCTTACAAGAAACCAGTATCTTCAGATCATTCCCTCTGCTTGAGAAATTTGAATTAGTCTTTGCCTATTCAAATTGGCAAAGTAATGACTGCTTCAAAAATATAGAAGAGCATGGAATTACCCCTTAAAGAGAGGAGAATGTGTCACTAGCAGTACTAGCAGCATTTAGAGTGTGAACCTCCCCAAACCTCGGGTTATTCTGTGAATGTACAGAGGACTTAGTACAGGACCAAGTGAGCATTCATGGAACCCAGGCTTTCTAGGCACAAGACAGGATTCCTGCCCTCAAACTCTGAGCCAGGAGATAAACAAACATACCTGCAATAACATGGAATAGGATGTGATAGGGTGTAAGTCCATGCTGAAGTGTAAGTTGTGCAGCTGTTCAGAGAAGGGAGGGTATGGGGTTGGGGTGCAAGTGAGGAAGGCCCCAGTAGGGGAGTGATCCTGGGCAAGAACCCCAGCATGGGGGAAGGTAGGAGGCAGAACTGAGAGGACTGGCTTGTCCCAGTTTCTGAAGCAGGAATACTGAAAATGAGGTTGACTGCATAGAAAGCATGTTGTATTGCTGTGCATTGTTGCTTGTTATTTTGTAGGTCTGTTTTGTACCCTGCTCAGCACTGAGCACTCTGTAATTACTTGCTCTGTAAATATTCCAGGTGCTGACTTAGGCTAAAAGTCTAAGTGATAATTCTTCTGCTAGAGATCAGATTTGTCACTTAGGGCCTTCACATTCTATCTTGTCTTTGTTTCTTTTCAGTTCAGGCTGTGGTTACATTGTAAATGAAGCATCCAGCACTTGTACAACTTGCAACAAAGATTCTTCAGAATTTAAATCAGTTTTTCGCAGCTTCCATATGCTAATTGATCTTACTGATCACACAGGTACCCTCCACTCCTGTAGTCTCACAGGAAGTGTTGCTGAGGAGACTTTGGGCTTCACGGTAAATAATACAAAGGAAAATATGTTTAGAAATACTTCCAAATTGAATTCGCTTCCCCAAACATATAGGTTATTTTGGTGAACATTTGATAGAAATTAATTCATTAATAAAGAGGTCTGGGAAAAATCAATCTTGACTTAAACACACATTGTTTTAATGAACAAATAATTACATATTGCATATTAAAATCCTAGCTAACATTAACTGTTAGGAATAACAAGAGACGTCCTTGGTGACAGTGGAGAATAAACATGACATTTTATATAGTCAAATGACAATGGGCAAAACAACACCTTGGAGACACTGAGCAGGGTCCTCTGTGAGGAGGGTTTGCCAGTATTTCACCTACCCAGGTGCATAAGGTCAGCCATGAGCTCTTCCTCAGTCTGCCCCATAGCACAGCAGCAGAGATTAGCTTGTGTGCTTGATGTTAGGTTTGATGTTTTTTATTGTTAGAACCCGCTCATGAAGTTTACCATTAAGCCTCAGTGGTTTCCACTTTGTTAAGGGGGACTTTCTGTGCCGAGCCACCTGGCTGGCTTCAGACATTCAGTTTAGAGCCTTTCTATCTAGCCTTATCTCCTCCGTCAAGAGAATTGACCTGTAATTACTATGGATAAATTCCACTTCCAGTGAGCAAATTTGTTTTACATTATTGTCAAGATGAGTTATCTATATATTCTTTGGAAATATTTGTTTCATTTTTTTATCCAGGTAAATGAGTTTCTTGCAATGACGGATGAACAGAAAACAGCATTAAAGTGGCAGTTTCTTTTGGAAAGAAGCAAAATTTATTTAAAGGTTAGTGCATTTTATAGTACTATATTATTCTTTTTTTAAACATTTATTTATTTATTTGGTTGTGCCAGGTTTTAGTTGTGGCAGGCAGCCTCCTTAGTTGTGGCATGTGAACTCTTAGTTGTGGCATGCATGTGAGATCTAGTTCCCTGACCAGTACCAGTACTAAAACTTAACATTGAACCCGGGCCCCCTGCACTGGGAGTGCGGACTCTTAACAACTGTGCCACCAGGGAAGTCCCAGTACTATGTTATTCTATATGTTCAAGCAATAAGAAAATCCTGGAGTATGATGTAATAAATTAGGGAATTTGTTATATTTTTAATAAACTTATTTATTTTTATTTTTATTTATTTTTGGCTGCATTGGGTCTTCGTTGCTGCATGCAGGCTTTCTCTAGTTGCAGCGAGCGGGGGCTACTCTTTGTTGCAGTACATGGGCTTCTCATTGCAGTGGCTTCTCTTGTTGCAGAGCACGGGCTCTCGGTGCGCAGGCTTCAGTAGTTGTGGCACGTGGGCTTAGTAGTTGTGGCGCACGGGCTTAGTTGCTCCGCGGCATGTGGGATCCTCCCAGACCAGGACTCGAACCCATGTCCCCTGCACTGGCAGGCAGATTCTTAACCACTGCGCCACCAGGGAAGCCCAGGAATTTGTTATTTTTAATAATGCCCAGTTCCCAGATGTGCAGAAGGATTTGGCTACCATAGAAACAGTGGAAGTAATCAGCTTTTTTCATATAGTATAAAGGAGTTATAAATGATACAAAATAAAAAGACCAACAAAGAAAATATTAACTCCGTTAATGTTAACTCCAAGGCTAGGAACTGGGCTTTAGAGTCAAAGCTGGGTCCCGCCCGCCCCCATGTGTGATGCTCCTCACTTCAGTGAGCAGTATTCAATAGCAAGTTAAATGCTGCGGTGAGACAGACTTGGGTTTGTCTCCCAGTCCCACCATTCCTCAGCCTATGTGACCCTGGGGAGGTTAATTAACTTCTCTAAGCCTCTAAAATTCTGTGCTCCTACAACTCTGATCAGAGCAGACTCCCGCAGCAATAGCAACACTTCAGTGTTGGAAGGCCACAGAACCTTAGTGTTAAAAGTGTAAAATGGGCAGTGGGACAAACTCCCCTTGTTTTGCAAATGAGGAAAATAGGACCAAGAAATGTTGCTTCTTGCCCCAGGTCACAGGTGAGATAGGGCTACAGTCTACATTATTTCAGATATTTCCTCTTTTATACTCTTAAAATTTTTTGAGCTCTTAAGTGAGTTATATCTGTCAACATTTATTATACTAGAACTTAACATTGAGAAAAATATTAAATGTATTCATGAGCACACATTCTTTTAGCAGTTAGAACAATGATATCATCTCATGTCATGTAGCCTCTCGAAAACTACAGTGCACTCTGGTGAAAGAATGAGAGTAAGAAAGGCAAAGAGCATTTTCATATTATTATGAAGATAGCTTTGATCTCATGGATACCCTGAAAGAGTCTTTGAGAACACTGGGTCTGCTCCATCTCAGCCTCGTAAGCAGGTTTTCCCATTTTCCTGTGGCTTCCTTTCCTTGCAGCCTCAAGTATATCTGAATAGATTACAGACATGGAGTCACCAATGGCCTCAACAATATTTCTAGGACCTCAGTTTGAGGCCTCTTCATTACTATGCCAAAGGGGGAAAATTACAGTAATATACTGCATCTCATTCACCATTTGCATGAATCCACCTAAATACTGTATAATGTCTATACCCAAATCAGCATATACTCAGATCCTTGTCCAACTTTGTGGTTTCCCTCCAAACAGGAGGTACCAGTTGCTCTGAGTTTGATCAATTTAAATTCATGGTAACTTATTTATAGTTTCCCAAACTTGATTCAAATATAGCAACAAATTGCTCTCAAGTAAATGGATATTGTACCTTTCCGAAGAATATGTTAAAAAGATATTTGTCAGATTTAACAAAGATTTCAAGCAGGTAGTGGTTATATCACAAAATGTGATAAAGATTGTGAGCCTCAAATACAATTTCAATTGTTATAAATCAGTTAAAACAGAACATGTAATTTAAAAAATAAGAACTTACATTGCTCTGCTAATAAGATAAAAACAAAGGATTTCCATATAGGACATTTTGTATATTTATCATATTTCAATTAAAAATAATGGCTACTTAAAGTGGTTCATTTGGAGGGATTTCAAAGTGAGTTATTCATTTCAGTGTTTTAAAACACATAGTGATATTAGTATCACAGATCCTTGTAAGATCTGATATTAATGTTAAAGTATAATTTTCAAAAAGGTTAAATTGACTCATACAAAATAAAATGAATACATGTCAAAGATTTAATTCAATTCATTAATTAATGAAGGAAATTAAAGTGCCTAGCTGATGTGTCCTTCTACTCTATACTAAATAAAATGTTGGTGAGAGTGCTTTGTAAATTGTAAAGAGTGAGACATCATTATTAATCAACTGCATCATGATATCGTTGTGCTAACAGGTCACGTTACTGCTGCGGGTTCACGTCTGTCACAATTGGTTGTTTGAACACACTTTAAGCCCTTTTTTCTACATGTTGGATTTGAAGCGCCAACTTTCCTACCTGAGAAAAAGGTCATGAAAAATTGATGTGGATTTTTACAAAATTACTGTCAGAAGCCAGATCTATAATTTTTCTCCCAACTCTGCCTGAGACTGGAACTCTTTCCATTGTCTTACAGCTTTAATTGAAGTTTTTGTTCATATCTGTAAAGAAAACTCATTGCTGTTCTCTATTTGTGGTCGTTGGTTTTCAGCATTGTATACCAGGTGACTTTAGAAACTAACTCTCTTTTTCTCTCTGCAGTTTTTTTTATCTCATAGAGCAAGGGGTGGACTGAGAGTGAGTGTGCTCTCCTGTAAGCTCGCAGATCCTATCGAGGCAAGTAGGAACTTGTCTGGACAAGGAAATATTTAAAAACCAGACGTCATTTTAAACTCTGGAAAAGAATACAAGTTTTAACCGCCTTTAAAGTGGAAAATGGGTTTGAAAATTACAGATAAAATTGTATTTTGTTCAAATGTGGTGAGAATGTTTCTGTAAATTGTTATTCTGTTTCCCCCTGGAGTAGGTTAAGAGTAAATCCTAAAATCTCCCTCTTATTCAAATTCATTTCTTAGAAGGCCTTTTCTACTGGCTTTGCCCTCTCTCTCTTCCCAAGTTGGAAAATGTTTGCATGAATTAATAAACAAGTTTAATCTTTCCCACAGATATGAATGATTTTCCTTAAGCCCCTTTCCTCTTTGTCTTGTTTGCCTGGAGAAAGATCAGAACCTATAAAAACAACGTGACCATGGCTCAGACTACTTTGCTGGAGCTGATGGGCACGGACGACCGGTTCTCCCAGTGCCGGGTGGGGACGGCAGAAGTCCATGGGTGATGCTGTACAACTGTTTTGATCACTGTAGAGCTTTTCCAGTCGGTTGCTTTCTCTGATGACACACCAGAGCTACCCAATGCTTGTGAAGGCTTGCTGACTCAGGCTTGACATTTGTGAGTCTGAATCAACTCGGGGAAGACCAGCTTCAGAAGTTTCACAAGCGGTGACGAGTCTTAGGAACTTGGAAGGGTGGGTGACCTGCTCTGCTTTGACAGGGCGACAGCCCCTCCACTTCAGCTGCCTTTGCAGCAGCCCCAGAGTGCTCTGCTCAGCTCCACACCATCTCCAGTCACTGGTCACTTGCTTCAGGGCAAAGACCCACCACTGCGGTCAGTGTTGATCCACAGTGTGGGAGGTTTGTCCAGCGTAATTTGGGTCTGGCACTTCAAAGGCTACACTTCACCCACCACAGGAGTGAAAAAAGAAAAAGTAAGTGAACGAAATTCTTTTATAAAGCTGGTGTTGGGAGATAAACTTATCTTGTCAGTAATGTTTTCTCTGGCTTTAACCATATGCAGCCATGGGGGAGGGATATGAGTTGACACTTAGTGTGTCTAAATTGTGGTAATAAATGAAGTAATGAAGATCTTGATCATAGTTGTGCAAATATCAAGTGTACCTGATGAAGGGCTTCCTTCCTTTCTCCCTCGGGGAGGGGATAGGTGTGTTAATTAGGGTGAATTGTGAAGGTGGACAGGGAAGGAAGGAAGGAAGGAAGGAGAGTGGTGCAGGGACAAGGATGCCTGGCCCAGATAGTGTGTCCGGCGCTGCTGTGCCAGACCTCCTGGGGCTCTGACCTCTAGCAGCAGGTCTCAAAGTGCCAACACCTGGCACTTTGGGTGCCAGAACAAGCTGTCTGGGCTCCTATAGTCCATGGCCCTCAGCTGCTCTGGATGTTTCACCACTAGCCTCAACTGCATAATACAGGTACAAAATACCAGCATTCTCAAAGTAGGTGCATATGCAGTACTCAGTGTTGCCTAACCAAGGCCTGTGAAGGCCTAGTGGGCAGCAGAGGGCTCTGCATGACTTCCTCACTGCTACCATGGTGACCTCTCAGTCCGCTGGCATTTAACTAAGGAGACCCCATGCCTGTCACTAGAGGGACATCACAGTTGCTTATTTCATCTGATGAAATTGGAATCTACAGGGCTAGCTGTCATGCCACACTGAATCAGAGGTGCTTCACAGAGCTTACTTAACTTACACATACACAGAATGAAGATTACAAACGGGTCAGTATCTAAAATTTGGCTGTAGATTAGCCAGAAGGCAGGTACTTGAACTATCAATGAAAGAAAGAAGCATTCTGCCCCATCAACACAAAATCTACAACTCCCTGTCCAGGATCTCTATTTCTCTGCTGCTCTCCAGAAGCTGCTATTCCTGGTCCTAGTGACTTCTGATCTACATGTTTTATATTGCTTTATATAAATAGTTTGGTGACTATATAATTTTTCCTAATCTTCTATTAGTGGTTCATTTAAATACAGTTTTCCTTTCCTAATTCTGCTTTGGTGAGGGTTTTTGTTGTTGTGGTTCAATACTCTGTATGTGGCAGAAACACAATATATATTTATCCACCTATTACTCATCTTGAGGAACCCTGGAGTTGTTTTTACTTTTTAAATATTTTTTATCATAAAGTTTTATGTGTTTATTGTAGAAAAATTAGAGAAAATGATAAAAAAAAAAGGAAAAGGAAAGAAAAGAAAACCCATAATCTCCCATCCCAATTTTTTTAAACTGGTAGGAAATATATTCTTTTCTTATAAATGTGTTTTTGTTTTGTTTTTTTATTGTGGTAAAACATACATCACATAAAATTTACCATTTTGACCGTTTTTAAGTGTACAATTGAGTGGCATTAAGTACATTCACAATTTTGTGTAAACATCACCACTATCCATTTCCAGAAATTTTTAATCATCACAAATTGAAATTCTGTACTCATTAAGACAATAACTCCCCATTTCCCCCTCCCCCCAGTTTCTGATAACCTCTGATCTACTTGGTCTCTATGAGTTTGCCTATTCTTGGTACCTGATATACATGGAATCATACAATATTTGTCCTTTTGTGTCTAGCTTATTTTTCTGAGCATAATGTTTTCAAGGTTCATGTTATAACGTGTCAGAATTTCATTCCTTTTTATGGCTGAGTAGTATGTATGAATTGGATAAATGTACCACCTTTTGTTTATCTATTAATATCTTGGTGCACAATTGGGCTGTTCCACCTTTTGGCTATTGTGATTAGCCAATCATAGCTACCTTGAACATCTGTGTACAAGCATCCACATTTTTGTAAATGTCTTTCCTGAGTTTTTATCATCTCTCCATCTGTGTTAGAGCATATAATTTATAAAATAAAACCAAAAAATTAAAAACATATGATTTACAAATACAGGTTATACTATAACCTGCTTTTATACTTAATAATTTATAATAAACTTTTCATGCCATTAAATATTCTACATAATTTCAATAGCTACATATTATTTTATTATATGAGTATATGATAGTGAATGTAATCAATCTAATAATTTCAATAGCTACATATTATTTTATTATATGAGTATATGATAGTGAATGTAATCAATCTAATAACATTTGACATTTAAAATGTTTCACATTTTTTGCTATTACAAATGATGGCTATAGCTAAATCTTTGGCCACATTCTTTTTTTTTTTTTTTTTTT
>NW_006780388.1:2913289-2914006 GCF_000442215.2 Lipotes vexillifer
GTACGCAGGCCTCTCATTGTTGTGGCCTCTCCTGTTGCAGAGCACAGGCTCCGGACACGCAGGCTCAGCGGCCATGGCTCATAGGCCCAGCCGGGATCTTCCCGGACCGGGGCACGAACCCGTGTCCCCTGCATCGGCAGGCGGACTCTCAACCACTGCGCCACCAGGAAAGCCCCACATTCTTAATTATTTCTTTGGGATAAGTTTCTAGATATTAAATTGCTGCAACAATTGAATACTTTTTAATGTGATGGATTTTGTAATAAGCACTTTATTTATATTATCTGATTTATGCAATTACTGTTATTTTGCCCACTTTATAGATGGGACATGAAGGCCAAGTTAGAGGAGGTAGATGTGGAGGTGGCTGAGTGGGCAGGCTCTGTGGCTGCAGGCTCAACCTCGTCTGCTACTCCCAGGATGGACTCCAGCTCTAAGCTTCTCCACATTTGTGGTTTCCCCTTTGGTAAATGGGGATAATAATATACCAACTCCTGTGGGCAACTGTTAAGACTAAATAAGTTAGTATATGTAAAGTGTTTAGACTCATGCACTTAGTATATGATCAATAAGTACCAGTTATTGTAAATGTCAAGGTATAGCAATATCATTGGCACTCATATTTGACAAAATATTTGTTGTATTATGTCTATTCTGCTTTTATAATTTGAATTTTTTTCTAGTATCTTATTAGATTTACAATTACTTTACTCTTTC
>NW_006780388.1:2914016-2920540 GCF_000442215.2 Lipotes vexillifer
ATATATGAAGGTTTTAGCATATGAATTAATTGTATTGAAAGGAAATATAAAACTTCCTTGAAATCAGATCCTACACCAACATTTACACCAAAGATGTGCCCAATAGTCCTGTTAAAAAGATAACTGTGGGGACTTCCCTGGTGGTGCAGTGGTTAAGAATCCACCTGCCAATACAGGGGACACGGGTTCAATCTCTGATCTGGGAAGATCCCACATGCCGCGGAGCAACTAAACCCGTGCACCATAACTACTGAGCCTGAGCTCTAGAGCCCTAGAGCCACAACTACTGAAGCCCGCGTGCCTAGAGGCTGTACTCTGCAACAAGAGAAGCCACCGCAATGAGAAGCCTGCACACCTCAAGAAAGAGTAGTCCCTGCTCATCGCAACTAGAGAGAGCCCATGCGCTGCAACGAAGACCCAACACAACCAAAAATAAATAAAATAAATTTATTAAAAAAAAGATAACTGTATAAACACATGCAAAGATATCAGCTTCACTATTAATCAGAGAAACACAAATTAAAAAGACCATAGCCACAATACCCAGTGTTGGCTAGGGTGTGAGCAAAAAGGTATTCTTTAACACTCTTGTCAAGTACAAATTAGTATATCCTTTCCCCTGGGCAATTTGGTGAAAAGTATCAAAATGTAACCAGCAAACTATTTAATAAATTTCACTTCTAAGACTTTCCCTAAGGAAATAAACAAGTGCCAAATAATGTGTATGGAGGATGTTCCTTGCATCATTGTTTCTAGTAGCAAAGCATTTGAAACCTATGCAACCTCTAGGGCAGGGGTTCCCAACCCCTGGTCTGGGCCGCACAGCAGGAGGTGAGTGGCCTGTGAGGGAGCGAAGCTTCATCTGTATTTACAGCTGCTTCCCATGGCTTGCATTACCACCTGAGCTCCACCTCCTGTCAGCAATATGGTGAGTTGTATAATTATTTCATTATATATCACAATGTAATAGTAATAGAAATAAAGTGTACAATAAATGTAATGCACTTGAATCATCTGGAAACCGTTCTTCCCCTTCCCCCATGTCTGTGGAAAACTTGTCTTCCATGAAACTGGTCCCTGGTGCTAGAAACGTTGGGCACTGCTGTTCTAGGGGAGTGTTGGGCTCCACCCAGATCTCTCGTAGGCACCTAGCCCTCAGCTTCTATGAAGGTTGGAGAATTACCTGGGGAAGTTACAGTAGAGGTGGGGGAGCAGATTCTGGCAATGACTTCCTCTTGGGATGGTCAGTGGACTGAAACTCATCTCCAGTTCTGAGACCCTGTTCTTTCTTAGTTTGTTCCCTGGCCTTTCTACTTCCTCTTCACTTCCTTTCTCCTGAGAGCACTCCTAAAAATCACCTGAACAAATATCCCCACCTAAGGCTCTGCTTCTGAGGTACATGATCTAAGACACAGTCATTAAAAGTGGTTATGAAAATATGCACCGACCTGGAAAGATATTCAGAGTATATGCCTAATGAACAATTAAAGAAAAATGTCCAGAAGAACAGATGTCAAGCCATATACTCTATATGAACTAATAATATCATGGATTTTTAAAAAGTTGTGATAAGGGTATTGTGACTATATAGGAGAATGTCCTTATTTTTAGGAGATGCATGCTGAAAGGGTAGAGTGTTTCTGCAACTCACTTCCAGTTTTCAGTTTTCCAAAACGTGTGTGTTTGTGTGTGTATATACACACAGGGTGTGGGGTGGAAAGAGAGAGAATGAACATAGCAAATGTCAACAATTGTTGAATTTAGTGCAGGGTATATGGAGTTTGTTGCATTAGTCTTTCAATTTTATAGTAGGTTTAAATTTATTAAAAAATAAAAGTTGGTGAAAATGTACTTTCTGGGTATTAGGATTATTGCAATTTTAGCAACATCAGGAATTATGAGAATTGGTATCTCTCTTTTTGATTCCTGCAATCAAGGAGTTTGTGTGCTATACCTGCAATGCTGATAGCAGCTGTCTGTGACAAAGCTTGTGCCACCACTGGGTAAACATTGACCTCAGGGGCACCGTACATTATCTGGATGCTGGCTTGTCCACCCAAGGGGGCCATATGTGAACACAGCTCCTGCTGTGTACCTTTAGCTTGCTTTCACATCTGTCAGCTTGGTAGACTTGGTTCAGCTGGACCTCATATCTGATAGTTTTACTAATAAACTCTCAATATAAGCATACCCTTGATTCAGCTCTTCCACTATGGGAACCTAGCCAAGGGAAATAACTACTAGTAAGTAATTAGAAAATATCTCAATGACCAAAAATGGAGGACTGACTTCATTATATGCAATCACTGAAATGTGCTGACTGACATGAAAAGACAGTCACGATATATAGTGAAAAAAGGTTAGAAAAGTGTATGATATGAACAAATTCTATTTAAAAGATCACAATTACATCTGCAGATTTGGAAGAATGTACACCAAATGCTTAATTTGGACTGTCTCTGTGCATATGAAATTTGGGGTGTTTTGGTTTTTAGCTTATACATATTTTCTGAGTCTTCTATAATAAACATCTATTGCTTAAGCATTTGAAAAAAGAAGTGTTATTAAAAGATAAAAGAAGGGAGTTCCTGGGGCTTCCCTGGTGGTGCAGTGGTTGAGAGTCCGCCTGCTGATGCAGGGGACATGGGTATGTGGCCCGGTCCGGGAAGATCCCACATGCCATGGAGCTGCTGGGCCCGTGAGCCATGGCCGCTGAGCCTGCGCGTCTGAAGCCTGTGCTCCGCAGCAGGAGAGGCCACAACAGTGAGAGGCCCGCGTACCGCAAAAAAAAAGAAAAAAAAAAAAAAGGGAGTTCCCCAGTGGCCTAGTGGTTAGGATTCTGGGCTTTCACTGGGCTTTCACTGCTGTGGCCCGGATGTGGCCAAAAAAACAAAACAAAACAAAAAAGATAAAAGTATGACATTTTATAAACAAATCCAACTATGACACTTCCTCATAATAAATTATAAATACTTAAAAGACGCAGCCTGCGTTGTGGTCAAGACTTCAGGTTTTGTACATTTAGAATGGATAAACAAGGTCCTACAGGGAGCTATATCCAACCTCCTGGGATAAACCATAGTGGAAAAGAATATTAAAAAAAAAATTCTATATGTGTAAAACTGAGTCACTTTGCTGTGCAGCAGAGATTGGCACAACATTGTAAATCAACTATACTTCAATAAAAAAAAATACGGAAAAAAAAAGACTTCAGGATTTGGTCTTGGGATGGCTGGGTTACATCTTGGCTCTGCCACTTAGCTGAGTGACTATACAGCCAGGCTGGCTAGCCTCTAAATCTGTCTCCGTCTGTGTAACAGGGATGGTAGTAAAAATACCACCCTCCAGCTTTGTTGAGGATTAAATAATACACAGAAAACTCTTGGCACAGTGCCTAGTAGTACTAAGTGCTCAATAAATGTTAGGAGCCAGCAGGTGCCTTCTATTTAGGCTAACAGCAGGAGCTCCTGCCTGCCTAAGCCTAAAGGACTCCACCAGGCACTCTGATAGCTGTGTTGTGCATCTCACTTAGCTTTTTGTCAGAGAAGGGAGCAGATGAGAGCAAAAGCAGCACTCCCAAGCAGTTTGACTTCCCTGAAGCTTCCTTATCGCTGGGTGCGAGGTACAGGTGCTGATTAACTCTGTTAATAAAGCACAGTATTCTGGAGGCCAAAGACGAAGGTCTGAAGCCCCTTAATGAGATGTGTCCCTCATAACCACTATTGGGGGGAAAAATGTACACTTTTAGGTCACACAAAAGACAGCATATTTAGTTGGGAAACAACAGTTTCAAAATTATCTCCCGAACTCAGAATCTATGGGCCAGAATACACACCCTAAGTAAACAAGTGAGGTTTTCATTAATTGCTCACTTATTAAATAAAACTTTTAATTAACTATGTGGAGTAGTGTTTTTCCACATTTGCATAAGAATCACTTGGAGTGCCAGAGATTGATTCCATTAATTAATATATTAGGCCTGGGATGGCCCAGTAATTTGGAAATTTTTACAAATACCTCCAGATGATTTTCATGATCAAGGAACTTTGGGAAACACTGATGAAACGTGCTTTTCCATTTCCTTTGCAGATTTTAAGTCTTGAACACGTGGTTGCAGAATGACCCACTGAAGTCTTATCCAGTCCAGTTTTAGGAAAGGAAAGTAAGTTTTCTGAACATTTAGCTTGTTGTTTCCTAGGAGGCAGTGCTTCTCATTTCCATTTCTGGCCCAGCTCTTCTAGATCAAGTTTTTCTCTGATGGTCCATCTTCCTTGAGTTGAGGCATAGCAATCCAATCATTTTAAAAAACTGGTTTCTCATGAAAGGATTATCACATTAAATAACCTTTTCTTGCTTTTATCTTGTTCCCCTTCCCCCTGAAACGTGTTAAGAAGTTAGGGTGCTTTGGATACACTCAATATTCTGGCTTTTCCACCTTAAATCTCATACTGACGACCCCGTGTATGCCAGCCTGGATCTCATCGTTTTCTTTAACTGGCCCCACTCCCTTTGGCGTCCCGGTCAAGATAACATCTCCTTCTTCCAAGGTCATGATCTTTGAAACGTAGCTGATGATGTAGGGGATGGAAAAAATCATGGAGGCTGTCTCACCCTCTTGCCTGAGTTCACCGTTGACCTTGAGCCAGAGCTTCAGGTTGTGAGGGTCAGGGATCTTCTCTTTGGGCACGAACGCGCTGACCGGGCAGGAGGCCGTGAAGCTCTTGGCCAGAGTCCAGGGCAGCCCCCTTTTCTTGCACTCGTCCTGCACGTCCCTGGCGGTCATGTCCAGGCACAGGGCATAGCCGGCCACGTAGTCCATGGCTGCGGCCTCCGGGACGGCGCAGCAGCGCTTGCCCATCACCACGGCCAGCTCGAGCTCGTGGTGCAGGTTGCGGGTGTAGGCGGGCACGAGGACCGGCGAGCCCTCGGGGGCGTAGGCGGTGGACGGCTTCAGAAAGAGCACCGGCTCGCTCAGTGCGGCGCTCTGCATCTCCCTGACGTGGTCTGCGTAGTTCCTGCCCACGCACACGATGTTCTTCCCCCACTCCCAGAAGCGGGACAGCGGTCTGGTGGCAGCCATGCTCCTGCCTGTTGCCCCCGTGAGTCACGTGGACTCTGCCCGGCTGGCCACCGGACGCCGAAGGCTACCCGGAGGCGACCAACTACGCCGGGTACCCGGGAGTCGCGGCGCTCGTCCTCTTGGGAGCGGCTGTCCAGTGGCTGCCCCGGGGCTGCCCGGCCTCGGGACGCTGCCCGCTCCCCGGAGAGAGGCTGAGGTTCTTGCGCAGGTGCCTCTCAGAGAGGGGGCCCTCAGACCCGCTGCGGCGGGACGCTAAGGAGGTACCGGTGTGGCCGCGAGCGCTGATTGGCCGAAGGGCGGGGCGAACTGAGGGCACGGGTTTGGATGCGAGCGCTGATTGGGCGGGGGTGGGGAGGCGGGCGCTGGTTGGCCGCGGTTTGCCGTCACCGGCGTGAAGAGCCCGCCCGCCCCTCGCGCCGCAGCCCTCCCTCCGCCTCGGTCATGGTGCCGGGCCGCTGGCTGCTCGGCTGCCGGACCCTAGCTGCGCTGAGAGCGTCCTGCGCCCGTTGCGGCCTGGGTAGGTGGGCCGGGGCCACCGCGGGGTCGGACAGGCCGGGGTGCCAAGGCGCTGGCCTGACAGGGGCTGGGGCCACGGTGACCGGCCCGTGGGGGCGAGGCGAGGCGAGCCCCCCGAAAGGCGGTTAGGCCGGCCGCAATCCGTGAGGCGTTCCAGCGCGGGGCCCGCACCGGGGGGGCGGCGGGGAGCCGCTGGGGCCGCCGCGGCTGACGCTGTTTTTTATTGACACAGGATTTTAACCCCTAACTGACGTCGGCAGGCAAGCCGATTGGGGTCGAGAAAAGGCCACACAGCAGTTGAGTCAGACTTTGAGAGGGCTGAAGATAGAATGGGGTAACTTGTCAGCTGGGGGTTGCTGAAGGATTTGTGCTAGGTAAGGAAATGGGTGTTCCAGGACGCTCGGGAGCCCTGTCTTAGGAACCCTGCTTCCCTAGGGTCTGCCTGGCAGCCAGCGAGCGCCCCCATCCTCCTTGACTGCGGCGCCCCATACAAACCCCATTATTTCTAACGCCCAGGGTTGATGGAACTGTGCCTGAAGCCGCACAGAATGCTGTGTATATTCTCCACGAAGTGAATCACAGCTTTTCATGTGAGCTGTGGCCGGCAAGAAAAGCCTGGGGCAGAACTGGGTTCTGTGAGCCGTGGGACCCTTGCCCTCTTTGGGTCTCCTATCCCCGCCTCAGAAATGGGAGGCGGGGCTTCCCTGGTGGCGCAGTGGTTGAGAGTCCGCCTGCCGATGCAGGGGACGCAGGTTCGTGCCCCGGTCTGGGAAGATCCCACATGCCGCGGAGCGGCTGGGCCCGTGAGCCATGGCCGCTGAGCCTGCGCGTCCGGAGCCTGTGCTCCGCAGCGGGATAGACCACAACAGTGAGAGGCCCGCGTACCGCAAAAAAAAAAAAAAAAAAAAAAAAAAAAAAAAAAAAAAAA
>NW_006780388.1:2920550-2932204 GCF_000442215.2 Lipotes vexillifer
CCTCCAAGGGCCTGCTCTTCCAGCTGTCAGATTCCATTTTCACTGTGTTACCTCTTGCTTTGTTGGAATATTTTGACTTTGATTTTGAAATCGCCTTTATTTCCTGATATCTTATCTGGTTGATGTAGCAATAGGGGCAGTGGGTTAAGCTGAGTCTTTGGAGCTGGCTAGCAGTTAGCTAAATGACCGCAGAGCCCTAGGTAGGGAGATGAAGCAGAAGGAAGCCATCCTTGGCCACTTCCAGATCTTACTGAGAGCAGTTGAGGTTCTGGAGTGCGCATTGTGTCACCACTATTAAGGAAAGAGCTGGGTTTTTTCCATTTAGGGAACTCGTCAGAGCATCAGAGCTAAGAGTTTCTGTGTCAGGAGTCAGGCGGGTGGTGGAAGTGGGACTGTAGGGAATCAGCAAGAGTGTGGCTGCCCCGTTCGGAGGGGGCGCCAGCCCTTTGATGCCATGCAGAAGGAGGGATCCAGTTCAAGAGAAGCCCAACAAAATGTGTCTCAAGGCTTGGCCTTGACTCTGCGCTGTAGTCCTCCTGGAGCTCGTATGGCACATAATCGGGGCTGAGAGGAGGTGGCATAGCACAGAAACCTGATAATGTGAAAATGTTTGTTTTGCCGAGCATGAGGAGAAGAGCCTGGAAAAAGCCCAGCTGGTTGTCTGAAGGAGGACTTAGCTACCTCTGTGTGATCCTTAACGCTGCAATTCAGGCAGTTCCCTGGCCATGGCAGATGAGCTTGAATTCTGCATCAGACGGCCCCCGTGGACGTGGTCTATCAGTCTGTCGGTCGACACTGCCTGCTCTCTGGATCCCTTTTTTTGGAGAGGTCCCATCCCAGCACCTACCTACTCCAGAATTTCATGGCTGTCTTCTGTCACCTTTTGCAGTTTTAATCCCTTTCACACTAAGATTTAAAGTATTGTTGGGGGCCTTTGGGAATTTTTAGATTGAATAGGAGTTTAATTGTTGAAAACATTTTGGCACCTGTCTCCTGGGCGGAGGATGCTTTTGCCCCTTGGTCACTCCCAGCCCACCCTGGCAGCCTTCTTTGGCTCAGTTGGATGGTGATTCTGTATCATGCACACTCGAATCTAGAACAGTTGTGACCAGCTGTCCCATTTCTCAGGCCCCGGGTGGCTTTTGTGCATTATCCAAATTTCGAGTTCCTGCCATTCGAAAGTGGATATTGTTTTCTTTTCTGGCTTGAGACCTGAGAAGGGCTGTGAGTAACTGCACAGGACTCAGGCTCTGTTAGCTTGCAGAGGCAGCCATATGCCGAGGGAAAAGAGCCTGGCCTGGCGCTTTCATTCTTCATGGTCTTTCTTTGAATCAGGTGTGAACAACCCCAGAACTGGCAGTGGTCACATCTGACAAAGGTTTGAATCACAGGGACAGGCTGGCATTTGTGTCCTTTTAGAACCTTTGAAAAAGAAAATAGGGATCCTAAGTCTGAAAGAGCTGATTTCCACAATTATGAACATGAATCGTGTTCTCTGTTTTCCTTACGGATGTGGTTAAATGAGGCTATCCTCTTCTTTATCAAAGAACTTAGAAAACCTCGTATTTCGAGGCTCACCACGTTGCATCCCTGGGATGTCACTTCCCCGGACGCCTGGACTGCTGGGCCAAGGGCTTGCTTTGAAGTCTCGGCCCAGCGTGGCCTCGTGTGGATGCTGACTGGAACCACATTTTGTCTTCAGGTCCAGCCCTGCTGGGAATCTTTCTCCATCACATGGATTTAAGGAAGAGCTTGACCGTGGAGCAGGGCACGATGAAGGTTGAGTTACTGCCTGCTCTGACCGACAATTACATGTACCTGATCATCGATGATGACAGCAAGGAGGCTGCCATTGTGGACCCGGTACAGCCCCAGAAGGTGGGAGGCGAGGCCCCAGCACCAGTTCTTCATCTCCTGATGAGTTTGATAACCACAGTGCCCTTGCAACTTGGCCAAAGCTGAACAGAAATTAATCCGTTTGGTTTTTGAAAAACAGTTAAATTAGTGTCCAGCCACTCTGTTACAGGGGCAAAGGGCCAGTGAGAGGGGTGGAAGCGACCAAAGGCTTTGGAGTGGAGAGAAAAGGGCTCCTGTCTGTAGAGTCCCTGGGCAAGAGAAGAAGGAGCCCTTCTCAGCACTTTCTCCTCCTCCTCAGGGCTTTCTGCCCCTTAGTGCTGCCTCTAAGAGTGGCAGTCTCTGCTGGAGGGGCTTTGAGAGGTTGTGGGTGGGACTGAACTGCTGAACGGATCAAGGGAGAAAAAGCCTCCGTGTCACCCTGCTCTCCTGGAGCTGGGGCAAATTGGCAGGCTCCACTGGGCATCACCTTGCAGACTGATGAGCCAGTGCCGGGGTGTGACTGTGGCCTGTGTCCTGCCTCATGTTTGGTTGCAGGTTGTGGAAATGGTGAGGAAGCACGGTGTGAAGCTGACTACAGTGCTCACCACCCACCACCACTGGTAAGTGCTCCAGAGGCCGAACTTCTGTGCCAGCAGAGTTGCTTGGGCCTTACAGCTGTGCCGCGCACACCCCAAGGGGGAGCATCCACCAGGTGGAGGGGGGTGGGGCACTCGCAGGCTCCCAGGGGTCCCCCCCACAGGTGGGAGCCTAGGGGCTCAGAGCCCTGGAAGCCCTTCTCTCCTCCACAGCTATGAGCTAAGGGTCAGCCCCAGTGGGGTTCTGACGGGGCTTCCGGGCACTAGCCTCTGTGCTGCTGCCCTGTGTCCCTCAGGCCTGGTGATGGGGTCTGGTGACTTGGGGGCTCCAAGGGGAGAGGCTTATGCTGTATATCCTGTGGCCATGGGTGGACCTTTGGCAACATCTTTGAAAGCTCTTGTGCTTGTGTGGTGGGAAATTGACCTTGATGTTGGGGAATGAACTAGTCTAGACGTAAGTGTTTTTGAAAATCAAGCAATCATTTGGAGAGGTTGCGGTTTTTTTGATATTTGAAGGCTAAAGGATGAAAAAAGTTCTTATATTTGGGTCTTAGGACTAGAGTTGCCTGCCCAAGGCCCTTGTGGGTTTTTGAAACTTTTGAGGCTCTTCAAAGGTAGGAAAAAATGTTTATTTGGCTCTGAATTTTCTTTTCCAAATAACTGCCTGAGGGCAGCTAGGACAGCTTTGAACCTGTGGCATCTCACGGAGCTTGGGGCGTGTCTTCGGGTAAAAGGACACCTTTCATCTTCTGTGTGGGAGTGTCACCTGGATGTGGTTGGCCAAAGTCTGCTAAGTGTTGGAAACTTGTTGATGTAACTAAGTCGCTGAGAATCTTTGGGGTTGTTTAGCCTCTGGGGTATCAGGTGTTACTTCCTGACTGATTTAGGCCCAAGGATCTGCAGTGGCTACTTAGCACAGCCGCTCCTTCTCTCAGGAACTCCGCCCCGTGTGGTGCTGAGGCACCCTTACTCCTCTGGCCTCTGTGGGGCTGCACTGGGGGGCTGCCTGGGGACTCCACCTCCCCAGCTTTTCACAGTGCGAGTCTCTCTCCCACGGCTTTTCCCACATTGTGATGCCTTATAAATTAAACCAGGCCCCAAACTGAGCTCCAGGGTGTGGCCTGTGCCACCCTCCCACTTATAGGTGGCGTTTTCGAGGGTCAGTGATGAGTGTGCTGAGTGCTTGGTGCCAGCTTGTGTGTATCAGCCCCCTGCAGGGCAGGGAGCAGAGGGCTGCCCCCTCTTATCTGTGAGCCCTGCTGTTTTTGGGCCCGTAGGTGAATGTGTAGTGAGGAGCAGGTGTTCCCTAGTGATTGGAAAGTCCTCGCCTCATCCTGGAAAGGCTAACCTGGGCTCAGGACACTCCCAGCCCTGCCCCGAGACCCTGGCAGGGCTTGCACTAGTGTTTTTCTTGCCCCACAAGGCCGAGGCGTGGAGCTCTTCTCTTGACCTGGGAAGCATGGGGAACTCCTGGATGAGTGTCCAGGAGGTGCCTCAATGCTGGCTGCACATTCGAGTCACGTGGGGAGGTCATTCCGAGCTGGCCTGTCCCTGGGTGGACAGATCCCCCTCTGGCAGCTGGGCATTGTTTTAGAAGACCGCTTTGCAATCTGCTCAGGGCAGTGGGTCCCATCTGGTCTGTGAATCAGAATCACCTGAGGGCCGTTAAAACTCCTGGGCTGCGAGCTTCCCCAGGCCCACTGCATCAGGATGTGTGGGTGGGAGTCAGGCCTTGGCGCTGTTTACAGATCCTCAGGTGACTCTGATGCGCCCAGAGTCTGGGAACCACGGGTGTAGGGATTATCCAGGTGTTTGTGATTTGGTTCATCTGCTCCAGAAGCTTCTGCAGCAACACGGCAGGGGCACAGAAGTGCCTCTCTTGGGAATGGGGTGTCTGAGGACATTCTTTTTCAGTGGAGCCAAATGACAGACAAGAAGCGAGGATCCTGGGTTGGAAGATGCATTTCTCTTCTGAGAAACATAACTGGGAAAAATAAAAATTCCGTTTGGTCAGGGTGTAAAAGCAGGCAAACCCTGTTCGTATCGGCAGTAGCCCCAGCTCCCCTTTTCGACTTCCAGGGACCACGCTGGTGGGAACGAGAAGCTGGTCAAGTTGGAACCTGGGTTGAAGGTGTATGGGGGTGATGACCGGATTGGAGCCCTGACTCACAAGGTCACACACCTGTCCACACTGCAGGTGAGGAGTGAATGGAAGGGGCTCAATTGTGGCCCTGCTGGGCTTCAGGCCCTAGAGCCGCCTCCTGCTGGCTGTCCCCTCACTTACCCCAGGAACCCAGAGGGGCACTCAAGGGCTTAGCTGTGGAGATAGCCTGGCCTGTGCATGGGTGGATGGGCTCTTGGGGCTGCCTGGGCCTGGGTAGTCCCTTCTGTTGAGAGCATTGCAAGCAAATCAGCGTGCAGATGGTGACCGGCTGAGGGGAGAAGCTGTATGCATGGTTTTGAGACAACTGGGGACATTGAAATACGGACTCTACGTGGGATCATATTTGACATCAGTGTTAAATTTCTTGGGTGTTGATAATAGTGAGGTTATATGGGAGGATGTCCTTTTCTCAGGAGATGTAGCTGGAGGGTCTAGGGGCAGTGTGTCAAGATATGTGTGTGTGAACAAAGCAGGTGCTGCACAGGTGGGACCTGTTAGCATTTAGTGACCCGGGTAAAGGGCACACGGATTCATTGTCATTTTAGTTTTTGGTAGGTTTGAACGTTTTTGAAGTAAAGAGTGGGGTGGGGGATGGAGGCAGAGAAGGGAAACAAAACAAAAGGCTAAGCATCTAAGAAGGAAAACTGTCTTTTCTGGCAAGACGCCTGGTTCAGATTTGGCCTGGTTTTGAGGAGAAAACAAAATCAGCCCTTTCGTTTGCATACCAGCAAACACCGGCTTCCAGGGGGTCCCTGCATCTGGGGTACCCTCAAGGACTGGGTCCTGTGGTCACCAGCAAGACCCATGACTTGCTCAGTGGAGCAGTGGCTGTGGAAGCCCACTCGCCCTTAATGGCAGCTCCTGCTGTGGGGCGGGCATGGGATCTGGGAGAATCTGTGAGCCTTAGGATAGGCTCCCCACACGCAGGGAGCACAGGCCAATGTGTGCTCTGTTTAAGGTGGGGTCTCTCAACGTCAAGTGCCTGTCGACGCCATGTCACACTTCCGGACACATCTGCTACTTTGTGAGCAAACCCAACAGTCCCGAGCCCCCTGTGGTGTTCACAGGTGAGTATTCAGGTGTTTGAGCTGGGGGGGTCTGGTGTTCTTTGCAAAGACCCTCTTGGCATAGGGATGGCTTTGCACACCTTTGGGCAGAGCAGCAGAGCATCTCCTGCCAGGCAGACTGTGCTGGGCTCTGTGAGGAGGACCACAGCCCTCAGGGTAGAGCCTGAGACTTGGCTTCAAACACGTCCAGGGTACAGGCAGCTGTGGTGGGAACGTGGTGGGGGTGCTACCTCCTCGCGAGGCTGGCCAGAATGCGCCCCTCTGATCCTGGTCATCGCTGTCAGGTACATGGGGACAAGCCTTTCCTTGAGAGATTCTGCCTGGTGGGGGTGCAGTCCCAGCCCCCACTACGTCCAGCAGCAGACAGGCAAGTGGGGGGCCAAGGGAGACCCCAAGTGGAGCCAGTCAGACCCGCCTAGTGTGGGGCCTGATTGGTGCTGGGCACTGCCCCATCCCTCCACAGGCCGTGAGCTGAGTGGGTCTGGCAAAAGCCAGCCCCAGGTCAGGGTGTCGCACACGGTGGCCCAAAGAGCTTGGAAGGTGGAGGTGAAGCCCCACCAGCGTCGGGCTGTGTTGAGTGACTCTCGATTGGGGCGAGCAGGCCTTTCCAGCAATTGGAGGTGTTTCTCCTTTTGAGAGGAAATGGAAGAATCTTGATGGTGGTTGGGGAACCTGTGAAGCAGAGCGGCCGTGTGACGGTGGGTGTTCAGGGCAGTGTGAGCCAGTGGCCGTGGATGGGCACAGAGCAGGCCCCTCTGCCCCCTTAGCTTGTTTAGCGAGTATAAGCAGTTTTCAGTCTTGAGTCTTCCCCAGTTATGTAACAATCATGATATTATAACTGCAGTGAAAGTTTGTTTAAAAATACAACAGCTGAAGCAGTGTGGGCTCCTGGAGTGGGGAAAGGGTGTCGATGGGAAAGCCACATGAGGTCAGGGGTGGGGATGCTAGCATGAAGGGACACACAGGCCGAATGAGGGGTCACAGGGCCTCTGGACTGTCCCTGCAGCTTGTCTGTAAATCCAAAATTATCTCCAAATCTATTATGTTTATTTTTAAAAATGCAGTCATTTTTAGGGTCTTTGCTGCAGTAGCAGGATGTGTGGGCTTTGAGCCGACTGCTGAGTGTGGGCCACGGGCCCCTGGGCATGTTGTGGGAGCCCCTGGCCTCCCGATGGGCCTCGGGAGACAGCGCTTTGGGGCAGGTGGGCTGGCTGCCTGTGCAAGGTGTGACCCCCTCTCTTAAGCACAGTTTCCCCTGCGTCAGTGGTGGGTGTGGGGTCTCCCCCACTGGGTGGTTGTGGGTGTGAGGTGAGGGGTGTGGGACCAGCGCTGGGTCCGGTGAACTCTCACAACTGCACTCCTGTCTCTCTCATGCTGCCCGGCCCCTGGGTGTCCGTCTGCCCCCCCGGCAGGGCCTGGGGTTGTGCGGGCCCGTGGCGGTGGCCCCCTTGGACCGCGCTCATGTTAGAAGCCGAGTGCCGGCTGTGGAAGGTGTGGAGGGCTGGTTACCACAAGGCAGGCCCTGGACCGTGTCCTGCACGTGCTATTCTCTAGTCTGCATGACAGCGGCCGGCAGGGGAGCGCGTTATCTAATTGGTAGCTTTTATACTAAATAGGTGAGAGTCACACAGGGTGCTCAGTGGTGAAGCTGAGCTGCCTGGGGCATCAGCAGTGAGGACCAGGGGAGCAGGGCAGTCCAGCAGGGCCCCGGCTGGCCTCTGTGTGCATGGCTGAGGAACCTGCAGTGTCCAGAGGTGAGGTGACTGGCAGCTCCAGGCCTCGAGCTCGGATGTGAGTGACCCATGGCCCCACTCCCTTCTCCTCTGGGGTGAGCTGAACAAAGGGAAAAGGATGCAAGCAGAGAAGGTGACAGCCCAGAGAAGGGTGTACATGTGGCCCTGGGACGTGGTGGGCAGGACTGGGCACCCACAGAGCAGGGGAGGAAGATGGGATGGCTGTCTGGGGGGCAGGCCTGGAGCAGGGTGCTGTGATGGCACAAGTGGGTTGTCTGTTTGAGAGGTCAGGATCTGGGACCTCAGATTTGGGAACTCATGGCAGTGAGCGCCAGGAACAGCTCAGGTGGCGGCGGTGAGGAAATGGAGGCTGAAGTCGATGCTAGAACCATGGCCCAGTGTGCAGGGAGGAGAGGCAAGGCTGGCTCTGTAGAGCCTGGGGGTGGGGCAGCCTGCGTAGGGGAGGGACGCCTCCAGGCACTCTTAGCAGCTGGTGGTGAAGGTGGAGAGCAGTCAGTCAGAGGCTGGGGTTGCGGGTGAATGGTGGTCCCACTGCCAGGGAGAGACGTGGGGGCCCCCAGGTCTCTCAGTGTCCTGCTGGCTGAGGACATGGCCCCACGGAGGAGGCCCAGGCTGGCTCCCCAGCCCCTGTGGCAGGAGGCCCATGAAATTCCGGTGTGTAAACAGCAGGTACTGCTGGTCCCTGGAGGGAGTACCAGATCGCCCCAGCCTACTGTGCCTGCTCACGGCCTGTCCTCCTCTGGGCTCTCCTTGGCCTCTCACTGGTGCCCAGACCACGAGGTTGAGGGGTCCTTTAGGGCATAGCCCCAGTCCTGCGTGTTGAGGCTTTGCTCACGGGCTACCCAACTCTCTCATCTGTGGTCTTGTTCTGAGGGAACAGTGCTGCACCATGGCCACTGGGTGGGCATTGGCTCCTGCCTGGCCTGGCCTGGAGCTCCCTGGGAAGAGGCCTGGCAAATGCTGGTGGAGGAGGATTGTTGCTCCCTATTGTGGGGTCCCAGGCCCTCCCCCACCCAGGGGCCTGGAGAACAAATGTGCCATGTGTGTCCGCTGGGCATGAAGCCCGTTCTCAGGGAAGAGCCTTGGGGGAGGGAAGCAGCACGTGGAGACTTGGTGGGTGTCAGGTGGGGGTAGGGCTGCAGCAGGAAGGGGGCAAGTCTGGGAGGTGGCAGGTCCGTGTCTCAAGGGCCCATGGGGGCTGTGGTCCCGCGTGAGGGGCTCCTGGAGGGTCCAGGCAAGATCATGGGGGTCTTACAGAATGGTGCTGGCTGTTGGGAGTAAGGGAAGTCACAGGAAGGTCTGGCCTGGGAGGGGGCTGCTGGATGGGTGGGGGAAAGGGCTGGGTTTTGGGGATTCTCAGAGCTATGACTGATAGCACTGGGTGGTGAAGGGAGCAGCCAGGGTGACCCTAAGGTTTGGGTCTGAACAGCTGTTTGGGGCATGGCAGTGCCAGTTAGTGCAACTTGAGGGGAAAGGTTTGGGAAGGGTGGAAACCAGTACTCGTGGGTCATCCCTGGGCTCTTTCGGGGTGGAGGTCAGGTCTGGGGCTGTGGCCCAGTCAGCACAGGGGTCAGGGCAAAGCCCCGGCCCTCGAGGGTGCATGCACTGCTGACAGCCCCTCCAGCTCCACACTGTCCTGTCTTGCAGGCGACACATTGTTTGTGGCTGGGCGGGGGGGGGTGTGCAGTGCCAGTTAGTGCAACTTGAGGGGAAAGGTTTGGGAAGGGTGGAAACCAGTACTCGTGGGTCATCCCTGGGCTCTTTCGGGGTGGAGGTCAGGTCTGGGGCTGTGGCCCAGTCAGCACAGGGGTCAGGGCAAAGCCCCGGCCCTCGAGGGTGCATGCACTGCTGACAGCCCCTCCAGCTCCACACTGTCCTGTCTTGCAGGCGACACATTGTTTGTGGCTGGCTGCGGGAAGTTCTATGAGGGGACAGCAGATGAGATGTACAAAGCCCTGCTCGAGGTCCTGGGCCGGCTCCCTCCAGACACGGTAGGTGGTGCCCCACCCGCCACCCGCCACCCGCCACCCGCTCGCTCGCCCGGTGGTGGGAGAACCCTGCTGGCTCTCCCCATTGGGGTCTCCCCTGCATCTTGGGAGGAGCAGGAGGGTAGAGGCATTGCTTTTGGAAGTGTGTTTTTTCTTTAAGCATACTTTTCATTGTCATTTAACATACACGCAAGATGTGTCCTTGTCCTGAGGGACGTCTCGTGGGTGCTGCCCCCAGGACTAGCCAGGTCCCTCACACCCGTCTCTGAGGGGCTGAGGGTGGGTTAATGAGTCTCCTCAGAGCTGGCGGGCTTGGCTTTTTCCCCAGAGAGTGTACTGTGGCCACGAATACACCATCAACAACCTCAAGTTTGCTCGCCATGTGGAGCCCAGCAATGCCGCCATCCAGGAGAAACTGGCCTGGGCCAAGGTGAGCGTGATGCACTCGGGCGCGTCCTGGGGTCAGGCACTGTGATGCCACTTTCCCAGGAGCACAGAGTTCATGGTGCCCGCTTCAGAGTGGGCAGAAAGTGCTCCTCCAGGCAGTGGGCGAGGCGGGGTTTAGACAGCCCAGCTTGGAGCAAGAAGCCCTGGTTGTCTGCTTAAGATCCTTTCTGACTCTGTGGGTCAGGGCTGGGCTTGGGATTCTGCATTTTGAACAAGTGCCCAGGTGAGGCTGAAGCAGCAGGTCCCAGCCCCTCCCTGCTGTCTGTGGGCAGTGGATTCACCCTGGAGGCTGCTTGTCTGAAAGGCATTTATTTCAGACACGGCCCCCAACATGCCCCGTGGCTCAGCCCAGGGGTTGGCGTATTGTCCTGGAGGCATCTTCTGTGGGGGGGGTTTGGAAACGCTGCTGCAGGCAGCTGGGCTGAGGACGTTCTCCTGAACTCAGGTGTCTGTGTTCAGTCACTGAGAAATGGTGTTGGTAAGAAACACACACACCTGGGAGTCCTCAGGTGCTGGGCTACCTTCTGCTGAGTTCAGTGAGGAATGGTCTCATAGGTTTTTTTTTCATAAGTCACCTGTTTTTGTCAAGCATCTTTATCAATTTTGCGAGATGGGCTTGCAAAATAATACTTATAAAAATTCAGACACTACTGTAATAGGTTGATAAATGTTATTCCTTTTTTTTTTTTTACAGTGTGCACATAAGAATACTTTTTTTAATATAAAAAACTCATACTGTGTGTTATTTTGTGGCTTCCTTGTCATTTAATATGGGTCTAAGTGCTCTTTCCATAGCAGTCCAAACACATTGAGCTTATTCTTTTCATGGTTATCTGCTTAAGGATAACTTACATACAATAAAACATACCTGTTTTAAGTGAGCATTATACAGTTTGAATTTTGACAGTATATGCTCCTGTGTCAGCCCAACCACAATCAAGATAGAGAACATTTCCACTATCGTAGAAGGTTCCTTGCCCCTCCCCATTCAGCCCCCAACTACTGAAATGCTTTCTGTCACTATAAATTACTTTTCTAGATTTTCATATAAACAGAATCACACAACATTTCTCTGTTGTATCTAGCTCTTTTTACTCAGCATGTTTTCGAGATTTTTTAAAAAAATTTCTGAGTAGTATCTCATATGGACATACTACAATTTGTTTATCCACTCACCTGGATGGACTCTTGGGTAGTTCCCAGTTTTTTGCTATTTTAAATAAAATTACTGTGAACGTTTGTGTGCAGGTCTTTGTGTGGACACGTTTTCATTGCTTGTGGGAACGTACCTAAGAGTGTAATTGCTGGGTTGTGTGGTAAGTGTATGTTTAACTTTAAGAAACTACCAACCTGTTTTCCAATTAGTTGTACTATTTGGAATCCTCACTAGCAATGCGTGAGTTCCAGGAGATCCACATGCCCACCAACACTTGGTATTGCTGATCTTTTAAATTTCAGCCATTCTAATAGGTGTGTCGTGGTTAGCTTGTAGTTTTTAAGTTTCCATTTCTCTGATGGCTAAAGTTGTAAGAATTCCTTATACATTCTGGAAACAAGTCTTTGTCAGATATATATCTCAAATATTTTATCCCAGTCTGTGGCTTGCCTTGCCATTTTCTTTTTTTCTTTTTTTTTTTTAAAGTTTGTTTTCTTTTTGTTTTTTAATTAATTAATTTATCTTTTGGCTGCATTGGGCCCCCGTTGCTGTGCGCGGGCCCCCCCTAGTCGCACTGAGCAGGGGCCACTCTCTGCCACGGCGCGCCGGCCCCTCACCGCAGTGGGCCCCCCCCTCGCCCCCCCCC
>NW_006780388.1:2932214-2961636 GCF_000442215.2 Lipotes vexillifer
CATGCGGGCCCCAGCAGCCACGGCACGCGGGCCCAGCAGTTGCGGCTCGCAGGCTCCAGAGCGCAGGCTCAGCAGCTGTGCCTTGCCATTTTCTTAACAGTGTCTTTCAAAGAATAAAAGTTTATACTTTTGGTGAAGTTTAGTTTATTAATTTTTTCTTTTATGCTTTTTGTGTCCTAAGAAATCTTTGCATACCCCTACATCGCAAAGACTTTGTCCTCTGTTTTCTCCTAGCACTTGTATAGTCTTAGCTTTTATGTTTATATAAATTTATGTTTAGGTCAGTGATCCACTTCAAGTTAATGTTTGTGGTGTAAGGTAAGGGTAGAAGTTCACTTTTTTGCATATTGACATCTAGCTGCTCAGCACCATTAGATGAAAAGACTTGCCTTTCTTAATTGGCATCTTTACTGAATAAAATGGACCATGTGGGCATGAATCTACTTCTGGACTCTATTTTGTTCCATTGATCTACATGACTTATTCTTGCGTCAGTAGTACTGTCCTGATCACTGTAGCTTATGGTAAGTCTAAGAATCAGGTAGTATAAATCCTCTAACTTTATTCCTTTTTGAAATTCATTTTGGCTCTTCTAAGTCCTTTACATTTTCATATAAATTTTAGGATCATCTTGTTAATTTCTACAAAAAGCTTGGCTTTTGATTGTGTTATAACAAAAGATTTGGAGAGGCTTGAGATCCTAACAATATGGCGTCTTTCCATAAATATGATATAGCCTTACATTTATTAAGGTCTTTAGTTTTTCTCAGCAGTGTTTTGTAATTTTCAGTGTTAAAGATCTTGCACATACTGTTAAATGTATCCCTAAATACTTCATGGTTTTAGATTTTATTGTAAATGATTATTGATAGTCTTCAGAAATACAATTGATTTTTGTATTTTGACCTTGTGACCTTGCTAAACTCATTTAGTCTAGCATCTTTTTCATAGATTCCTTAGCACATAGTCATGCCATCAACATTAAGATAGTTGTATTTCAGGCTTCCCTGGTGGCACAGTGGTTGAGAGTCTGCCTGTCGATGCAGGGGACACGGGTTTGTGCCCCGGTCCGGGAAGATCCCACATGCCGCGGAGCGGCTGGGCCCGTAAGCCATGGCCGCTGAGACTGCGCGTCCGGAGCCTGTGCTCCACAACAGGAGAGGCCACAACAGTGAGAAGCCCACGTACCGCAAAAAAAAAAAAAAAAAAGTTTTATTTCTTCCTTTCCAGTCTATATGCCTTTTAATTATTTTTCTTGCCTTGTTGCACTGGCTAAGATCATCAGGACAGTGTTAAGCAGACATAGTGAGAGTGGACACCTTTGGCTTGTTCCCAGTCTTAGGGGGAAAGCATTCAGTCTTTCACCATTAAGTATGATATTAGCTGTGAGTTTTTTGTAAGTCTTTTTTATCAAGTTGTTGAAGTTCACATATATTCCTGGTTTTCTGAGAGTTTTTGTCATGAGTGGGTGTTGAATTTTGTCAAATGATTTTTCTTCATCTATTATGTAATCATACATTTTTTTTCTCCCTTACTCTTTTAATCTGGTGAAGTATATCACTTGGTTTCAAATGTTAAACCAACCTTGCTCTCTGGATAAACCTTAGTCATGGTGTCTATTTTTGTGTCTGTGTTCATAAGGGATATTGGTCTGTAGTTTTATTTTCTTGTAATGTCTTTGTCTAATATCAGGGTAATGCTGGCCTCATAAAATGAGTTGGAAGTGCTTCCTCCTATTTTCTGAAAGAGTTTTTCTATGATTGTTATTATTTCTTCCTTTAGTGTTTGTTAGAGTTCACTGACATAGCCTTCTGGACATTGAATTCTTTTTTGTGGAAAGATTTTTTTGTTATGAATTATGAGACATTCATAAAGACATAAAGACATATGAATTAATGTCTTTAATTTGTGTGGGGCTGTTAGATTTTTATATTTTCTTGAGTCAGTTTTGTTAGCAACTAGTATCTTCAAGGAATTTGTCCATTTCATCAAGGTTTTCAAATTTACTGGCATAGTTTTCATAGTTTCCCTTTTTATTATCAAGCTTGTTGAGGTTTAGTTCACATGTAATAAATTGCATCCATTTGAAGTGAACAATTGAGTGAATTTTGACATATACCAATTAAACAACTCCCACTATATTTAAGATGCATAACATTTCCATCACCCCCCAGAACTTCCTCATGACTCATTTTCTCTGCCCTGCTCCAGTATGCCACTAGAACTTAGTTCACATTTTCTAGAACTTCATATAAATGGAACTATACAGTATGTACTCTTTCATCTTTTTTTACTCAGCAGAATGATTTTGAGATTCATTCATGTTGCTGCATGTATCAGTTCATTCCTTTTCACTGCCAGGTAGTATTCCTTTGTTTGGTTTTACCACATTTTGTTTATCCATTCACCTGTCAATAGACATTTGTGTTTATAGTTATTGGCCGTTGTGAATAAAGCTGCTATGAACGTTTGTGTACAAGTCTTTGTGTGACATATGTTTTAATTACTCTTGAGTAAATATCTAGGAGTGGAATGGCTGGGTTGTATTAGGTGTATGTATTAAGTCGAAACTTGTTCAGTCTATTTAAAAATTTATTTTTTATTTTTGGCTGCATTGGGTCTTTAGTTGCGGCACGTGGGATCTTTCATTGCAGTGCGCGGGCTTCTCTCTAGTGGCATGTGGGTTTTCTCTCTGTAGTTGTGGCGCACGGGCTTCAGAGCACATGGGCTCTGTAGTTTGTGGCATGTGGGGCTCTCTAGTTGAGGCACACGGGCTCAGTAGTTGTGGGCCCGGGCTTAGTTGCCCCATGGCATGTGGGACCTTAGTTCCCTGATCAGGGATCAAACCCACGCCCCCTGCATTGCAGGACGGATTCTTTACCACTGGGCCACCAGGGAAGTCCCAAGTCGAAACTTGGAAAGAAACTGCCAAGCTGTTTTCTAAGCGACTGTATCGTTTTACATTCCCACCAGCAAAGTATGAGAGTTCCAGGTGTTCCACATCCTCATCAACACTTGGTATTGTCTTTTTAATTTTAGTCATTTTAATGGGTGTGTAGTAGTGTTTCATTATGGTTTTAATTTGCATTTCCCTAGTGCCTAATAATGTTGAACATCTTTCCATGTGCCTGTTGGCCATTTTGTGAAGTGTTTGTTCAGATTTTTTGCCTATTTAAAAAACTGGATTGTCTTATTATTGAATAATAAATTTTTTTTAAAGTATAGGTACAAGTCCTTTTTCAGATATGTGTATTGTGAATAGTTTCTCCCATTCTGTAACTTGCCTTTTGTTTTCTCAACAGTGTCTTTTGAAGAGCAAACGTTTTAAATTCTGATGAAATCCAACATATTTTCTTTTGTGGTTCATACTTTTTATCTCCCATCTAAGAAATCTTTGCTTTTGCCAAGGTCAAAAAAACCTATGTTTTCTTTTGGAACCTTTATAGTTTTAGCTTTTACTTTTAGATCATTATGATTTAAACCGCCAACCCCCCTGCTGCCCACCGCCAATATTTGTTGGATCTGTAGTAATTGCCCTTCTTTCATTTCTGATGTTGCCAATTTTTTTCATTGTTCTTATCAATTTTGTTGATCTTTTAAAAGCACAACTTTTGCCTTAATTTTCCTTGTTTTTCCATTGCACTGATTTCTGTTCTTAAAAAGATAAAGTTTAAAAAACTCTTTCCTTCTACTTACTTTGGATTTGCTTTGTTCTTTTTTTTTGCGGTACGTGGGCCTCTCACTGTTGTAGCCTCTCCCGTTGCAGAGCACAGGCTCCAGACGCACAGGCTCAGCGGCCATGGCTCACAGGCCCAGCCGCTCTGCGGCACGTGGGATCTTCCCGGACCGGGGCACGAACCCGTGTCCCCTGCATCAGCAGGCGGACTCTCAACCACTGCACCACCAGGGAAGCCCTATAGATTCTTAGTATGGAACCCAAGGTCATTGATTTTATTTTTTAATAAAAATAATTATTTTTATAATTATTAGCTTAGTTGCTCCATGGCATGTGGGATTTTCCCAGACCAGGGCTCAAACCCATGTCCCCCTGCATTGGCAGGCAGATTCTTAACCACTGTGCCACCAGGTAAGTCCCAGTCATTGATTTTAGATCTTTTTTCTTTTCTAATATAAGCACTTAAAGCTAAAAACTTACCCCCAAGTACTGCTTTTAGCAGCACAAATTCTGACATGTTTTATTTTCATTATCTTCAATTTGAAATATTTTAAGATATCCCTTGTGATTTCTTCTTTGACACATAGGTTATACTGAACTGTGTTAAACTTTTTTTTAGCCTTTTCAACTTTTTATTATGAAAATTTTCACACATACAGAAAAGATGAAAGAATTTCATAGTGAACAGTCATATACCCAACACCTTTCTAGTAACATTTTACTAATTTTATCACTGCCTATTTATCCATCTTACTTTCATTCTTTTTAATAAGTAAAACATACTAATGTGTGGACGTCAACTGTAAATCATTTTACCAATACAATTAGGGAGAACAGAGTTTCCAACATTTTTGCTCTTATAAATTGTGCTACAGTGAACAACATCCTCAAATGTAAGTCTTTACATTTGTGTGCTTCATACTTCTGTAGGAAAAGTCTCTGCATGTTAACGCTCATCTTAATAGATAATCCAAAAGGTTATTATGACAGTTTACACTCCCCCAACTATGCCTACAAGGACCTGTTTTAAAATTATCCTTAGAATAGTTCAGTGGTTTTCTTCCTTCATAAAAGGTGGAGGGGGCTTCCCTGGTGGCGCAGTGGTTGAGAGTCCGCCTGCCGACGCAGGGGACACGGGCTCGTGCCCCGGTCCGGGAAGATCCCACATGCCGCGGAGCGGCTGGGCCCGTGAGCCATAGCCTCTGAGCCTGCGCGTCTGGAGCCTGTGCTCCGCAACGGGAGAGGCCACAACAGTGAGAAGCCCGCGTACTGCAAAAAAAAAAAAAAAAAGGTGGAGGAAGATTTCTTAGGAGGAGTGAGAATATCGGAGGAAGTGCAGGGAATATTATCAAACATTCTATGCTTGTTTTCATCAGAAGGGAAAGTTTAGAGATAAGCAATAAGCCTTCATCTTTTTTTTAAAAAATTAATTTTTTGGCTGTGTTGGGTCTTCATTGCTGCACGGGCTTTCTCTACCTGCGGTGAGCGAGGACTACTCTTCATTGTGGTGCGCGGGCTTCTCATTGTGGTGGCTTCTCTTGTGGAGCATGGGCTCTAGGCACATGGGCTTCAGTAATTGTGGTGCGCAGGCTCAGTAGCTGTGGCGCACGGGCTTAGTTATTCCACACCATGTGGGATCTTCCTGAACCAGGGCTCAAATCTGTGTCCCCTGCACTGGCAGGCAGATTCTTAACCACTGCACCACCAGGGAAGTCCCTAAGCCTTCATCTTGACCTCCCACCAGACTCCAACTTGACCCACCTCCAGTGGTTAAAGGATTACTTCTAGATGCCACTGCTCACAGTGTGGGTGGGATTGGGACCTTTGGGTCTGAGGGCCCCTGATGGTCAGGAAGCCTGGGTGTGGGTGCTGACAGTGGCTGTCCAATCACTGGCCCTGTGGCTCTCAGGGTGAGCCCAGCAGTAGCAGGGCAGGGGCTGCGGGCAGGGTGGAAACCCCCAGCTGTTAACTCTGACCTCCTTCCTGTAGGCATTTCTGAGTGAACAGTTGGCCAGATGTCCCAGTATGCGTCTTCTCTCCGCCTGCCCTGGTCAGTGTTGATTAGAAGCAAGGCCATCCTGGTCCTGAGTGGAGGTGATGAGCTGCCTGAACACCCTGTGATGAGAGCTGCCCTCTGGGGGGCTGTCACCGCAGGGGAGGGACCCCGGGAACCTGTTGCCTCACTGTTCTTCCTGGCAGTGAGGTGCTCACGACCCACATGCTGTCTTGGGGGTAGGGCTGTTTTCTTCTTTTCTGTCTTCTGCATTTTTGCTAGTTATGACTTCTGTATTAATGAAAAGAAAGCTCCTTGTGCCCCTGCACCTCCAAGACAGCAAGGGAAGGAGAGAGGTTGTTGGTGGCAGCTGGAGCACTCACATCTCCTCTCCACAGGCAGGGAAGGGCCTGTCCTGGTACTGACCCACTGCTCACTTTATCTTCTCAGTCGGGCGACACTGGAAGACCATTAGGAGGCTTTTTGAAGTGTCACCTTTAGAAGTTTTTGCATTAAAGGGACCCACTTTTCTTGCAGGAGAAGTACAGCATCGGGGAGCCCACGGTGCCATCCACCATTGCAGAGGAGTTCACCTACAACCCATTCATGAGAGTGAGGTGAGGGAGCGGGTCCCACGCTGTCCTCGGGCATCTCCGCCTCCCCCACCCCGACTCCTGAAGAGCCCGGGTGGGAGAGGAGTCTGCCCTGAAATCTCTGTTTAAAGTGTAGCCAAAGAATGAGACACCTCTTCTTAAAGGGGGATGCTTTTCTTGGTGCCCTGGCTAGGGTGTAGGGTCCTTTCTGACCCTGGAGTCTGGATCCATAGGTGGATGAGACTTGTGCTTGGGGAGCCTCTAGGCGCCGGGCAGTGCCAGATACCAGCGTGGAGTTGGTGTCCCCGCTTTCCAGGTCACCAGCAGGAACTGGCTCAGCCAGCATGTTTCCCACGGTTAGAAACACCTGAGTTGGCCGTTGGCTGTTGCACTTCATTTTTAAGAATGTCCCGCCTCCTACAGGCTCTTTTCTTCCCTGGTGCCCTGGGAGGGGTGGTGGGCCCGCGGGTGCAGGGTGCGGCCTGCAGCCTGGTGCTTTGCTTCCGCAGGGAGAAGACTGTGCAGCAGCATGCGGGTGAGACGGACCCTGTGACCACCATGAGGGCCGTCCGCAAAGAGAAGGACCAGTTCAAGGTGCCGCGGGACTGAGGTGGCTGCAGGGCCTGGGTGTCCAAGGCTGCTGCTGCGGCTGCGGCCACCTTCAACCACATTTGGGTATTCAGATGTGTTAGGTGAATTTCTGGCTAGGAGTGCAGGAAATTCAGTCTCAGTTTAATTTTAAATTAATTTCAGAGCACGTTGCTTGTGTTATCAAATGTTCTAATACATATTTATAAGAGAAGAAGTTTAGAGTGTTTATTCCCGGAAGCTCTGCTTGCAGACTGTTGTCTCCAGCCTTTCCATGGGGCCCCCATAGTTGCCGTGTGAGCCCCCATATGATGCCCCAGTAAGAGTTGTACCCGCCCTGCCCCTGGTGAGGCCGGCATGCCCTGGTTCAAAGTCCGTGCTTACCAGAAGAAGGCCCCTGGGAGGGGCACACTCCCCTTACCTGGCATCGTCCCCTCCCTCTCCTACTCCCTCCCCCAGCTACCTCTAGAGGAAGTCATTCTCTCATGTTTGATGACATCATCACGTTCTCGTGTCTGTGTTGATGTGCAGTGGATTTCCAGGGCCAGGGCAGGCCCAGAGCACCTACGTGGGCTGGGGTGATGCTGAAGAGCTGCCTCCAGTGTGGGGCTGGGTCTGGGGGCTCGGGCAGGGAGAGTACAGGCTGGGAGGCTGTGGCATGTGGTACCCGAGGAGCTCCAAGCTGTGCACACCAGTCCCTGTAAAGGCTGGCCAGTTCCGGGGATGTTCCCAGGAACCAGTGTGGGGCACTGTGCCTCGTGTGGGCAGAGGAGCTGACGGGAGGGACGCGGGGACATCTGTGTGCGGTGGGGATGCCCTGGGCGCCTATGTAGCGTCAGCACCACTGCTGGCACCGCGCCGCCCCTGCTTGGGGGCGGGCCTCTTGGGCCCCCCGCAGGGAGAGGCCCCGAGTCCTTCCTTCTGGTGGCAGAGTGCAGGGAGCCGGCTCTTGAGATTGTGATGTGGTGTCCCTGCTCTGTAGCTGTTCCTTCTGCTCTTGGTTGGCCATCCTGGGAATTGGCTCCTCTCCTGCAGTTTCAGGCTGGTCCTGGTTACCCCGCCTCACATCTCAGGCAGAGCCAGCGGGAGGTCCGAGCTGGGGGGATGGGGAGTGTGGGCCCAGAGGATCACGGGGGCATCCAGGGCCCCGAGGCACGAGGAGGACGGGATGAGACTGGGGAACGGTGGGGGCAGGAAGGGCTGCGGGGAGCCCTCCCAACCAACTCATTTCGGGATCTGGAGATTCTCCATGTTGCCTTGGTCTGTGATGAGAACAGACCCAGGGTCTGCGAGGCTCTGCTCGCTGAGCCGGGTGCTCAAGTCTTTGGGTCTCACCTAATGTGGTGATGCTTACTGAACTCTTCCTGTCCAGCTGAGGCCCGCTGCTGCTGTTGTCACCCCCTTGTACGCCTCATCCAGATGGGTCATGACGCAGCATGGTTGTCACCACCCCCCTGGATTCCTCAGGTCCCTGTCCTGGCCAAGCATGGGCCCGTGTCACTCCGCAGCTGCCTGTGTGGGCTTATCCAAAGGCGATGATGTTTCTAGGTGGAACCAAAGCTCCCTGTGAGCAGCAGCCTCCACCCCCAGGGTGTTATGGAGTGGGGTTTGCACGGGTCCTCCTGGTGCTTTGTTTCATGGCTTTGTACCAGCGACTGGACATGCAGGTGCAGGCATCTCAGGACGTGCTGAGGCCTCGGTCTGCGATGCCTGAGGGTCACTGTGGACCTGTGGGTGCTGTGCCCATCCCCCCAGGTGGCTCGTGTTGTTGGCAGCCCCTCCCCAGGGACACTGAGCTCCTCACTAGTTTCCACCAGCAGCATAGCGCCTGCAGTAGGAGTGCTTCTCCTTGGAACCAGCTGCCAAAAGCCCCCTTTCCCACTGGTGTCCACCCCAGTCCTGTGTCCCTCATCTAAAGAAACGTAAATAAAAACGCACCCCACCACCCTGCTTCCAAGGCCACAGGCTGTCACTCCTTGTCCTCCAAGAGCCCAGAGCTCTCAACAGTGGGCATTTCGCTTTGCATTTTTTTTTTTTTTTTTGGTGGTACGCAGGCCTCTCACTGTTGTGGTCTCTCCCGTTGCAGAGCACAGGCTCCAGACACGCAGGCTCAGCGGCCATGGCTCACGGGCCCAGCTGCTCCGCGCCATGTGGGATCTTCCTGGACCGGGGCACGAACCCGTGTCCCCTGCATCGGCAGGCGGACTCTCAACCACTGCGCCACCAGGGAAGCCCCGCTTTGCATGTTTTACCCTTGGTGATGGTGCTGCTGCCAGGCAATGGGGCGAGTTCTCAGGTCTATGTCCGGTGCCGTGTGTCGTGTGTCTGCGACATGGGCTCTGAAGCGCTCTCATCCAAGCTCCGGCTGCTGCGCTGGGCAAGTGGGATTTCATTCTTGGAGAGCGTCTCCCACTGTGCTTGCAGACGCCTGCCGCACTGTCAGACACCTTTGTTTTCACTGATCTGGGGGTGTGGATGGCACTTTGTGGAGGTTTCACCGGTGTTTACCTGGTTCGGGGGTCGGGAGGAGGTTGACTGCTTTCCACACGCTTATTGGCCACTTGGATTTCCTCACCTGGGGGCTGCCTCTTAGGTTTCTTCCTGGGTTTTCTCCCAGGTTTTTGTTTCTTACTGATCAGTTAGGAGTTCTTTGTTTCATGTTGCATATTTTATGCTTTCTTTGGTTCTGTGTGTTTGCAGTTTCCTCCTAGTTTGTTGTGGCTTCACACTCTGGTGTCTTGTTGAAGAAATTCTTAACGTAGTCAAATGTATATTTTTTCCTTCATGATAAATGCTTTTGTGTCCTGTGTAATAACTCTCCCACCTCTGATGCCTTCCTATAATTTCATCCAGTAGTTTTGCTTTTCACACTCAGGTTTGTGACTGAGCTGTTTATGCTGGTGTCTGGGAGACGGACACCTGATATCCCACCCCCCTCTGCATTGCTAGCTCTGGTAAGCCAGCATCCAGGGGTCCAGACCTGTTTCGTGGCTCTCCATCCCACTGGTATGTCTGTCTGTCCTGACGCTGGCCCCACATTCCCTGTTACAACAGCTTTAGGACCTTCAATTCCAGGAATGCTGCCCAACCTCATCAGGAGAGTCTTGGCCCTTTGCTCTTATGTATAAAGATTAGGATATTTATGTCTGGGATTTTGACTGGAATAATGTTGACTTGCTAGATTGGGAAGAAGTGACTTTTTTGTGATGTGGGCGTTTCCAATTATGACACGCTGCTTATCCATCCATCCACTTGGGTCTCTGATGCTGTGTGTGCAGGGCAACTCTGCTGCCAACCACAGCATTAGCACAAGCACAGGGCAAGGGCACGGTCCCCCGTCAAGACCGCCCTCACCTCAGACTCCAGCCAGAAGCTTGGGGGTCCCTGACCACCTGCACTTCTAACCAGCTGGCTACAAGTTCAGAGGTTCTCATGACCTCTCAGATTCAGTAACTCACTAGGTTGATTCAGAATTCAGGGAAGCGCAACACTTACGATTTTACAGGGTTTTTTTTTTTTTTTTTTTTGCAGTACGCGGGCCTCTCACTGTTGTGGCCTCTCCCATCGCGGAGCACAGGCTCCGGATGCGCAGGCTCAGCGGCCATGGCTAACGGGCCCAGCTGCTCCGCGGCATGTGGGATCTTCCCGGACCGGGGCACGAACCCGTGTCCCCCGCATCGGCAGGCGGACTCTCAATCACTGCGCCACCAGGGAAGCCCGATTTTACAGTTTTATTATAAAGGAAAGGATACAAACCGGGACCAGCCAAGTGAAGAGACCCACAGGGTGAGGTGGGGAGGGCCTGGATGGCCAAGCTGTGCCCTCCATGGAATGCAGGCTCCCCACCGTGCTGGCACATCAGGAAGCTCACTGAGCCTCAGTATTCCAGTTGGGTTGGGGTGTCACTGTGTCATCCACAGCGTGAACTCCAGTGCCCCCCAGCCGTCCCACCCTCTGATCACAGGTGGGGCTCCCTGGTGACAGCTCTGAGTCACTACATTAGCATAAACTCAGGTGTTCACTATACTGTAAATGACAAAGTCCCCACCCCTCAGGACACTCCCAGGAGTTAGAGTCTCCCTCTCCAAACCAGGGACAAGACCAGACAAACTTTTCCATCAGGGTTTATAACTTTCTCCCTAGAGGCTGGTTCTGTGGGGACTCTGGCCCCTCAGTAGTATGTTTTTTGATGCTGTTATAAATGGTGTTTTGTTTTAAATCATTCCAGGGGTCAGGAGCGTATAGGAGTGCAGTCAGCCTTGTTTCTGGGGACCCTGCTAGCTTGCCCAGCCTGATGGTAACTGTTTCTTTTGTGGGCCTTTGTGGGCCTTTCTTTTGTGGGCCATCAACAGGGCTTTTGTTTTTTATGTCTCCCCAAGGCAAGCGGGCCTTTATTCCTGACTTTATTGATTGGTTTAACAAATACCTGAATGCTGATGATGTGCCAGGTACTGAGATGCTCTGGGGATTCAGAGTGAACAGACAGAAATTCCTGCCTTTGTGGAGCTTCTGTCCTGGTAGAGGAGACAAGATGAGTGGAATACCAAGCAGGTCACACAGAAGTACTGTGGAGAAAATAAGGCAGAAAAAGGTACAGAGGGAGCCAAGGATGTCAGCTTCTTAAGGAGAGTGGCTGGGGCCTTGCTAAGGTGACATGTGAGTGACAATGAGGGGATGGAAAGAGTGAGACATGCAGGTATCTGGGTGAGAAAAGCAAGTACAAAGGCCCTGGAGCAAGTCTGCAGAAGAGCAAGGGGCCGGCATGGCTGAGCCAGGCGAGGGTCAATGTACAGGATGTGCAAGGACCTCGGCGTCCACTCTGAGCTGTGCAGAGGCGGGGTCAGAGCTGAGCTTTACCAGGACTTCTCAGCGTGTCATGGCAGGGCCCCTGGAGACAAGTCTGGGGCAGCAGCCCAGGAAGGGCCAGTGGAGGAGGGAGTGGTGACAGGGTTCCCAGTGGGAGCTGAGGTGGAGGCAGCAGTATTTGGTCCCAGCTTGGATCTGAGCTGTAAGTGCTGAGTTAGGGAGACTCCACATCCATTTCCCAGGACGGGGAGACTGTGAGGGGCTCACAGGCCTGAGCAGTTGGCTTTGGGCAGGTCAAGTTTAAATGTCTCCAGCATGTGGGAGAGTCCAAAGCCAGGAGATGGCACCATCACATGAGAGTGAGATGGAGATGTCAGGGGTAGGGGGAGAGCTAGAGGGGCTGTATTGCCAGGAGGAACCACCCTAGTCCCTGGAAGGCTGGCAGGAGGGCTGAGTAGCTGTCATCAAGCTGAGCAAGTCTTCCTAGCTTGCTGGTCATCTGAGTGGGAGCTGGGTCTTACCACATACTCTCCTTTGGTCGGCTGAATTATCCCAACAGTTTTCAGTGCCTGGTCATTCTATTCTTGGGTGAGATCCCATTTCATCGGAACTTCTGCAGCTGGCTTGCTCTCCTCGTACAGTCCCTGTCTGGTTTTGGAAATAAGGTGACATGGAACGTTTCCTCACTTCTTGGGGAGTTTGTAGAAGGTAATGCTAGTCTGAGCCTTGTGCTTTCTTTTGCGGGTATTTTAAAAACTAGTGATCCTGTTTTTTAATGGTTACAAGGGCTGTTACTTCTGTCCTTTTCCAGCTGCTTTTGGTAAGTTGTTTTCTTTCCTAAATTTTCAAATCTGGTCTGTAATGTCCTCTTGTCTCTGATGTGGGCATTTGTGTTCCCTCCCCATTCCTATCAGAGCCCTTTGCTGTCTGTCCTCTGGCTCTGGGGTCCTGCTTTCTTAGCTCCTCAGGGATCTCTCATCCTTTTTCTTGAGAATGTAAAGGTAAAAACTCCCCCAGAGTGTCTGTTATGAAGCCCTACAATCTGGCCATGTAAACTGCCACAACTCCTCAGTTTCTTCCCGGGCACTAGTATAAACAGAGCCCAAGCATTTTCTTCACTAGTTCCTGATCCCTGACCCAGTGCCTGCCCGCTTCCCTCTGAGGATTTTTATTTTAAAGTATTTCCTGACTGCTCAGTTACCTGTCTGGGTGGAGGCTCTGTCTCTCACCAAGCTACACCTCTGTGCATTTAGCCTGACTCTCTGGGAGGTGCCCCCAGGTGGCGGTCTTACTTCCCACAGCCAGCACACTAGGTCCTTGTTGCTTTTCTGACAGCCACCCACCTGACCTGTGTGTCATGTGCTATCCCAGTGTGATATATTTCTCTCCAGCTGTAACACTGCTTAGAGTTTAGGAGTGACTGTATTTTACTAAATAGAACCTTTAAAACTTATTTAAATTGAGGTGAGATTCACACAACATATAATTAAGTTTATAATTCAGTGGCTTTTTTTTTTTTTTTTTTTTTTTTTTTTTTTTTTACTTTCTTGGCTGCACTGCACAACATACAGGATCTTAGTTCCCTGACCAGGGATCAAACCCGTGCCCCCCTGCGTTGGAAGCACAGAGTCTTAACCACTGGGACCACCAGGGACAACAATTCAGTGGCATTTAGTACATTCACAATGTTGTGCATCCCCCACCTCTCTCCAATAACCTGAAACTTTTAACTTAATCTGTCAGTAAAACCGTAAAAGGAGAGGCTTTTCCTGGACCATCCACTTCTATGGACACTGGTTCTGAGTTGGGGCAGCAGAGAGGCCTGGAGAAGAATTGGATCTCAGTGGATCTGGGAGAGAGCCTGGCCCAGGTGCTGTGGATCCAGAGAGGAAGGCTGGTCCTGCAGCCATGTATGTCCCCAGGGTACACACACCTGTTCCACCGTGTCTCAATCAGTCCTCAGCAGAGGTCAGGGCCACCTCTGCTCTGGGGCCCTCAGGCCCATCTGGGATTCCACTGAGGTGGCAGAACATCAGGTTCCTTCTCTTCCTTTCTTCTCCAGCCTTTCTCCTGCTCCGTAGCTCAAAGAAAGAGTTTTCTTATTCTTTGTCAGAATATTTTCTTAGGCCAGAATCTTGACTTCTTAAGGTTCCAATAATCTCTTTTCTTTCCTCTGATTTCTGTTCTAACAACCCTCTTTTGAAGGAATGAATACCTCATGTCTAGTCTGAATGGTCAGGGACCAAAGAATTTTAGAAATTCAAAGATAAAATAAGTAATTCAACAATAATGGAGGGATTCCCTGGTGGCACAGTGGTTAAGAATCTGCCTGCCAATGAAGGGGACATGGGTTCGAACCCTGTTCTGGGAAGATCCCACATGCTGGGGAGCAACTAAGCCCATGTACCACAACTACTGAGCCTGCGCTCTAGAGCCCATGAGCCACAACTACTGAGCCCATGTGCCACAACTACTGAAGCCCACGTGCCTAGAGCCTATGCTGTACAACAAGAGAAGCTACTGTGATGAGAAGCCTGCGCACTGCAACGAAGAGTAGCCCCCGCTCTCTGCAACTAGAGAAAGCCTGTGCGCAGCAACGAAGACCCAATGCAGCCAAAAATAAATAATTAAAAACTCTCAAAAAAAATAATGGAGATTCTTTAATACTCTAGTTGATAACAGGACACTGTCACTCAACTGAACCTATTTATAGAACATTCCAGCAGCATTTTCAGGTGCTCATGGAACATTCTCCAGGATAGACAATATCTTAGACTACAAATCACAATGAATTTTAAAAGAATATACTTTGTAATTTCAAACTCCAGTGGAATTAGATATCTACAACAAAATGAAGCCTGGAAAAACCCCAAATGTTTGGAAGTTAACACATCTAAATAGTGTGTGGGTCAAAAAGAATGGAAATCAAAACACAAAATTTGTGGGATGCAGCTAAAGCAGTGCTAGAGGGAAATGTGTAGCTTTTAAACACCTGTATGAGAAAAGAAAGGCCTCACAAAACCTAGGCTTCTACCTTAAAACACTAAAGAAGAGCAAACAAAACCCAAAGGAAGCAGAAGGAAAGAAATAGTAATGATTAGCAAGGAGATCAATGAAACAAAACAAAAACCACTGACCAACAAAATAACAAATTACCAAAATCATGAATGAAAAAGGGTACATCACTACCAATCCTACAGAAATGAACAGGACTTACAAGGGAATACTAGGGAAACTATACCAACAAATTAGATTTTAGATGAAATGGACAAATTCCTTAAACTGATTTAACAAAAGTCTGAAGTCTTCATGCAAAGGAAAGCTCAGGTCCACATGACTTCACTAGTGCATTCTATCAGTAACACTAATCACTCACAAACTTTTCCAGAAAATACAGGAGGGGACACTTCCCAACTCATTCTATGAGGCTAATGTTATCCTGATACCAACCAAAACGAGAGATCAATGTCCCTCATGAATACAGATGTAAAATCTTTAAAACGTTAGCAACCCAAATACAGCAACATTATACACAACCAGGTGGGATTTATCACAGGAATGCAAGGTTGGTTAAACATCTAAAAATCAACATAAACCACAGTCACAGAATAAAGGACAAAATCCACAAGATCATCTCAGTGGATGAAGGAAAACATTTGACAAAATCCCACACCTGTTTGTTCGTGATAAAAAGTCGAACAAACTAGGACTAGAAGGGAGCCTCTTCGACCTGTTAAAGGACATCTGTAATTTCCAAATGCTGCTGTATCAGATCATTACAAACTTAGTTGTTTAAAGCAACATAAATGGGGACTTCCCTGGTTGTGCAGTGGTTAAGAATCCGCCTGCCAATGCAGGGGGACACGGGTTCGAGGCCTGGTCTGGGAGGATTCCACATGCCGTGGAGCAACTGAGCCCATGCACCACAACTACTGAGCCTGCGCTCTGGAGCCCACCAGCCACAGCTACTGAGCCCGTGTGCCACAACTACTGAAGCCTGCGCACCTAGAGCCTGTGCTCCACAATGGGAGAAGCCACCACAATGAGAAGCCCACACACAGCAATGAAGAGTAGCCCCCCACTCGCCACAACTAGAGAAAGACTGCACGCAGCAATGAAGACCCAACACAGCTGATCAATCGATAAATAAATAAAAGAAAGAAACCACACAAATGTATCATCTGACAGTTCTGGAGGTCAGAAGTCTGACATGAGTCTCACTGGACTAAAAGTGTCCACAGAGACGGTTCCTTCTTCAGGCTCTAAGGGAGAATCTGTTTACTTGCCCTTTCCTGCTGCTAGAGGCGCCTGCATTCTTGGCTCCTGACCTCCTTCCTCCATCTTCAAAGGTCAGCAGCTGTGGGTTGAGTCCTTCTCTCATGCCTCACACCGACCTCTTCTGACGCCCTCTGCCACTTTAGAGGACCCTTGTAATTACAATGGGGCCGCCTGGAAAATCCACATTAATCTCACTATCTTAAGGTCAGCTGATTAGCAACCTCAATTCCCCTTTGCCATGTAACCTGAAACATTCATGATTCCAGGGATAAGGACATGGACATCTTTGGTTTGGGAGCATTATTCTGCCTGTGACAGCATCAATGAAAAACATAAGCCAGCATCATAATTCACAGTGGAAGACTGAATGCTTCCCACTAAAATTAGGAACAAGGCAGGGATATCTGCTCTTGCCACTTCTCAACATTGTACTGATGTGCAACAAGGCATACACACATACACACACACACACACACACACACACACAAAAGGCAGTATACATATTGGAAAGGAGTAAAAATACGTAAAAATGTCCTTATTCACAAATGGTGTGATCCTTTATGTGGCTTATCCTAAGGAATCCAGATACACACACATACCTGGAACTAATAAGTTCAGTAAGGTCCTAGGACACAAGATTAACAAGAGAAATCTGTTGTATTTGCACATACTAATGACAGTCTGAAAACGAAATTAAAATAACTCCATAATAGCAACTAACAAAATACTTAGAAATGATCAAAATTAGTGCAAGATTTATACACTGCAAACTAAGAGAAAGAAGATGTAAGTAAATGGAAAGATTCTATAATCCTCGATTAGAAGATCTTTGCGATCTTGGGTTAGGCAAAGAGTTCTTAGACACAACACCAAAATCGTGAGCCATGAGAGAAAAAAACTGATAAATTTTGGACTTCAGTAAACTTTCGTACTTCAAAAGACAACATGAAAAAAAGGTGACAAACCACAAAGAGAAAAATATCTGCAAATGTTATCCTTGATAATCCATAATATATAGTTTCATATCCATAATATATAGTGTTGCAACTCATTAAGGAGTCAACTCAGTTAAAAAATGAACGAAAGTCTTCAACAGACACTTCACCAAAGAAGATACAAGAATGCCAACAAACACATGAATAGGTGCCCAATATCAACTGTCAGAGAAACAGAAGAGCTAAAAAACAAAAGAAAACAAAACTGACCATACCAAATAGTAGTGAGAATGTGGAACTGGAATTCTCGTAATTTGTAAAATAATACATTTTGGAAAACAGTTTTTTAAAAACTAGACATAAGTACTATGTGAACCAGTAATTCCACTCCTAAGAATCTATCCAAGAGGAGTGAAAGCTACGTCCACACAAAAACTCATACACAAATGTTCATGGCAACATTATTCATAATAACCCCAAAATAGGAACAAACCAGATGCCTATCATCTGATGAATGAATAAACAAATGTGGCAAATCCATAAAACAGAATATTGTCCAGCCATAAAAAGGAATGAAGTACTGATATACACTATGTAGATGAACCCTGAAAACATGCTCAGTGCAAAAGGTGAGATACAGAAGGCCACCGATTGTATGGGGATGTTCTAAAGCTGGACTGTGTGTGTGGCTGCACAGCTGTACACAGTTACTAAGAATCACTGAATTTTATATCGACAGTGGGTGAACTTTATGGTGTGAGAATTGTACATCAATCAAGCTGTTTTAGAAACAATCGTTGGGTAAAGGCACCACAATTAATACTTTATTACATTATCCCAACATACTTCTAGAAAAATATTTCAGTTTAGACAAAATGAAATGAAAGAGGAAAAAAGGTAACACTTAACAATAGTATCAAAAGTAACAACCAGGGCTTCCCTGGTGGCGCAGTGGTTGAGAATCTGCCTGCTAATGCAGGGGACACGGGGTCGAGCCCTGGTCTGGGAGGATCCCACATGCCACAGAGCAACTAGGCCCGTGAGCCACAACTACAGAGCCTGCGTGTCTGGAGCCTGTGCTCCGCAACGAGAGGCCACGATAGTGAGAGGCCCACGCACCACGATGAAGAATGGCCCCTGCTTGCTACAACTAGAGAAAGCCCTCACACAGAAACGAAGACCCAACACAGCAAAAATAAATTAATTAATAAACTCCTACCCCCAACATCTTTAAGAAAAAAAAAAAGTAACAACCATCTACAGGAAAAGAAAATCTAAAAAATATATGCAAGATCATAACAAGGAAATCTACTGAAAGAAACGGAAGACGACCTAATTATGCTATGTCCATGGATTGGAAGACTCAAGCTGCAACACAAGTCAAACCTGGACAGGCTGCTCCCACCGTAGACAAGGAAACACATGGACCACGAAGAGCCTGGAAGCTCTTGCAGACAGAGGAGGATCTGCTCTGCCTCCATGGTTCAGGGGGAGCCCAGAAAGGGCCAGGCTATGCGGCCCCTGACCATGTCAAGGGTGGCGTCCAGGAGCGAGGAGGGAGGGAAAGCCACTGCACTAAACGTGGGGAGGCGATCATAACCCACCAAAAAGAACGAAACTTGAGCATCACCTGACTCTTAGGAAGTGAAAGGGTGGCCCAAAGACGTCACAGAGAAAGGTGGGGCAGTGATGCGTTCACACAGTATTTGAAGAGAATACACTCAAGTCCATGTGCTGAACGGGACCTGAAGTCATGATGCATACATCAGCCTAGATAAAAAAAACCTTTTTTGCAGTTTTTCCATTTAAGGAACACCTTATGAGACCATGTTAAAATTAAGAACTCTCACCAGAATCACAATGAAGAGAATGGAGAGACAAACCACGGCGCAGAAGACAACACTGGCCACACATACCTAACAAGGGGCTTGCATCCAGCATAGTTTTAAAAAAAACATAAGTCACACTGACAGCAAAAGACTTAAACATGTACTTTACAGAAAAGGACAGTCCACTGGCCAATGAGCCTCCCTATGAAGAGCTGCCATCATTGGTGATTGAAGAAACACAGGAGAATGAAAGCCACTGTCCCCCCAGCTTCAGGGCTGAGAAGAAAGGGTGGGGGTGGTGTTGAGGGCACCCCTATTGGCTCCAGGAAGGTGTGACCCCCTAACTACCCAGGAAGGGGTTGGCCTTACCTGCAAGGATGACACAGGCTGGTCCCAGTGGGTCCACTCAGGACCACAGGAACGCACAAGGGCCCCACAGGGTCGCAGCACCACGACAGGAAGGAGGGAAGGGATGCTATGGCTTGGCACACGAGTGGCCGGGCCTGGGGCTTCTGTACAACACCATTTCCACGAAGACCAGAAACCAGACTCCTCGGGGGGACCCTCAGGGGGTTAACTGGAAAGAGAGGCCAGGGCAGTAGTCAGCCTGGGTCAGGACTGGCCGCTTTGGGGGAGCAGGGACAGAGCTGGCCCCGGGCGGCCAGAATAGAGGTCTTCTCTGAACTCAGCAGGCTGAACACCAGTGTTACCGCAGGACTCGAGAAAGGTTTACAAATACCTAACCTGCCTGCCACAGTCCCGATATGCGTTCTCCGCCACACAAGCTCGACTGGGGATTTACAGTAAGTTTCCAGCCCCAACCCTCCAAGTGTGAGGAGACAGGAATGCTAACTCTCCTTCCAGTCCACGTGCGTCTGGCCCGCATGCAGGGAGCTTCCCAGTGAAGAGGCCCCATGGCCCCGGACTCCTGCTGAGTCCGCACTTTCTACTGTGTAAATGTATGTTTACCGTGTAAATTTCTGGGTGTGGACTTTCTCCCTGCAGATCTATAATTTCTCAGAAGAGAAGCTGAGAAACGACCTGGAAAAAAATCAAAGCTCAATAAAGGGAGGAAGACAAAGCCGCCCCTCGGCACTGCTGCAGGATGAGCTGGGGAGGGGGTGCCATGAGGCTGGGGGTGGGCCTGGCCTCCAGCCTCTCCTGTGCCCGGACAGCTCCTGCCTACCTCACTTCTTCTCTCCTCACCATGCACCTTTCAGGAGGCAGACCTGACTTCCTCTTCTGCCTCACCAAGAGGTGCAAGAGTCTCCTAAACCTTGACAAGCCTTTGCCCTCCCCAGACTCAGGTTTGCTTTTTTCAATGCCTTCTGGCCCCTTCCGAGCATAGCCCCCCCCGCCCCAGGCAGAGCAGAGGGGCTGGTGGGCAGGCACGGCTGGCAGCCAGAGGAAGGGTCCTCAGTAAAGGAGGGAAGGGTGGCTGGAGGGCAGCACTGTACCTGGCAGCCTGGGGAAGATGTGGTCAGACCTGGAAGAGCAGAGACCAGGGCTCCCCAGGTGGAGGGGAGGATGGCACCCCAAATCAAGCAGCCACACCCCTTCTTACCATGTCTGACCTGTGGCTGACCTCAGGCCGACACTGGGTACCTGTCCCAGGGCCTGTGCAGTGCAGGGTGGCTGTGGCCCCAAAGGAGCCCTGGAGGGCAGGATGGGACCCACTGCTGGTGGGGGCTGGTCTCACAGCCACAAGACCTCGCCCCCGAGGCCAGCCGTCCCCCACTCTCTTCCTGGGAGGACATTGTTGGGGAAAGCAAACACAAAGTGGCCGGGGCCCTGCCAAGCATTCCTAGAAGAGGCTAGGGGGAGGGGCAGTGGCCAGACAGCAGCTGACCCTGAGGTCACGGGAGAAGCCAAGGCTGGGCCAGGCCCCTGGGAGCTTGATCAAGGACCCCACCCAGACAGTTAGGAAACGGGGAGGAGGGGGGAGTGGTCAGCATGCCGGGGGTAGATGGGCAGGCCCATTTGGAGATGTGTGGTTCCCGCTTAACTCCCACATGGCCATCTGCTGGAAGACCCTAGGAGCCCCCTGAGGGGCCCCTACCCACAGGCAGGGCAGCCAGCTGAGCACCAGCTCCTCACAGGATGCTCCAAGGGAGACCCCTGCCCAGCACTGCCTGCAGCCCCAGCTCTGCTCCACCCTGCCCTGCAGGGGGATGGGAAGATGGGGGGGTTGGGAAGATGGGGGCATGGGCCCCTGTTGTCCCTTAGAGCTGCACCCCGGGCCACCTTGCACCCCGAAGATGCATCAGGGCAGATGCAGCCCCCAGCCTGTCCCCTGTGCCATCCACACCCTGGGCCCCCAGTGCTGATGCTGGCAGCCCGGCAGGAGGGGGTTAATGGAGCTGGGGCCAGCAGGCTGGGCTGGCCAGTGACAAGGGTGCTGGCTGTCCCAGAGGCAGTGGGGAAATCCAGAGGGCAGGAGCAGCCAGCCCCAACAGACGCGCCCCGCTCCCTGCCCGCCTGCGGACTGCTCTGCACGAGGGATGGCCCTGAGGAGAGGTGAGGCCCCCACGTGCCCCAGCCACTCACTTTGGGGGGGGGGCGACCATGTGCCCCCAAGCTCACTGGGGTAGGGGCTGCCCCCAGAGAGGGCTCAGCTCTAGGTGGGCCGGGGCTCTGGGAGCCCATGGGGGAAATGTGGCCACTCAGGGTGGTGGGGTGTCTGGCCCTGGAGAATCGCTGTTGCCTCCTGCCCCCTCCTCTCCTACCCGAGGGCCCAGGCTGGCAGCACAGGGCAGGAAGGGCACCCACACTGCTACCCCAGGGGCCCTGCCTTAGACCCTCCACTGGGCCAGGGCATGCTGCCTTCCCAGCTACTCGGAGGCCAGTCAATTGCCACCCTGTCCCCTCTTGGAGCCTAGACCAATCCAGCTGGTGTGTCCACCCTGGGACCCGAACTCTCAGAGACCAGAGAGAGGCCTAATGTGGTGGGCAGCCCAGTGCCCAGTGGAACTTATGGGGGATTGTTGCTGTGGAGCCTGGCATCCTTTGTCCTGTGCCACAACCCAACCTCCGGTGGGTCAGTGGCCTGGGGTCCCCATCTGCCCTTGAGGCCTGCACCCTCTTCCTCTCCCCACACCAGCACTGGGCCAAGCCCCTGGGTGCATGCCGGACACACTACGGAGGTGAGTACCCCCCAGTCGGAAGTCTAGCTGGGGCAGCGGGCATCCAGCTCACTGTCCAGACAATCAGGGCAGCAAGCGCATACCCACCCGAGCCTGCTCCAGAACATTCTCTCACACTTTCCTCCAGGCCTGCCTGGCAGCCTAGCCTGGCTTGAGTGTCCACCTTGGGGACGCAGATGAACACATGGCCTAGTGGCCAGGTCCCCAGCCTTCAGTTTTCTCTGGAACAGGCACTGCCACCCCGCTGGTCCTGTGGGGTGGAAAGGGCAGTTGGTTTTGAACCAGAGAACATCCCAGTCGTCCTGCCTGGTCTCCACTTCCCATTTAAGTGGGGGACCCAGATCTCAGCCCATACCTTCTCTGGTTCGGTCAGCAGTGCCTTCTCTAAACAGTTGCGTGCTGTGGTCCAGGTGTGTGGCTGAGGCCTGGAAGGTTCCACGTCTTGCTTGCCCTGGGCTCACATCCTGGGCTGCCTCAGTGCTGCCTCCCCAAGCCCCTCTCCCCACAGGAGGCCCGGCCCTGGTGGTGCTGCTGGTCTCCTGGGCAGTGCTGGGCTCCCACAGCCTGGAGGGAGTGGAGTCCGCGGCACCAGCAGACCCTGAAGGCCCCCAGTGCCCAGCCGTCTGCTCCTGCGGCCATGACGACTACACGGATGAGCTCAGCGTCTTCTGCAGCTCTCGGAACCTCACGCGGCTGCCCAGCGGCATCCCGGACGGCACCAGGGCCCTGTGGCTGGATGGAAACAACTTCTCCTTCATTCCCGCGGCCACCTTCCGGAACCTCTCTAGCCTGGGCTTCCTCAACCTGCAGGGCAGCGGGCTGGCCAGCCTGGAGCCGCAGGCGCTGCTGGGCCTGCAGAACCTGTACCACCTGCACCTGGAGCGGAACCAGCTGCGCAGCCTGGCGGCCCGCACCTTCCTGCCCACGCCGGGCCTGGCCTCGCTCGGCCTCAACAACAACCTGCTCAGCCGGGTAGACGAGGGCCTCTTCAGGGGCCTTGCCCACCTCTGGGACCTCAACCTGGGCTGGAACAGCCTGGCCGTGCTGCCCGACACTGCGTTCCAGGACCTGGCCAGCCTACGCGAGCTGGTGCTGGCGGGCAACAAGCTGGCCTACCTGCAGCCCGCGCTCTTCTGCGGCCTCAGCGAGCTCCGCGAGCTGGACCTGAGCAGAAATGCCCTGCGGAGCGTCAAAGCCAATGTCTTCGTCAAGTTGCCCAAGCTCCAGAAGCTCTACCTGGACCACAACCTCATCACTGCTGTGGCCCCAGGTGCCTTCCTGGGCATGAAGGCGCTGCGCTGGCTGGACCTGTCACACAACCGCGTAGGTGGCCTCCTGGAGGACACCTTCCCGGGGCTGCTGGGCCTGCATGTTCTGCGCCTCTCACACAATGCCATCGCCGGCCTACGGCCCCGGACCTTCAAGGACCTTCACTTCCTGGAGGAGCTGCAGCTTGGCTACAACCGTATCCGGCAGCTGCCAGAGGAGGCCTTCGAGGGCCTGGACCAGCTGGAGGTGCTGGCGCTCAACAACAACCAGCTCCAGGAGCTCAAAGCAGGCGTCTTCCTGGGCCTCTACAACCTGGCCGTCATGAACCTCTCTGGCAACTGTCTGAGGAACCTTCCAGAGCAGGCGTTCCAAGGCCTGGGCAAGCTGCACAGCCTGCACCTGGAGGGCAGCTGCCTGGGCTGCCTCGGCCCGCACACCTTCACCGGCCTCTCGGGGCTGCGCCGGCTCTTCCTCAAGGACAACGGCATCGCGGCCATTGATGAGCAGAGCCTGGGGGGGCTGGCCGAGCTGCTGGAGCTGGACCTCACCTCCAACCAGCTCACGCACCTGCCTGGCCAGCTCTTCCAGGGCCTCAGCCACCTGGAGTACCTCCTCCTCTCCCGCAACCGGCTGTCTGCGCTATCGGTGGATGCCCTGGGACCCCTGCAGCGCATCTTCTGGCTGGATGTGTCGCACAACCGCCTGGAGGCGCTGCCTGAGACTGTGCTTGCGCCACTGGGGCGGCTGCGCTACCTCAGCCTCCGGAACAACTCACTGCGGACCTTCGTGCCGCAGCCCCCCGGCCTGGAGCGCCTGTGGCTCGAGGGCAACCCCTGGGACTGCGGCTGCCCCCTCAAGGCCCTGAGGGCCTTCACCCTGCAGCACCCGGGCGTCGTGCCCCGCTTCGTCCAGGCCATGGCAGAGGGAGACAACGACCACCAGCCGCCCGCATACGCCTACAACAACATCACCTGCGCCAGCCCCCCCAGCATCTCGGGCCTTGACCTGCGTGATGTCGGCGAGGCCCACTTTGCCCACTGCTGACCCGAGGCTGCCCTGCGGTCTGGACGGGCCCTCGCCACCCCAGGGGACATGGACCTGGGACCTGTGGGCCCCAGCCTGGTCCCTGAGGGCCTGACCAGGAGGGTCGGGGACACAGCCTCCCCAACCATCATCAATTAAAAGCAACCCAATAAATGTGGCCACGTATGAGATTGTGTGGGGAGCTCAGGGAGGGAGAAGTGCTGGCTGGGCTGTGGGCCCCTCTATGCCATGACTGCCCCACCTCTGGCTGCCTTGGTCCCACATGCCCGTCCACAACCCTTCCTGTCCTGTGCCCAGACTCTTCTCGTCCACTAGTCCCCAGGCCCCATCCCCACTTGAGGAGCGGCGGGCACTTACTCAGGTCCTCCAGGAACCTCGGCATCTCATCCCCCTCGCTGGGCAGCATCCTTGGAGGTGGCCTGGTCCTGGGAAGCTGGGGCCCAGCTGCTCCTGCTGAGGCCAGCCTGGGGCCAGAAGCGGTGCAGACCCTCACTCTCCAGGTCCCTGTGCTCCTGGCCAAACCCCTCAACAGTTCTGCCCCTGCTCCCCCCACCCCCACAAGAAACATCCATCCTTGGTACACTCCTTGCCTCCCCATCTGCCCCCACGAAGTGGTACCTGAGGGCTGCTTCCCCAGGCCCCCTGCCACCCGTGCCCCAGGGACCGTTCCACATTCTCTACTGAGCACTCCACCTCTCCCATTGGGAAGAACAGCACACCATGCCACCATTCTGCTTTCCAGAACCTCCCCCTCCTGGCCTTCCTTGGAGCCGTGCAGGGAAAACCCCTGGGACTCTGTTTCACACTCACCTTTCTGCTCTTCAGCTCAACCCCTCAGGCCCGCAGCACGGAGGGCGGGGCGGGCACTTAGCTCTCACTGGGCCAAGCGTGGCCACTCACACATCGCAAGTTATCTGACAAACTCCCCAAACGTATCTTCACCCGAGTCTCCAGGAGCCTGTCGACGACAGGGCTGTTGGCCCAGTTCCTGGGACTTAGGAAGTGGACACTGTCTGCCACAGGACATGGTGACACTAAGCCAGGGAGGCGGGACCAGAGCAGAATGATCTAGAAAGGTCAGACCTGTGACCACGGCGGTGGAACGGGTTTATTTTGGGCTCCTCTGAATTACAAGTTTGACACCTTACTGGGTGCTGCTGCCTATTTCACCAGGATTATAGGCCCAGTGTGCTCCCAGACACACAAGCTTTGTGAACAATGTGGAGACTTGGCTGTCTGGGGCATGTGAGTACCGAGCTGCACCACCAGGGAGGTCAGGCCACGGCATCGCGACCTCACGCTATCCCCAGGCCCTGCCACAGGCCGACCAGGCGGAACCACTGACTGTCAGTGGCTCTGATGCTGAGATGCTGCTGAAGCACCAGAAATGTCCAGGGCAGGCCCACAGGGAGAGGAGCACATGGTGACGGCAACCCAGGGCCACGGGTTTCAGGAACCGTGCTGCCACCTCTGTTCCAGGCTGTGAGCACGAGCCCCACAGCACACAGAGGAGACATTCAAACTGCCTTGGTCAGGAGAGTCCAACAGGCGCCTCGTTCAGAATCTTCTGGGCTATGCAAGAGAGTGCGGTAAATGCGGGGCTCTCGGGGAACCCCCGGATGAAGTCTTGGCCCTCCTCCAGGCTCCGCGTGAGCTCGGGGTCCAGGGGCACAGAGCCTGGGAGAGAGAAAGGAAGGGGGCAGAGAAGGGGCCAGGTGGTGAGAGCAAAGCCCGGGGCCGGGAGGCCACGTCCACACTCCCCACGGCCCAGGAGCCCGCTGGCAGTGCCGCTTTAGCCGAGAGCAGACACCTCTTGCTGAGGTGCCTGGCAGGAAGGTACTCTTGGCCTCAGTCTCCACTGGAACGGCCAGCAACCCACCCAGCAGGCCCGGCCCCACCACCTCTCGGGCTCCGGCCACTGTAAGAAAGCACAGGGCAAGTGCTGGGGACATGGTCCCGTGCCACTGGCGTCCCTGATACAGGCAGAGCCTCAGCCGCCCCTCTGCACCTCCGTGGTCTCAGCAGGCGTCTTAGCCGCAGACACCCGCTCAAAGCCTGGGGGGCTGCCTCTCGCCAGTTGTTGGGAACCAGTTTGTTAGAGATGAGCTGACACTCGCAGCTCAGGGAAGACAGGACTTTCCACCCTCCTCTTCTCTTCCCTGGGTGCAGGAGGCGTAGGGAGGTAAGGCCATCTAGAGCAGGGGCCCCGGGGCAGCCCTGGCTCGCTCACCCAGGAAGGGGACTCCAGCGTGTCTGGCCAGCTCTTCGCCGCCTCCCCTGGAGAAGACGTTGGTGCACTCCTAGAACACAGAGGTGCGGGGTCCACCTCCAGGCCTCTCACCACCCTCAAAGGGGGATAGGCCGACCACCCACACCCCCGACTTCCTGCGACTTCCTACAACTCACTGTGCAGTGTGGGCAGACGAAGCCACTCATGTTCTCCACGACCCCGATCACCCGCAACCCCACCTTCTTACAGAAGGTCAGCTCCCGCCTCACGTCCCCTACGGACACTGCCTGGAGACCAGGAAAGAGACGGGACCAGCTGATGGGCATCCCGAAAACTCAGCCAAGGTGAGCGGAAAGAGTAGGGCAAAGCGCCTGCCCCAGTGTGAGGGTGCTCCCGTAGTACCTGGGGCGTGGTGACCACGACGGCCCCCAGGGGGCTGTAGGGGCGCAGGGTGTCCACCACGGCCATGTGCTCATCAGAGGTCCCTGGGGGTGTGTCCACAACCAGGTAGTCCAGCTGCCCCCAGGCCACATCGGACACAAACTGCTTTATCAGTGCTGTGGAGGGTGGCCCGGGGTCGGGGAGAGAGCAGGCGAGGCAGGGTCTCACAAAGGGGTCACACGAAGCCTGCTGCCTCCTCCCAGCCCTGGGGCAGGGTGGTGTCTGTGGGTTCCGGTACCACCGGGCACCCCGAGAGCTGCGTGTGCCATTCCTCACCAGGGGCAGGATGAGTACAGCAAGGTGGGGAGACCCTTCCCCACCCCACCCCACCCCACGGACTACTGATTGGGCCTTAACTGAGGATGGCTAGCGTGGACCTTCCTGGGGTAGGCATCTGTGCCCGAGAGAGGTGGCCTGTGGTGGAATGCCATGCCGGCGTGTCCTGGAAGCAGCCCCCACCCTGAGCTTGCTCTCACACCCAGCAGCCTCGCTCTGCCCACCGGAGGGAGTTTAATGCCATCTGCTTGTTCAAAGGCACCAGAGCCCCACCAGGCACCCCACGCTGGGCGGTCTGAGCCCCAGGGGATGGACCAGCTGGCTGAAGGCTTCACAGCTGGGTCTCATGCTCTTGCCCCCAGGCCCGCTGTCCGAATACTTGCGGGCTGACTGCTCAGGTGCACAGCAGGAGAGTCTTGGAAATGAAAAGGCCAGCACTAGAGTCTTTGGAACTTTACCCGAGGCTGGTGCTGTGGGGGGAGGGCTGTGTGGAGGAGAGCCAGCAGCCCTGGGGCTCCTGCACCAAGAGGGCAGCTGGGGAGGCCAGCAGGCTGACAGTGCTGTCTCCTGTCCGGTCATTACCGTTCTTCTTGGGGCCTCTCCACACCACTGCCTCATCCGGCTTCTCTAGCAGGAAGCCCACAGACATGAGAGAGATGCTCTGCTCCTGGTCCACGAAGACAGGCACCCAGCCACTGTCGCACTGATGCACAGCCTTGCCCTGCACCCGGAGCATGTGGGGGATGCTGGGGCCACACAGGTCCACGTCGAGGATACCCACCTGCAAGGAGGCAGGACGTCCACACGGCATACAGGGCACCGGCCAAGGCCCACAAGGGGCAGGGGTGGCGGCTCAGGAGATGGGAGGCACTCACCTTCTTGCCCGCGTGGCGCAGGGCCAGGGCCAGCTCCGTGGAGATGGTGCTTTTCCCAACACCCCCCTTTCCCGAGAGAACGAGGACGATGTGCCGGACGCCGGCCAGGTTTCCAGGCTCTAGTCAGAAGGACAACAGGGGAGGAGGGCAGGGCTCTCCTTCATACCAGCCGCCCTCCATGCTCATTCACTGCGGTGTCACCAGATACTTCCTACATCCCAGATCCTGAGACCAGGGCAGTCCTGAGACCTGCTCCATCACCCGGGCATGAGCAAACAGGCCCCTGTGAAAGGGCTTCCAGCAGGCCCCAGACCCAACCTACCAGTTCCTCAAAAATGGCTGCTCCCATTCTGTCTGGAGTGGGGCTGCTGGGGCAGGAAATGCCTCAAACTGCTCCTCTTTCCAGCATGCATACCTGTGAGCTCATGCGCACAAGGCCAATTCGAGCCAAAGACTCCCAGCTGATTCCAAGGGAAATGGGCAGAGACTAACGTAGAGTGCTCGTTGCAGTCAGGAGGTACACCTGTGCCAGGGCAGCACTCACGGCTCTGAGGTCTGATCTGTAGGTGCCCAACCCCCTCCCCTGGGGTCAGAAGAGGCACTCAAGGCAGCCCTGGCCTCCAGTTCTCAGGAGGGAGGCCACAGCTCTGGGGAAGCAACCACAATCATGTGGGTGCAGATGTCAGGTCACCTGGATGGCTGAAGATCGTGCCTTAAGAAACCCTGGGTACACAAGGGTGGCCAAGGCATCAGTGCCATGCCCAGGCAGGCCCGGGTCCAGCCACTCTGGGAAGCCCTGTTGGTCGCTCTGCCCCAGCTGCTCTTCCTGTCAATGAGCCTGAAATGCCACCCTGTAAATACTCACCATTCCAATCCCTGCCTCCCCACAGCGGCTGCCATCTGCATACAAACAACCCTCAAACCCCCAGCAAAATGCCCACCTTCTTGCCCCAGCGCCCTTAGGACCTCACCATCAAGACTCCTGCCTGGCTTGCAGCAAGCCGCTCACTCACTCCACCACCCTCACTGCATACCCGGGTCCCCAGGAGGGCCTCAACAAAAGGTGAATAAACACTGTCCCCCCTCCTGACCCATCTCTCATGGGTAAGTTCAAAGACCCCGCCACCAAAGGCTCCCTAGAAAGAACTCAGAGTGCTCCTGGCCTGGCTTTCCAGCAGGTCCTTGTCACAAGTGCGTTCTAGCGCCTGTCCTGGGTCTCCGTCTGGTACTGGGGGCCGAGAGATCTCGTAAGGTGACAAGGAAAGGGCACCCCCCCCCCAACCACCCAGATCATTGCCTACAAATACCTTGGACACCATGCCTCAGGCCACCTCTGTGTCAACTTAAAAGGCTATTACTTAAATTGCTTTAATATCAAAAACTACTTGGGAATCAATTTCATCTTTCTTTGGTGTGGGGAGGGGTGCTCTGGTAGAAACTAGGGAA
>NW_006780388.1:2961730-2963449 GCF_000442215.2 Lipotes vexillifer
AAAGAACAAGCCAGATGTGGGTCCTGATTCCTACTCGCCCTTTGTGCGGGTGCTGCACTGCCAGGCCCCTAATAGTGAAGACTTGCTCTCCTCACTGGTGGGACTGGGGAATTTTATCTGCTTGAGCATCACACAGGACACTGCTGCTCCCAAGTCACTTCTCACACAACAATTCTTAGGAACCAACCAGAAGAAACTTTCATTTGTAAATATACTGAAAAAGTTTATAAACAGATTATCAACGATAATCCGAGTGCCTATTAGCTGTGAGAGGCTGCCCTGGAAGGGGCAAAGGAAAGCAGTATCTCCCCATGGAGGAAAGTAAAGGGCCCCCTGTATGGATAAAAAGCCCAGTCAAACCTTAAGTCCAACCAAACCATGACTATTTGATACGCTGGACAAATATGGAAGTTTTTATATGTAAAGAATCTTTCCAGAAAGATAAGAGTGACACCAGGAGTTGCCTCTGGGCACAGGGAGGTTTACTGCAAAGCCCGTTAGGCTTTTCTACTTGTCATGTGCACTTCCCTCTTAATTAAAAGAGAAACCTTCATCCATCAATCCAGAAGCTATTCCTCTCACCTTGCAGCAAGTCTGCCCTTATCGTAACAAACTTTTTCAGATTTTTCTCTCCAGTGTTACGTTTATAATTCGATGGATGAATCCAGCGTTGTAAGAGCTTTGTGCTCATGGTACCAGACCTGAGGTCTTTTGGAAGATAACGTGGTTAAGCTGTGAGAATCCGATTGTGCCCATGTACATATTCCATTCCACGCCAACTTTCCTTTAAATTATATGTGTGTGTGTGTGTGTGTGTGTGTGTGTGTGTGTGTGTATATATGTCAAGGCTTAAAAGGCTGAATAATACTTCTACAAACAACTGCGAGTAAGTGACGTTCCAGTTTCTCCTTCTTAAGAGTTCCTTATTCAAACAAGACTTCCTTCTAAGCGCCGTAATGACGCACGCGAGCACCTCTGAGACCTTTACACTGTAAATAAGACGGTGTGCTAAAACCCGGGGCCCTGACCAGCAGCTGCGGGCGGGCCCCTTCCCTCTTCCCTCGGTACCCGCGGACCGAGTAGGCCCCGCAGCCCAGCGTACTCACCTGCTGCCGCCTCCATCCCACCCGGGTGGCCGCACGGCTTCCAGCCACTTCCTCCTCGCACAGTCCGCCTCCCTGCCTGAGTGAAGTGCCTTCGGACCAATGGGCAGCGCGACCCCCCCACGACTGCTCTTGATAGGCCCATTCGAGCTACCCTCAGCCAATCAGATCGCACGAGGGGTTTACGCAAGTTCCGGCGCAGAGGACGTACCGGACCTGGACCCACTTCCGTGTCAACGACCCAGCGTGAGGCCGCTTCTTTTCCTCGCCCCGCGTCCAATGGGCGCGCGGGCCTTGTCTCCGACCGCTTGAGATGTGGCCAATGGAGACGTCGGGTCAGGATTGACAGATCCAGCAGCCTCTCAGCAAGAGGCGTGTGCCACGAGGACCGCCCCCCCGTAGCCCCGAGCCGCGCGCGCTGTGGGGCCAATGCGGCGCAGGGGGCGGGCCGCGAGGGCGGGGATTGTTTACGTCTAGCTCCGGAGCGGAAAGCAGGGCACAGCAGGCCGGGTTGAGCGCAGCGGCGCAGAGCGGGTGCAGGTGAGCGGCGGGCCGCGTCCGCGCCTCCCTGGGTCTCCCGGGCCTGGCCGCCCCGCCCGGCTCGACCCCGCCGCGC
>NW_006780388.1:2963503-2985121 GCF_000442215.2 Lipotes vexillifer
CCGGCGCGCCTTTGTTCCTGCGGCGGCATCGGCAGCGGCAGGGCCGGGCGAGGCTGGCTAGGCGCTGCGCCGCAGGCCGGGCGGGGCGGCGGGCGGGAGGAACCCCGCAACCCCACCGATCCTGAGACAGTGAGATGCCTGATGGGGAAGCAGCCCCTCCTGCAGCGGGGTCAGTCTCGGGGCCGTGCATTGCGCGTGCACGGCCTGGCGCTTACTGTTGCTGCGGCGGTGGCGGGCGAGGAGGGTTAGGCCGGGCCCACTGTGGCCAGTTCCAGTAACCAACCCTGGTCTGCAGACGGGCTCCTATCCCTCAAAAGCTCTGCCTGCGCTAATTCACTGCCACCCCTCGGGGTCGTGGCAGGGCCCTCCTGGGGATTTCAAACCAGGGCAGAGCCGGGAAGTATATGATCAGAGAGGGCGACTTATTACTGTAAGTCGGGCATGGAAGTTGAGAGCCAAAGAGGGGAGGGGAAAGCGTTGTGGGGAAAGCGTTGTGGGCAAAGGGCTGTAAAGAGCTACCAGCCGGAACAGGGCCGGAACTTGTAGGCTTTGTAGGATATTGCATTTTATTCTAAGAACAGTGGCAAGCCCTGAGGAGTTAAAAACTCGTTAACTTAAAATTTTAAGATTTGTATTTCAAAAAAAGCTCGGTTGTAGTGAGTGAAGTGGGAGGAGCCAGAGCGAAGACGAGTTGTGTGCGGGTGGGGCAGGCAAGGTGGCAGCACGGGTGGAGAGGGATTCAGGACATGTTTCGGAGACGGTGTGGGGCACGGAGGGCTGCGAGGCCGTGGTGGGAGGGAGGAAAGAAGTGTTGGGGATGACTGCTGTGTGTCTGGCATGAGGAACTCGGAGGCCGTTTGTCAAAATGGAGAATGGAGGAGGAGCAGGCAAGGTTTGAGATGCTTGAGGGATGTGCAGGAGGGACACTTGCAATCCTGAGGCCGAGCTTGGAGAGGGGCTGAGCTAGGCATTTGAGAGTCGTGGATGTCAGGATGGCATTCCACACTCTCTACCTGGGTTTCATCAAGGTATTTGGACACGGGAGTGAGGTATGAGCTTGTGAAGAGAGTTCCGGACCCTGGGTGGGCTGGCACAGTCTGGGGGCCATGTGCAGGGGGTGCTGGGGGACCTACCGGTGTGTCATATGTCTTTCTCTGCTCAGACCTTGTGCCTTCTTCCAGATCCTGCCCACCATGGCCAGGCGCCCACGGAGCAGCAGAGCGTGGCATTTTGTCCTGAGTGCAGCTCGCCGAGATGCGGATGCCCGGGCCGTGGCTCTGGCAGGGTCCACCAACTGGGGCTACGACTCTGATGGGCAGGTAGGTTCCAGTGGGTGAGGTGGGCATGGCTGGACTAAATATTGCCTGAACTGAGACTGAAAGAGAAAGATGCCTCTGAGGGCAGAAAACAGGGCCAGGCTTGGCGAACCGTCCCCTGCGTGCACTCTGCTTCTGCTCCCCCAGGCTCTTCACACTGGTTAAGGACACACGTGGCCCTGGGTAGCAGGACCTCAAGGCATATACTATGTTCCTCTGTAGACTTTTTTCTTTGAAGAGGGTGTCAGTGGGTACTTTGGTCAGTTCATTTAACGAAAACTTCTCCATTTCATTTACCCAACCGCTTTTCGAGGGTAGCTGTTGTTACCTCTGTGTGCAACCTTCTGGACGTTTTCTCTGCCTGTTGAAGTCTGTACTCAACGTTTGTGTATATGCATCTAAAAATAAGAATTTTGATCTTTAAAGACCAACATTCCTGAGCCCTCCTGTGCTCAGGACCCTGAGCTCTGCAAGGCCCAGGAATACAGAGGCCGTGAGGAGGGCGGCTCAGCTGTCTGTCTGCAGTACAGGTTCCTGATGGACCTGAGAGGTTTGCAACCAGAGCCTCACCACGCTGACTTCCACCACAGGGGTGGGGTGGCGGGGCTGTGTGGCCTCTGTGCCTGCCGTGGGGGGCATGTGGGGAGGGCTTCACAAGTCAGTTTCCTGAACCTCTCAGACCAGAGCTGGTCTTTGGCTCTGCCCTGAGTCACCTCTGTTGTTTTCAGGGTGATCTTTGGGTGACTTGGTTCTGCTGTCACAGCCCCCCTGCCTGAGTGCCCTGGCTCAGCCAGGTGTCTGCATGGGGACAGGTGCCTATCCTCCCCAGCCCTCAGTGAGGGCAGCTGAGTCCCGTGGAAGCACCAGGGCTTGGGGCAGAATCGGAGGCGACATCCTGGGTCCCCTTCCTGGGGCCTCCCTTAGCTCCCTGCCTGGGCCAGCGAGAGGCCTCGGCCTGCATTCCTGTCCCGCCTCCAGCTTCCACTGACCACGTGGCCTGGAGCAGTCTTTTCTCCTGTCTGTCTCTGCCTCTCTGGCTCATGGCTGTGGGATGTGGGAGGCATCCAGGGGCTGGGGGTGCGGTGTCTGATACACACCTGTGGCTCATCCGGTCACCTAATGGGCCCAGAGTACTTGTGTGCACGTGTGGATGGAGAGAGCGTGTCACCCCAGCACCTTTGAAGGCTGAACACACGTCCCTGTCTCCGCTGCTCTAAGCTTTCCTTACAGCTTGCGGTGGGGCCGGGTCTGCCCTCTACACAGGGGGTTGTGTGCTGGGTGCCAAGCAGTGTGACCCCTGAGGCCAGCAGTGCTCAGGTCTGTGCCCCTGGCTCCTGACTCAGTGGGAAGGGATTGTCTCCTCTGGCAGCAGTGGGCCTGCCTTGGCTGGTGGGGGATCGCTCTTCCCTGTGAGCAGGGTGCTTTGGGCCTGCTGCCACTGTCCTTGCTGGCGTCTGTCTCCAACTGGGGCTCAGCCTCCTCGCTCCCTGAGCTGTCTCTGCCATCGGTTCCCAGAGCTCCTGTGTGGCACTTGGGGCTGAGTGTAATAATAAAGGAACTCAGTTCCGGTGGGAGGAGGCAGGTGAGCAGGACCCAGGAGAGCGTCAGGGAAGCCTACAAGAAAGGAAGAGGAGAAGGAAGAGGATGCAGCCTGAGAGGCTGAAAGAGCTTCTTTGAAGTGGTATCCAAAAGCCATCCAGGGACAAACAGACCCCCACTCCTGCCCCATGGGGACAGGGGTGGACAGGGCAGAGGAGGAGGCTGGGCAAGGAGGGGGTCTTATATTCTCTGATGAGAGTAAGTTTGTGGGCTTTGTTCTCAGGGCAGCAGGATTCCCAGGTCTGAATAGGTCACCCAGACCACTGTGCAGAGGGCATTTCCGGGGGGGCCAGAGCAGCACCCAGAGGCCAGGAGAGTGAGGGTGGCGGCCAGAGCCCCACCAGGACCCCAGGCAAAGCTGGGAGGGCTCAGAGAGCAGGCATGCAGAGGCTGCCTGCACCCCTGGGGCCTGAGACTCCAGGCCCTCACTGGTCGGCCAGATGTCAGAGCCTGGGTGGGTGTCTTGAGGGGCCCACGTGGCTCCAGAACAGGAACAAGGTGTACAGAGGCACCCTCGCTGGCCTCCAGGAGGGTCTGTGGGTCAGCTGGTCCCCGGAACCAGACCAGCTCAGCCTTAGCGTCTGGACCCTGGGCCAAGATCAGGCCCTCAAGGCTTGGAGTCCATTCTGTGAGGAATGAGAGCCACACGCAGAGGGCCAAGGCCCAACTGACTGTTTTCCTGCTGCAGCCTGAGACCATGGGGCTTGCTCGTCAGGGTCCTGTGATGGGGGTTGAGAGCACACCCTTGCACAGACAAGGGGGCCACGGCCTGAGACAGGTACGCAGGCCCTGCCATGGCCATTGGCCCCCTGGAACCCAGCTGCTGCCACGGGGAGACCAGGTGCCTTCATTAGGTCAGCAACGGACTTTGCTGTCATGCTCCCGTTTATCACAATCTAGATGTTCTCTGGCCAACGATGACTAAGCATGCAGCCCTGTCTTGGGGCTTATTAGTGGCTAGGCCTCCGGGGCCCTCTACTCCACTCCCAGGAAGCCACCGGCGTGGTAGGCCATTGGCAAGGAGGCCCCCTTGCAGCTCCTGAGCCAGAAGAGGTGTCCAGGGTCACTGTGGCTGGCTGGCTGAGCCCTTGAGACCTGAGGAGGCCCTTTGAGGCCAAAGCCCCAGATCCCTTCCTTGGGGCGTCCAGCCGTTCACCAGTGGGCCTGGGGTGGGTGGCAGAGCAGTTGGGGGAAGGGGTCGGTTGGGCCGGCGGAGGGCAAGAGGCGGGAACAGCTGGTCCTTTCCCCTCAGCACAGCGACTCAGATTCCGACCCCGAGTATGCATCTCTGCCGTCATCCATCCCCAGTGCCGTGCCTGTGACTGGGGAGTCCTTCTGCGACTGTGACAGTCAGAGTGAGGCCTTCTGTGGCAGTCTGCACGCCGCCCACCGGGGCAGGGACTGCCGCTGCGGGGAGGAGGATGAGTGTGAGTGTGGGGGCCTGCGGCGGGTGGGCGGACCTCTGGGCTGGCGGGGAGCCTGCCAAGCCTGGGCCTCTTCTCTCGCAGATTTTGACTGGGTCTGGGATGACCTGAATAAGTCCTCGGCCACCCTGCTGAGCTGTGACAACCGGAAGGTCAACTTCCACATGGAGTACAGCTGTGGCACAGCGGCCATCCGGGGTACCAAGGAGCTGGGGGAGGGCCAGCACTTCTGGGAGATCAAGATGACCTCGCCCGTCTATGGCACTGACATGGTAAGTGGCCGGCAGGGTTGGGGAAGGGGTGCCGGGCACCTTGGTCCCCAGCCCCCTCTGCCAGTTCTGCTGTTTCCAGATGGTGGGCATCGGGACATCGGACGTGGACCTGGACAAGTACCACCACACGTTCTGCAGCCTGCTTGGCCGGGACGAGGACAGCTGGGGCCTCTCCTACACGGGTGCGTGGGGCCCCCAGGGTGGGCGGGGCTGGGGGGCCCCGAGGCTGCAGGGCTCACCCCGACCCTGCTGTCCCCAGGCCTCCTCCACCACAAGGGCGACAAGACGAGCTTCTCCTCCCGGTTCGGCCAGGGCTCCATCATTGGTGTGCACCTGGATACCTGGCATGGGACGCTGACCTTTTTTAAGAACAGGAAGTGCATAGGTGAGGAGGTGACTGACACGTGCCCGCAGAGTGTGGCTGCCACTGAGCTCCTGGTGAGGTTGAGGGCCCTGAAAGGCCATCCTTGCAAGGCCATCCTTGCATCCCTGAGGTCTCAGGGTCCCCAGAACCGGGCAAGGCCGGGGGGTAGGTGGAAATCCCAGCATCCTTCGTCCCCTTAGGAGAGCCTGAGCTTAGGGTTCAGGCTGTGCCACCTCCCCACCCCCAGGAGTGGCAGCCACCAAGCTGCAGAACAAGAGGTTCTACCCGATGGTGTGCTCCACGGCGGCCAAGAGCAGCATGAAGGTGATCCGCTCCTGTGCCAGCATCACCTCCCTGCAGTACCTGTGCTGCTACCGCCTGCGCCAGCTGCGGCCTGACTCTGGGGACACGCTTGAGGGCCTGCCCCTGCCGCCCGGCCTCAAGCAGGTGCTGCACCACAAGCTGGGCTGGGTCCTGAGCATGAGCTGCGGCCACCGCAAGCCCCCCACGCCCTCGCCCATGGCCAATCCCAGCAGCCCCGAGACCCGGCGCTGCCAGAGGAAGCGCTGCCGAAGGACCTAGCTTGTTTCCCAGTGAAAATTGCCTTCTACAGCTGGGATGGCGTTTTCTCTGTTTCTCCCTTTCGACCACCCCCCAGGGCAACAGGAGAGGGAGGACTGAACCAAGGTTTGTCTCGGCTGCCCCCCTGCCACCCGAGGCTGGGAGAGGCCTTGCTACAGGGGCTCTGGGGCCATTATCCCTGTGATCCGGAGACCCGGACTTCCTAGTCTGTCTGCTTCCTGTGCCGGGTGTGGGAGCAGCCACTTTCCTTCTCAGAGTCTCTGGGGGAGCTGCTGCCCCAGCATGTCTGGACTCGGGCTGCAGGCCTGGGAGGCTGGTCTGCTGCCTGTGAGGAGGACGGCTTTGTGAGAGGTCGGCTCTTCCTGCTGTCGCCGCCGGCCTTGGGTTTTTCTTAACTTGCTTTGCATGTTGTCAGCTGCTGTTCCTCTCGTCTTGAGACTGAAAACGACTGTAATAAACTTAGAGTTTATGTCTGATGCTTACATACCTATGGAATGAAAGGGGTTGGACTGACGCCTGGGGCTCACAGGTGTCCACAGCTTTTCTCCTGTTAGGGGGAGGGTCACAACACCCTTGAGGAGTCACGGCCTGGTTCTCTTTTCTCCCTCAAGACCTTGTCTTAATACTTCTCCTTTCTGAAGGTGCCCACCTCCCCCACCCCCGCAGCCTCCAGGTGACCAGCGTTTGCCCTGTGGGGCCCTGAGGTGCTGCCCAGCCCTTCCTGCCTGTCGTAGCTGGCTAGCAGCCCCTCTGCCAGTGTGTACAGGGCCCAGGGCATATGAGCCCTGCCCTTATCTTCTCCAGACCTTCCAGCTGGCTTGGCATCTCCTGGAGAGAAAGAATTTCCTCTTCTGCCCATCCCAGTTATGCAAGAACTTTCTCTGCTGCCCTTCCTGCACCCCCATCTTAGGGTCACACCTGCCTGAGAGCTCCGGTGCAGGTCATACTGGGTTTCTTGCTCCCACACACCACCGCTCGTGGTTTCTAGTCTGTTCCCTGGGCGGGCTGAATTCAGTCCTGCCAGTAGGTGGGAGAAGGGCCCGTCGGGTACCACAGGCGTGGTCAGGAGCCCAGGTCCAGCGGGAGGTCGGGGATGGTGGTCGTCAGGAAGAGGCAGATGCAGCGGGAGAGGTCAGGTCCCAACCTATGGGGCCGCACACCCTTGCCCATCCTCACAGGGAGGTCAGCCAGGAGGGCTAGGCGCCCCTGCTCCATGCCACAGGCCACATACACCTAGGGCGGGCATGGGGATGGGCGGGGCAGGCCTTGGGGGAACTGGCCTCCATATCTGGGAGTCTGGTTGGGGGGCGGGGGGCCCACCTGTTGCAGAAGGCAGGGGGAAGGGAAGGTGGCAACAACAGCATTGGCCACAGCCGAGCTGACGCAGTTGAACTGCCTGATCTGCTGCCACCAGGCTCCCCCGCAGGCCGGTGCCATCTCTTGCCACTCTTCTCGGCTGCTGCCCAGCGCACGGTGGTGCAGAAGGAAAAGGCCCCAGACTCCCGGGACTGCCTGGGAAGGGGAGGATGCAGGGAAGTGCCTAGACTCTACATCACCTCTCCTGAGCGCCCTGCCCCCAGCTCAAAAAAACCCTCAGCCCCCTCTGCTCTAGAGGCCAGAGAGGTGCCACCCGCCCAGCACTCCCATCCCTCCCGCTGCAGCCCCCAGCAGGGTGAGGGTCACACACTTGAAGGGACGCTGGGTGAGGGCCTTGGTGAAGGCACACACATGCTAAGTCAGCTCCTGCCAGGAGGCCACCAATAGCACATCCACGTTTGCCCAGAGCTGCAGGAGCACCAGGGCGTGAGAAAGAGATGAGCCCGTGGGTGTGGGTCAGAGGGTTCCCATGGGGGACACCCAGCTGAGACCAACCCCACGTGCCACCCACGTGCCAAACCAGCCCCTGCTGGGTCTCAGAAAGCAGCCCAAGGGCCAGAGCCTATGCCAACCATCTGGCCCAACCCAACTGTCCTCACCTCCTCCACTTCGGGCCAGCCAACTGCCACCTAGGCACGAGCCACCACTAGACGCTCTGGCTGCCATGTCTCCTGGGTGCTGGACTGGTAAGACCTATGCAGAGGTGACCGTCCCTCTGGCTCCCCACCCTCCATGAGTTCTCCTCCTGCCCCTAGAGCCCACCCAAGAGAGAGGGTTAGCTGTGACACCAGCCCCCAGGGCCACCCCTGCCTTTTGCCCGAACTCTCCCATCCCAGGCAGGCTGGCTAAGGGTGTTAGGGTGATTGGTACCACAGGTAAACATCAGCCCAATGATAGCCAAGTGGAGGCAGGCAGGGCTCTCAGGACTGATCCAGGGCACAAAACAGGTTGGGCCACATGTCTGCAAGCCAAGAAGGTTTACCATACCTGTTCCTCGGGGGCTGCGGCAGGCGGGGCCCACCGGCCACCACCAGTTTGCAGGAAGCAGGGGAGTGAGCCCAAGAACAACCCCGCGGTGCTGGGAGGAAACAGGGGTGGACTCCTCTGCCCAATCAGCTCTCTTTAGAAAACCAGCTCTATGCCTCCCACATGATCAAGAAGATCTATGAAAGAACCTGGGCACACCCCAGGCTCCTAGAAGAGTTGGACTCAACCCTCCTCCCCATTCCTGGTCCACCTCTGCACCCCAGCCTGGCACTTGCTTGACATACACAGGTGCTTGATAAACGGAGAACCTTGAACTCTGGGACCTGGCAGAGGGTCTAACCTAATGACACTCTGGTGCAAACATCAGCTGAGCAATCCCTATTTCTCCCGCCAGGCGGCAGCTGAGCCATTGGGTGTCACAAGGTGGACTGCACAGCCAGCCTGCAGCCCTAGTCCCCAGGCCCCCTCTCAGCAGTTTACCACCTGACTTCTGACTCAGTTCTCAAGAGAACCCTCCTTATCCTGGCTTCTACCCTCAAGAAGCAGTCGTGGCTCCCACCTGCTCCCAGGCCAAGAGCCCGGCTGGCTTCCCCCATCTCACCCACAACATCCAAAATAGGGAACTCAACCCCTCACGATCTGTGGTCAGGGATTACTCCTTTCTCCCTCCCTCCCGCACCTGGGTCAGCTGGACAACGCCCTGCAGAAACTTCTCAGGCTCCAGCAGCAGCAGCCGGTCCTGCTCATCCGCAGCCCACACCTCAGGAGGCACCTGCGGGAACATACAGGGCACTGTTGCCCACCCTTGGCCTCGTGCACCCTGGGCCATGGCCTGGGCACCCCAGGAGTCCTGAGGCTTGCGCAGGTTCTTCCCGGACTGTTCTACAGAAACCCAGCGTCCCACCTTCCACTGAGACTAAAAGCAGCGCAGGTCTGCCAGGCAGCAACACCTGTGGCCACAGCCTGGATGGGATGGAGCATCAATCAGCAGCAGCTGCGTTCAGGCTCTGGATCCCAGCCCGCAACTTACCAAGAGTGGCCTGTGCATCACTCACTCAGCGTTCCCTGTTCTCAGTTTACTGGTATGTAAAACGTGCACAATTGCTGCAGCTGCCTCTCAAAAGAGCTTTGTCACATAAAACACCCAACCCAGGGCTGCATTCCGTAAACCCAGGACACTCACACTGAGGGAGCAAGGGTCTGGCTTCACTCTGCTCCACCTGAGGCTCCATGCAGGGCGCTCGGGCTCCACGCGGTACTCACAGCTCAGGGCGTCCAGAGCCTCCATCAGGATGTCGGCACCGGCATCTTCCAGAATGGCTGGATGGGGCAGAGGGACAGTCAGCTGTCACTCCTTTCCCCCACGACAGGACACTACTTGGGTGGGGACAGCAGCCCCACAGCCTGCACAGCGTGTTACCAACATACTGATTCCCGTCCGGCTCCCAGAGCGCAGATAAACAAGCTCCCCGAGGCCGAGCTCCCCACCCCGGGCCGCTGCCCGCGCCCGCCCGCACCTGGGTCCACGAGCACCGCCAGGCGCTGCACGGCTTGCTCGGGCCGCAGCACCTCGGCCGCCGCCCTGCGCTCCTCCGCCGGGTCCCGGACCCTGGCGGCGGCCTCCTCGCCCGCGGGGCCCTGGATGTCCGAGTCCGAGATCTCCCAGGTCGGGGGCTGCAGCTATCCCCGGCACCGGCGCGAGCCACCAGCCCTCCCAGACCCAGCCCTCGCCATGGCCCGCCCGGCCTCTTCTCCCCTTCCGGCAGCGCCCGGACGCCTTTGCTGGGGACACCCGCCGCTTCCGGCGTCGGGCGCGCCCCGCGGCGCGCGGTGGCATCTTCCGGCCAGAGCGCGGAGGCTGCCCGGCCATGGCGCGGAAGAAGGTAAGGCCGCGGCTGATCGCCGAGCTGGCCCGCCGCGTGCGGGCCCTGCGCGAGCAGCGGGAGCGGCCGCGCGATTCGGAGCGCTACGCCCTGGACTACGAGACGCTGACGCGGCCGCACTCGGGCCGCAAGCTGCCCGCGCGAGCCTGGGCCGACGTGCGCCGCGAGAGCCGCCTCCTGCAGTTGCTTGGCCGCCTCCCGCTCTTCGGCCTGGGCCGCCTTGTCACGCGCAAGTCCTGGCTGTGGCAGCACGACGAGCCGTGCTACTGGCGCCTCACGCGGGTCCGGCCCGACTACACGGCGCAGGTGTGTGCACGGTGCCCACCCTCAGCTCCCGGCACCGCGGGGCACCACTGTCTCCCCTGCGCGCGACTTTGTGGGACGGGATATCCTGTCGCCCGATCCCTGGGCAAGCGAGCTTTCTGAGCTGATCTCCTTCCAACTTGCTTTGCAGAACTTGGACCACGGGAAGGCCTGGGGCGTCCTGACCTTCAAAGGTAAGGCGTCCAAACCGGTGGGGAGGCTGCCGGCAACAGATTGTTCCGCCAACGTGTGTGCAAGAAGCCTCGTTCTTCTTTCCCCAGGAAAGACGGAGAGTGAGGCTCGGGAGATAGAACAGGTCATGTACCACGACTGGCGGCTGGTGCCCAAGCACGAGGAGGAGGCCTTCACCGCTTTCACGCCGGCGCCGGAGGACACTCTGCGCACTGTGCCCTACCCGCCGCTCCTCCGCGCAATGATTCTAGCAGAGCGACAGAGAAATGGAGACACCAGCACGGAGGAGCCCATGCTCAATCTGAAGAGGATACGCATTGATCCCTGGGACTATCCTGAGAACCAGGAGTCGAAGAGAAAGACCAAGGGCACTGCAGTCTAAAATGCCAGAGCGGGCAGGCTGCCGCAAGGGTGCAAGGCAGTGGCCACCATTTTCGGTTACACCTGAATCAGCCCCCTGGGAGCTTGGATCCTACCTCCCCGTGACTTGTTGAGGTTCTACATTTTCTTGGAAAAGGGTGGGGTCAGACCTTGCACCTTGTGTCTTTCCTCTGTCCCCGCTGCCCCAACACTCAGATCTGACTGAGGGGGCCTCTTAGGAGGTGGCTGCTGGGGGAAAGCCGGGAGCAGCAGGGCCCGCAGGTTTGGAGCCCCGCTGCTGGCTCCTGTCACTTCCACGCTGGCTTCCCTCCCTATGACCTGTTGCATCTGCCGGGACCCAGGTAGAAACTGAACGCGAATAAAGGCACATGAAGCAGCCCTGGGTTGTGGCTTCTTTGAGTTTGGGGTACCAAAGCGGGCTGTTGGCAGGTCTGTGGGGGAGGAGCAGGCTGACACTGCTGCTTACGGCCGGGTGGTGAGAGGAGTTCCGCGCAGGCGCCCGGTGGTGGGGAGACCCGAGGGGATTCGGGAGTCACAGGCGCGGCCGCAGAGATCCCGGCGTCGGCGTGAACGACAGTCACCCCCTCTCCGCGTCCACCGAGGTGGCGGCGCCCGGCGACCAGGCGGCTTTAAGCACAGGCCCCGCCCCGGCCCGCGCGTCTCCCCCGCCCCGGCCCTCGAGCCGCCCGAGCCCTGTTGCCGCCATCATGATCTGCCTGGTGCTGACCATCTTCGCCAACCTCTTCCCGGCGGGTGAGCGGCGCGGGCCGGGCGGGGCGGGTAGGGGGTGCGGCCGGGTCTGATGCGCCCCGACTCCGGCGGTTCCCACAGCGTACACCGGCGTGCACGAGCGCACCTTCCTGGCCGTGAAGCCCGACGGCGTGCAGCGGCGGCTCGTGGGCGAGATCGTTCGGCGCTTCGAGAGGAAGGGCTACAAGCTGGTGGCGCTGAAGCTGGTGCTGGTGAGGGCCGGGGTCCCCAGGCGTGGGGAGCGGGACGGGGGTGTTGGGGAGGGGTCCCCGGGCGTGGGGAGCGCGGCGGGGTGGGGTGCAGGGGGAGACGGGGTCCCCGCGCGTGGGGGATGGGGGTCCCAGGAGCACGCGTCCCTTCCCCCCTCCCTCCCCAGGCGTCGGAGGAGCTGCTGCGCCAGCACTACGCCGAGCTGCGTGAGCGCCCTTTCTACGGGCGCCTGGTCAAGTACATGGGCTCCGGGCCGGTGGTGGCCATGGTGAGTGCTGGCTGGCGGGAGGGCGGCGCGCTGGCCCCGTGCTGACCCCGTACCCCGTCTGCAGGTGTGGCAGGGTCTGGACGTTGTGCGCGCTTCGCGGGCGCTCATCGGGGCCACGAACCCGGCCGACGCCACGCCCGGCACCATCCGTGGCGATTTCTGCATCGAGGTCGGCAAGTAAGGCCGGTTCCAACTTCCCGAACCGGGCTGCGCGGGGCTCTCTGCCCGAGCTGTCTGCTCCAGGCCTGCGCTCACCCGCGCCTCTCCTGCACAGGAACGTGATTCACGGCAGCGACTCGGTAGAGAGCGCCCGCCGCGAGATAGAGCTCTGGTTCCGCGCAGACGAGCTCCTGTGCTGGGAGGACAGCGCCGGGCACTGGCTGTACGAGTAGCCGGTCGGGCAGATGTGCCCGTCTGCAGTGGGCTGTGGGTGATTCCACATCCTCCAGGCCCCGGAGGTGTGCACACGTGTGGGCCCAATCCCTAGGAGCTCAGAATACCCTTCCTGTGGCAGGGGGCACAGGAGGGCAGGTGGTGCACGCGTGCGGAGCTCTGGTTGCGACAGGCCTTCCTGTCGGGGCTGAGGTTCTCAGGAGGCCCAGCACGTCTGGAATGCAGCAGGGTGCCACCCTAGTACTTGGCTTGTCCCAGCACTTTTTTTTTATAATAAATTGAGGAAAACTTTTGTGCTCGAGTTGGTTTGGGCTCAGGGACACAGAAGCATGATGTTAAGACGTTTATTACTTACAGAGCAGATATGTAGGTTCACTTGCAGGGCCAAAGCCTGAGGAGAATCGTGTCACCCAGTTGCACCCACCCAGCTAACCCCCGAGTCACTTCAGGCCCTGTGAGGACAGACAAGGGACTTGACGTACATCACAGTGGAGAGTGGCAGGGTGGTGGGGAGAAGCCTTGCAGCTGCTGGTGGCTGCAGCGGTGGCCAGCTGGGCTCGTGGGATGGCTGCCCAAGATCTGTGCTTCTCTGGTGGGAGGTGGGTGGGCAGCAGTGCCTGGGGCTGCCCTGATCGGTGCCTCGAGGAACAGGAATAAGGCCTGGCCAGGTGGGGGAGTTGGCAGTCCAGGGCGGTGCCCCTCAAAGCGGGCACGCGCCATCGCCGAGAGCCGGCTGGAGGCGGCTCCTGTCCTTAATTCTTGGGCCTCTGCTCGGTGGCCTATCATCAGATGCCCTCAAGGGAGCAGGCCACACCGCTTATCCCTAGGCACTTAGTAGCGTGTCTTGGGAGCTGGGCTCCTTGGAGACTGCACAGGAGGCAGGCCCTGGAGCACACCTTTCCCCATCACCCTGAGGCTGAGCCTACATCCAAGGACTGACCCTGGGAGAGACCAGGGGCCTCCCCTTCTTCCTGAGGCTTGGGCCTGCCCTGGCAGCCTGAGAAATTCCACCCTAGGGGCTTCCGGGAGGGGTGGGACTCAAGGGGCCTGCTCCTACAAGGTGGGTGTTCACCCAGGGAGAGTTAGCAAGGTCAAGGGGAACACAGGTCAGTGAGGGCCGGTGAAAGCCCGCCACACAGGACGATCATGGGGCTTGAGCGGGATGAGGTTGTGTGTCTGTCTTCTCAGGCAGCTGCCCCAGGGAGCCTGGTTACATGCTTTCATGCCAGTTCCCAGGGCAGTAGGGATGGGGGAGGGGGAGCCCAGGGAAGGCTAGCAACTGGGCCAACTCCCTGAGTGTTGGATCCCCACTCCCATGGGCAGCAGCCAAAGGCAAGTGGACTCAGGGTGGGAAGACTCAGCGGGGTGAAGTCCCTGCTCGACTCCCTGGAGAGATCCTGGGAATGAGTGACTGGAGTGGGGAGCCCAGGGTGGAGCTCGGAGCCACCTGTAGGGGCTTCCCTGGCCCGACCCACCCTGGGGTTCTGCCTCGCTCTGGTCCTGAAGTGCCCTCGGGCCTGGAGGGCTTTGGGCTGGGTGCCAGCCAGGAGCTGCTGGGGAGAGGGTGTCCCAAGAGGCTCTGCCCCTCCCTGGTCAGGACGCCACCCCACTACCCGCTCCCAGCCAGACCCTATGCTCTCTGCCAGCTCATGGGGAGGCCCGGACCGAAGGTGAAAGCTGCAGGTTGAGAGGCTAGAAGTGGGGTGGACGGGCACCTGGCTGCCTGCGGGCAGGCTGCCCCCTGGGTGGGTGGTGGGCAGGTGGGCGGGGCTGTATGTACACGTGGCAGGTGGCATCAGGCGGGGTGGGGTGGTGGCAGGCCGCAGCCTCACTCGGGGGTGTAGGACACCTGCCACACGATGATATGGCTGCGCTCGGCCTTGGACAGCAGGGGCTTCACCTGGCTCACATCCCCTGCACCCTCCTCGGGCTCATCGTCTTCTCCGTCACCTGGAGAGAGCACAGCTGCCATGAAGGGGCCACCCCTGTCCGGGGACACCTGGGGTCCCAGCGGCACCCACTTACCGATGCGGAAGTCAATGTAGCCCTCCCCGCCGCTAAGCACCAGCACGTTCTTCAGCTTCTGGGCCTCGGTGTCAGCGGTGGGGGCAGTGGGTCCGGGGCTCTCGGAGGGGCTGTCGAGCACGCTGCCGTTCAGAGTGGCCAACACGTTCCCTGTCATCGGGGCACAGGGACCTCAGCGGGGCAGCCAGAGCCCCCCCCCCCAACAGGCTCCTGAAGGGATGCCTTGGCTGCAGCCCTGTGGGGAGTGGGGCCCGGCCCCTCACCTGGCACGGAGACAAAGAATTTGACAGCGTCACGGTGCCCGTGGAAGCAGAGCTGAGCCTGGGCCATGGAGCAGTAAGGGATGAAGCTACTGGCTGATTTGTCACTGCTGTCGTCTCCGTACACGTGGATGATGCCTCCTGGGCGGGCCCCCTCCCCAGATGTGGGGGACGACTTGTTGGCTGGAGAGAGAGGGTCCCGGAGGGGCTGAACCTGCTGACTGGGAGGACCAGTTTTCCAGCAGCCAAGGGCAGAGGGTGGGGCCTGCCTGGTGCCAGAGCCAGTCAGAGGGGCAAGGGCAGCCTCAGCCCCCAGGGTGTCCACAGTGGGGGGCTTCCTTCTGAGAGCAGGAGGCAGGTGCTCTGGACTTACCTCGGAGCCCCAGGAGCTGGCCTCGGTGCAGGACCACAGCTGGGGGAGGTGAGGGGCAGAGCATGGAAGAGAGAGAAGAGAAGTCACAGGAGGGACTGGCTGAGGAGGGCTGCGGATAGGGCAGCCCACGTCCTCCTCTGTCCTGGCAGAGTGCACCTGCCCCTGGGACCCTGACATGCGCCTGTGAGTGGCAGCCAGGCCATCTCTACAGATGTCTGTGGGTCACTCACTCTCAGTCAGCGGGATGGAGATGACAACTCCGTTGCCGGTGCCCACCCAGAGGCGGTTGCCTGCGATGAGCAGGGCTGTGATGCGCACGAAGGAGAAGCCCAGCTTGCCTGTCCCTGGGGGTGGGGGGAGGCGGGTCAGCAGGGCAGGCTCGGGGGACCCTCCTGCCCCCACATGCCCGGCTGGGGTGGCCCCTCACCCAGCATCTTGCTGACGTAGGGCTCAATATCCACGTCCTGCAGGTGCTGGTGAGTGTGGGCGTGGTAGAGCCGCAGCGTGGAGTCCAGGCGGATGGACACCCACACCCCGTCGCCAATCCACGCCAGTTGCCGTACCTGGCTCTCCCGCCGTGGGTGGGCGTCGAACGACTTCTGTGGGGTCAGGGCAGCCCGTCAACGGGGTGGGGGGCCCTGAAGCTGCCATGGCCAAGAGTCCCTGAAGCAGCTCATGGGCACCTTTCTAGGGCCTCTTTGCTCCCTTGGGTCCTGGCTCCTAGGAGGAGCCCCAGCACCCCAGCCCCACCCCACAGCAGTGCCTGAGGGAGGTGCGGGGGGGCCCATTCAGACACCGATCTGCTTGTTTCAGAGAGAAGCAGCAGGTGGGCTCCAGAAAGACAGGCATTCACAGCCCAGCTGCCCTTTGTTGGCCCATGACCTTGGATGAATCAGTCGCTTCCCTAAGTGCATTTCCTTTGACCCTATGAAGCCCCCACCAGAGTCCATTAGAACGTGTGTGGAAGCCCCAGCCTGCACTTGCCTCAATCTGCATCGTCTTGGGCTGGATGACATGCACCTTGTTCTTGTAGCCGCACCAGACGCGGTCATACACGACGGCCATGCAGCGGATGGAGTGGTGTGGGTGGCCCAGGTCCATCAGGTGATAGTTGCTCAGGTCCCACTGGCTGTCTGTAGAGAGCCCGCGACCCCTGCTCAGGCCTGGCCAGGCCACCTCTGCTCACGGTGCGGGTGGTTCACGCCCTGCCTGGATGTCAGATGCTGCTCCCCCACCCACCGTGCCAGGCCTTACCTTCACCTCGGTGGAAGATGGCCAGGGTCCCATCGGCCAGAGCCACCAGCACTCGCCCTTTTACGTGCCTGCAATGGGAAGGTGGTGAGCCAGGCTCAGGCCTGCTGCCCTCGGCCCTCCTGACCCCGGCCCCCAGCGGGGGTTACGCACACTAGGCTCAGCACGGAGTCCTTCAGCTTGATGGAGTGCAGACACTTCTTCCAGTTGGCCACAGCCGAGTGCACGTAGAGCCTGTGGGAGGAGGCACGGTGGGTGGGGGCTCGCCCAGGGGACCCTCTCCACCCCGGGCCCCAAGGCCCAGCCTACCAGCCGTTCTGGGCTCCCAGCCACATGGTGGGTGCAGCACTGCTGCTGGACCCCACGGCGTCCCCACTGGGCTCCGGCTCAGGCTGCACACCGCTCACATCTGTCTCCAGCCCGTTCTCACTGCAGGGAGGATGGCAGCTCCAGGGCAGCCCATGGAAGCCTGTCCCTGCCCACCTCTACCAGTCCCCGCACCCCCCCTCCCCTGCTGCCCCATCCTGAGAGAGCCCACCTGTCAGGCTGGGTGCTGGGGGGTGGGGCAGGGGCCGGGTCGGTGAAGACGTGCTCTGTGAGGGGCCCAGGCCGCACCGCAGCTGCCTCTGCCTCACTGGGCCCAGAGTCTGGCACCTCCGTGGCCTCCGTGGCCTCCTCCGTGGACTGAGATGGGTTGACCTTCCCATTGGCGACAGCAGCCACCTCCCCTGTGGAAGGGAGGGGTGAGCTTGGCTGGGTGAGAGAAGACGGCCGCCCGGGCTCAGGCCCAGGACTCACCCTGGCCTTTGTCCAGCACTGGGGTGTCCCCACGGGAGGAGCAGTTGCTGCGCGGCACGTTGCAGCGGGTGGCACAGCCCACCAGGGTGATGCCGGCCAGCACGCCATCTGCACTAGAGTCCTCAGGGTTCACGTCGCTGTCCAGGAAGATCTCCCCCGGAGGGTAGTCACCATCGCTGGCCGCTGGAGGGAGAGTCACAGCCCCGTCACCCCGTGCTGAGAAGCCCCCATGACAGGACCCTACCCAGAGCTCCAGTCCCGGTGAGGGTGCAGGGGGAAGGGAGGGGCTGTTTGTGATGCCACCCCATCTCCTTGTCACCGTGTGAGCGTCACACAGGGGTCTCCTCCCGCATCATTAACAGGACCAAGCAGAGAGCTCAGACAGCTCCTCCCTGGACGCTCCGCATTGACTCCCGGCCAGCAGCAGGGGCCCAGCACTCACCAGGGATGCTGGAGATGCATAGGACGTGGGCATTGCACACGGTGAACTGGTCCACGACGGTGCCCGGCTGGTTGGCATCGATGATCACCACTTTGCTGGTGGTCAGGGTGCTGGTGAGGATCCACACGCGGCTGGAGGTGGCGTCCGCCTCGGGGAGCTCCTTTGCCTGTTTCCGAGCACAGGGACGGGCTGGTGCCTGAGCGCTCACTACCGTAGCAGCAATGGGGGGCGAGTGGGGGGGATCTTGGAATCTCAGGATCTAGCCTTACCCGTGGCCTTAGGGGACCTGAATGTCCTCCCTTGTCGCCAGGACGGTGAGAACTCAGAACTGCACATTGTGCCTAGGTCGTGGCACTCACGGCCTCCCTTCCTCAGAGGAAGGCTGAGCTCCCGCTGGTTAAGTCACTGGACCCCACATCAAGCCGGGACAGAAAGTGAAGCCTCCAGGCACTAAGCCCCTCACACGGCTCCTGGGCAGGCACAGACCTGCTCCAGCCTGGCTGCCCTGAGCCTCCGCTCCTCCTTGCTGCCCCACCCACCGGCAGGGGACCGGGCCACCCCAGTCTCCCGCCACTGTCCCCAGCTGTCCTCCGTTTCTGTCACTCCCACCCAGACTGGTCATAGCAGAGCCATCGGGATGGCAGAAGCAGAAGGTGGCCCTGGCCCTGCCACTCTGACCTTCTTCTTCTCGGGGGACGCGTGGTTGCTCTTGGTCTCTCCTTCTACTTCCCGGTCGCAGGTCAGAGGGTCGCGGCCTGGCACAGGCTTGACTCCATTCCCGGGGTCATCCTCACTCAGTTTCCAGCCGCTCAGGTTGACGCCCGCGGCACACCACAGCTGGGAGGACAGGGCCGTGAGGTCTGGCCTCATGGGCTTCTGGGGCAGGGGGACCTCTCCCAGCCTCGCGCCTTCCGCGGGGCTCACCTTCATGGTCGGGTCCTTCTCCACCAGAGGGCGGCAGTACACGGGGACCGGCACGTTCTTCATGCGGGTGTCCTCCTGGCCCCCGTTGGGACTCAGCTGCAGGAACAAGGCAGAGGGGCGCTGTGGGCGCCAGGCCTGGCCGGCTCACATGTGTGGGGCTGCAGTCCACTATCCGGTCCTCCAGGTTTTGGATTTGGGGCCCTGGGCGCGTATGGGGCTCCCCAGGGGCTCCCTGCCTGCGGTGCCCCCCATGCTGCCCTGCACCCAGCACCTGCTTGTACTTGGCTGGTAGGCTCCAGCCACAGGCCTGCAGCCGCCCGTCGTCATTGCGCACGTGCTCGCGCACCTGGCGGTACTGCTCACGCTTCTGCTCCCGCCTTGCAGAGGATGTGCAGTCGCTGGCAGAGGAAGGGCAGGTTACTGCGTCTGCAGGGAGCACGCCTGCCGCCCTGGAGCTCTCCCTCCTGGACCTGGACCGTCCCTGCCGGGTGCCCATCTGACGGCAGGGGGCTCTCCCCAGCTCTAGGCTTGGAGGCCACATCCAGCCGCTGCCCTGGGCCAGCTGGCAGGGACCCACAGCCCTGGTGGCACCTGAAATGGCTGCGGGCTGCCTGCTAGGGGTCACCCGAGGAGCAAGGCACAGGCCTCTGGGACTAAGAGGAGGGACTGTGGGGGAGCGCAGCCTCTGCTGAGGGACATCCAATGCTCCCACTGGGGGTGGAAGGGTAAACACGGTGTGCACGGAGAGGTCGTGACCCCTGATGCCTGGTCAGTGTCCTTCCCACTACGGACCCCATCCCCTGAGCACAGCCGCCAGAGCAGCAAGGTGGAAACCGGTCCTGCTTCAGAGCCTGGAGGGGAGGGGCCCTGGGACACAGGGACTCCCCATGTGCAGGCCAGCGGGGAAGGGCAGGGCAGGCCTGGGAAACTCACTCATCTGGGAAGAACTCCAGGGGCCGGCTGCCGGTGGAGATCTGGCACATGGCGTGGCTGCGGCGCTGACTGAAGCCGGCCGTGGTGGGTGACTTGTAATGGATGTTCACGGAGGGGTAGGACCGCTTGGCTGGAGGGGGGCTTGAGGAGGAGCTGAAGAGGCGGCTGAAGCTGTCAGCCGAAGCATAGGGGGTGAGGGGTGGCCTGAGGGGAGACCTCCCCAGCGGCCACTGCCAGTGACCTCCCAGTGCCCCCAACTCACAATTGCCAGATGGTGGACTTCTTCTTCTCCTGGACAGATGGGTGCTCTCGGGATGCTCTGCAGGGGAGAGGCCCCACTCAGCCATGCCCACCCAGTCCAACCAAGCCCCCCTCTCACCGGGCCCCTCTTGCCTCCCTTGCTTGGGACCCTCCCCATGGACACACGGACTGGAGCATCAGACAAGAGGGGGTCCCAGGCGAGTCACCCGTAACTTCCTAGAGAGACCCCGGTGCACTGGCCCCAACAAACCAGGTACATCCACTGGCCAGGGCTGCACCAGAGGCCCAGTTCTGCTGGCCCCCTGCAGGCTTCCACCAGGGATGACCCGACACCCTTAATTCTCCCGGAAGAGAGGGAGGTGTAGGGGTGGTCAGCCTCAATCCCATCCCCAGGACCTCCTAGAGTGACCACAGCTCACAGATGGAGATGGGAGCGTGTCTTCTGGAGCCCACAGGAGCCGGGAGGCCCACCTGATCATCTCAGTCCACCGCACGGCCTCCTGCAGCTCCATCAGCCGCTCCTTGTACTGGTTGCGCTCCATGAGCACGCGGGCCATCTCCACACGCGTGAAGCGGCGGCGCTGCGCCATGGGGATTTTGTCCTGCGGGGAGAGTGCCGCTGCTCAGCCAGCGAGGGGCCGCCTCCGGGAGTGGGCGCACCCGAGGGCACTTTCCCACAGAGCTTCAGGCAAACGCGGTGGGGAGGGGTGGGCACAGGAACAGGAGCCACCACCCCGAAAGGGCCCCCCTTCTTTCCAGAAGGTCACATGACACACTCGAGGGGTACGACACACACAGTGTGTTTTCCTACAAGCTCCCAGACACCCTGGCAATCCCAAATGCCACCCGTCAATGCTAACAGGTGGGACTGGCCCACGGTGGCATAGCAGGAAGAAAGGTTCTGGGGAAGGTCTGGCGAGCAGGACCCTGGTCACTGCCTCGGAGCTGGACACTTGTACCGGCGGATCTGCATGGGATCTGCTGTCCCTGGCACGACTGTCTCCTTACGCAGCCCTGCCCTGGGCTGCCCTCCCCTCGTGCCCCCACCAGCTGGCAGTCGGAGGTCACAGGAGCATCAGCAATCCCAGGCCCCCCACCAGGAGATCAAGGCACCAATCGGGTGCCCTCCATGCCCGAGTGGGAGGGCCTTGAGGAGCCGCAGCTGCCTAATACACGTGCGGCTTTGTTTTTCCTATAGTATTTGGAGGTGAGGGGCTGCGCAGGATGAGCAAGGTGAACAGCTAGTTTCCCAAGTGACTGCTATGGGATCGGCATCCTGTTACGTGCATCCCACAACCCCCAAAATAACAGTGGATGAGTGGTGAGGTCGGCGTCCAAACTTCACCTTGGCTTAAAAGACCCATGCCTGCTCTCTCTGTAAGGAAGGCGGCCAGGTTGCTAGGCTGGGGCCCCTATTCTGGAGAGGATCTGGGAAGGGTAAAGACCCTTACAAACCCTTCCCTACAGCCACTCCTAGGGCTTTCCTCAGAACATTCCATGCATCTCCGGGGGTTTGTGAGGACAGTTGAGGCATCTGAGGGCCTCAGGTACTCAAACTGTTCTGTCTGGGGGGCAGCAGTTGGGCCGGTAAGCAGGGAGACCCCACTTGTGACAGTGCAATCCACATCTGCTAGGACCTAGGTGAGGGGGCATCCCGCAGAGAGGGGGCTGGTTCTGACCGTACAAAGTCACCGGGGCAGTGGGGTGGTGGGGCTGCTGCTGGGTGCAGTCATCGCACAGGAGGGGTAAGCAGGAGCCAGAGACCCAGAAGAACTAGCACATCCCCGGGAAGCCCGCCCACACGGCCCACCCCCCATGCCCACATGTTAATAGTGGAATATACCAATTCTGTACAGAGATAGCTGCTTACATCCTCCACCTCTTCTTTGGGTTCACGGTGGGCAATGATGGCCTCTGACTTCACTCTACAGGATGAGGAAGGAAGCGGGGCAGGGTGAGGGCCCCACTGGGCACTGGCCCAGAGGATGTGTCCCACCTCTCAGCTGCACTCAGGGCTCTCCCCTCAGGTTCTAGGCCCTGAGCATTCCTG
>NW_006780388.1:2985321-3005291 GCF_000442215.2 Lipotes vexillifer
CCTGCCAGTGCCTTGGGGACGGGTGGCTCCACACCCCTGCCCACATGTGCCCTGAAGCCCAGCCAAGGAACAGGACCTCCAATTCAGGTGGTCAATTGCTAACAGGAAGGCAAGGGCAGTGCTGGCTTCAGGCAGGGCCAGAGGAGACCTGGCTCTCAGTCCCACAAACCTGGCACAGGTGTCACCTGCCTAGGGCCCGCCCCTCACACCTCCCCTTTCCTGTCTGGAGCCAAAGGCACCACTTTGGGAGAATGGGGTGAGGATCAGGCTGGAAGACAAAGGCCACAGGGACGTGCAGAGTGCTGGGGAGGACACCCCAGAACTTCCCAGCAAAGCTCTGTGACCCAACCTCGGCTGATTGAGGGCTGGGGAGCCGAGGGGAGTGCGGGGGACCTGCGGTGGCCAGAGGCCATTATCCTCCCTTCCCTCCTCCTGAACGAATGTAATAGTGTGAGAGGAGTGGGAAGGCCCCGCTCAGCCGCCAGAGAAAGGACACCCAAGAGAGGACACTGTCCCTCGTGTGGGATTATTCCCCCGAGGATGGTGGAGACAAGAGGGGAGGGGTGGGTTGCCAACACAGTAGTTGGGTCTGGATGGGGTCGAATATGAGATGTAGCTCAGGGATGAGCAGGAGGCTGAGCAGTGAGCACGCAAAGTGAGCCACTTTGGGAAGGAATGACCTCAGGGGGTGTGGTTAGCTAGAGAGCAGATGCCAGGGGATTGCGGAGAGGTGCGGAGAGGACTGGAGGGGCCTGGGCAGGGCCTGACCTCAGTCTCCACGCCTGGTGGCCCAGCCTCCATGGGAGCCCCGCCCCTCAAGGAGCCCCGCTCACCTCCTCAGCTCCTCCTCCAGGTCCTTGATGCGGTTCTCCAGTCTGAGTTTGGCCTGCCTGGCGGCTTCCAAGTCCCCCTTCAGCACCTCCTGCTCCCCCGAGAGCTGGTCCACCTTGGCGATGAGATCGTTCTTCACCACGTTCAGAGCGTTTCTTTGAAAAGGCAGAAAGAGGGGAGCTCCTTGTGAGCCGGTGTGTACATTAAGTGATGGGGTTTCAAAGGGGTCTGCCCACCCTGGTGTTTCTGAGCAGATACATCCTGGTCTTAAAAGTGGTGAGAGGAGGTGACCACCCCATCCTCTCCCCAGGAGGGGTAAGCTCAGTCCTGTGGGTCCAGGTCCTCCCTGGGGACTGCCCTGAGGCTGGGCCGACGCAGTTGTTACAAGAGCCCCTGGTCCTGGTGGGGGGCTGTCTCAGCAACTGTGGTGCTGAGGAAGAACATCCTTACTTGGTTTCTAGAAGCTGTGAGTTCTCCAGCAGCAGATTCCCCACTTCCTTGCCCATTCCTGAAACAAAATGTACGGAGTTATTACGTGTGCCTGGTTAAGCCAGACCCTGATGCTCACACCTGCCTCAGAATAACACGTCCTGCCGGGGGGCGGCCCACCCCTGGAAGGATGGCCCCCCCGGGAGGGCTGATGTGAGGGGATAAGGAACAGAGGCCCGATCTGCAGGAAGACGCCTGCCCGGGGAGGCCAGGCGACCCTAAGAGAGGCCTCTGCCGGTCTTGAGGCAGGCTCTCCACCAAGCAACACAGTCAGGAAAGGACCTGCTGCGTGCCAGCCCCGTGGGGGTCTCAGACTGGCCTCTGGAAGGCAATGAGCCGGTCTCCTCTGCCCCGATGAATGCAGCAGCCCTGGGCTTACATTCTGGAACTCAGTGATGGGCTCTCACAGCTCTCTACCAACATGAATTCTGGGTACCAGCAGGGCCCGGACGGTACCCTTATGGCCTCTGTGCAACCTCCTCAGTCAATGCCCACCCCTGGCCCAGTATCACTGCCTTCCCCCAGCCCTGTGACTTCCAGGGCATCATGAAGCAGACCCTTTTCAGAGCTGCCCCCTCAGAGAATGGAGGTTGGAGCTGTGGTGATGGGGACAGAGAGCCCTGGCCAAGGAGATGGGATGGTCCATGGCAGGTGCAGCCCTCCACCAGGCTGGGAGCAGGCCTTCAGGAGCCAGAAGGTGGGAGTGGAGGTGAGGACAGCACTCCGGGGGCTGGTGCCCAGAGGGGATGGCCAGATCCCAAAGTGGGCCCCGCAGACTGAGGTCTCTGCAGGTGTGTCACAAAACCCCCAAAGCACCACATCTAATCCTTCAGGACTGCCTCGAAGCCCAAGGTCTGTTCCTCTTGTTCACTTCCCTCCTCCACGGCCTTAACACAACCGTGAGACGAGATGACCCACACACACGGTGTGCCCAGCTTAGGGTTCTGCCGGCTGTTTCTATTCTCACCTCCTTGCCTCAAACGTGGCCTGCCTGCCCTTCAGATGGGATGCAGCAGGCACTGGGCTCAGGCCTTCCTGAACTAATGGGGGTGCTGAGAGAGGCTGGGGTCCCCTCCTCAGCCCGTCAAGGGTCTGCTCTGTGGGAGTCAGGTGCCCGCTCACCATGCCTGCTGGAGGCCCCACCCCCACCCCTGAAGCCACAGATACCACTGCCCCCACGGCTGTCCCACCGGGCTCAACAAAGCAAATGGCTCATGAAGCATGAGGAGGTGTCAGGGAGGCAGAGGAAGCCAGAAGCAGGGAAACACATACTGAAACAGGGCCTCGGCCTTACCAAAAAAATCATCGCGCACTATGGGCGCCGTCCCAGTCCCAGGGAGATGGGCGACCAGGGCGGGAGGAAGGAGAGGGAGAGAGGAGGGGAGAGAAAAGAAGCGCGTTAAGCCCGTGTGATAAGCAGGTGGGGGGACTTCAGGGCTAATTCTCGCTGGGTTAGGGGTGGACAGAGGAGTGGGACAGGAGGGGCGGGAGACGGGATGGGGCCAACTACTCCTTCCAGAAAGTTTACCTTGGGTGGTGAGGTGGAGGATCAGGGCAACACAACTGACATCTTACACTAAAATCCTGGGTTGGTGGGTTGGTGGGGTGGTGGGGTGGGGGGTGGGGGCTAAGGACAGAGGTCTCTGCAAATGAGGGAGAGCTGTGACCAGGCCCCGGGTGCCCTTGAACATAGTGGCGAAATAGCACGGGGATGGGCAGGACCTCAGAGCCTCTGCTGAAAGCAGGAGCTTGGCCCATGTGCCCCGTGGGGAGAGGACCCCTGACTTCGAGGGTGTACCCAACAGAGGGGAGATGCCACAGCACTGAGTCTGTACTCTGTGTCCAGTTAACTAGCCTCCGCCTCTATCGGCTCTGTAGAACCTTAAGAAATGGCCTACAAAGAGAGACAGGGGTCAAGGGCACAGCAGCTCTCCCTCAATTGTCAAGGTCACCGTCAGTGGGCTGGTGGAGCAAACCAAAAGCTTCCGAGCAGCAGTAGGCTGGTGAGCAAAAGCACGTGTGCCTTAGTGGCCTGGACCAGGATTGGGAGGGGACAGGCTGCACAGCTGGCGGTGACTGGGCGGCAGCAGTGGGGTGTCCCAGGGTGCCACCCCCTCCACCTGGATGCCACCATGGGGAAGAGGGTCTGCAAACAGACAGCAGAGATACACACCTGAGAACTCCCCTGGGGCCGTGTCCAGCGAAGCACAGAGAGACGGGGAAGGAAGTGACAAAGGTTAATTGGTGACTGAAACCAACAAAATGAAGAAACTCTTATTAAAGAAAAAGCGACGATGATCAGCCATTTCCATGTTGAAGGGCCCAAAAGCATACGAGCAGACGACCCCAGGCCTGTGGGTGCCAAATGCATCCAAGGCAGGAACCCTGAAGGAAAGGGGAGGTCAGAAAATCATGCTCCTCAGTCCTGGGGGCCCTGGGGCAGGCGTGCAGATCTAAAGCCTGCTTGCCCCTCTACTCCCACCACCATCAGGAGGGCCAGACCCCTGTAAAGCTAACGTGTGTGTAGGTGTGGTGTGGTGGGTGCTGGGCATCCAGCCTCACAGGCGCCCCCAGAATGAGTGAGCCACAGACAAGGACCTGGCCTCAGTGGGGGGTGGGGGTGGGGCCCTGGCCAGCCCAGGTCTTAGGGGAAGGGTTGCCCTTAGGTCAAGGGCAACCAGAAGACAAGGGCCCTACTGTGCAGGGAGGGAATCACTGAGTCAGGATGAGAGGGGTGGGGGGGCCGCTTGTGCCAAACTGCTCTCTGCTACCCAGCTGAAGACTTGAGGAAATGATGCTGTTCTATTTGGTTCATTTCAATCAGAATTGGTATAAAAAGTCGCCTGACTTAAATGACAAACTACAGAATCTGTGGAAGTAATTCAAATGATAAAGTGGATTTATCATTTTGATAGGTGGTTCAGAAGTGGATGTGTCCCCTCTCATCTCTACTTCCCAGGCAGCTGCTGTTCACGCTTGATATTCTCCTTCTCAGACATCTTTCTAGGCAGACATCAGTTTCTAAAAAACAAAATCGTGACCACCACTCTCCATCCTCTTGGGCAACTTCCTCCGTTGCGCCTCACACGGTATCCCAGGACCCCTTCCACTATCACCTTGAAAGCTTCGATGCATTTCCATATGGAGACGTCCCATTGTTTCCTAGGGCATCGGCTCCTTTGACAGGTATTTCGGGCCTGCACGGTTGTGTGTGGGCACCAGGACACGTGCACGGGCTCCTGTGGGTGCCTTGGCCCTATTTGAGGAGTGGTGGTCCCACTCCCTCCAGGTCCAGCCTGGCCATACCCCGCCAGCTGGCCTCTACCGGCCACCTCCCATCAGCGGGGTGGACAGTACCCGCTTCATTTTTGTCAATCGTTTGAGGAAAAACAGTTAGCTGTATACTCTCTCACTATTTATTTCTGTGTTATTCTTGAAGTTGAACATCTTTTCAGGTTTGTGGGTCTCTTCTGTGAATGTCCTGCTTTATCCTCTACTCATTTCATATTTAAAAAAATTTTTTTTTAATTAATTTTTGCCTGCGTTGGGTCTTCATTGCTGCACACAGGCTATCTCTAGTTGCGGCGAGCGGGGGCAACTCTTTTTTGCGGTGTGCAGACTTCTCATTGCGGTGGCTTCTCTTGTTGTGGAGCACAGGCTCTAGGCACAAGGGCTTCAGTAGTTGTGGCATGTGGGCTCAGTAACTGTGGTTCGCGGGCTCTAGAGCACAGGCTCAGTAGTTGTGGCACACGGGCTTAGTTGCTCCGTGGCATGTGGGATCTTACCAGACTAGGGCTCGAACCTGTGCCCCCTGCATTGGCAGGCGGATTCTTAACCACTGCACCACTAGGGGAGTTTCCTATTGTACTTCACTTCTTTTAACGTTAATGGTGGAGACCATAAATACATATATATACGTACACATACGTACATATATATACACATACACACACACACACACACACACACACACACATACATATATATTCTTTGGTTTTGGCAATGAAGAGAAGCCCAGATTATGAAAATACTCTCCAATACTCTCTTCCAGTTATGTTATCCTTGTATTTTTATGTTTAGATCTTTAATCCACTAGAAATTATTTTTGTGTTCGGAGTGAGGTTGAATTAGACCTCATTTTTTCCCAAGTGGCTAGTCAATGAATCCAGTACACATATTGAATAATCCATCATCTGGATGTCTTCAGCAACTGGTGATGGGGGACCAGGCCTCCTGTCACTGACACTTCCTCCAGCTGAGCCAGACTCTGGGGACTCGAGCAGACCCCAGCTCATCCCTCCACCCTGCTGGACAAAGGGCCGGCCCCTCACTCCAGGGCTCCGTCCACAGATCACAGGAGCTCGCGGCTCTCCTCAACATCTCAGGGCTGCCTGCCTTGCCTGTGCTCCTCGTGATGAAGGCTCCAGAAAGGCACCCAAAGGCCCATCACTACCAAGAGTGGGGTCTCATTCCAACCAGAACTAAGTGGTGCCCGAGAGGGCCCCCGCCCGCCAAGCGTTGCAGCGCAAGTGCCTGGGCACTCACCACCAGGTGAGAAGACGATTCTCACTTCAGCCCCTCAGCACAGACCCATCAGATGCACTGGTTAGAGCTTCTCACGTCAGGCACTCCTGCTTGAGGGAACTGACCTCAGCAGATGCATCAGACATCATTTCCCTCTCAGGAACCCTGCTGCAACAGACTCCATCTCTATCTACTGACTCAGTCAATGTGGCTCTAGGTAAAACTCACTGGTGTGCGGTTTCTAGTTCTCTGCTTTTCTTTCCCATCACTCTTTATGGAGACTCTGGCATCCGGAACGGTGCTGTCTGAACCACAGGATGTGGCCACATGTTAGAGCATCTGCCAGCCCCGGGGGCACCAGGATGGGTGGGGGGCAGTCACATGGAGTGAGCACGCACACCATCAGCACTGCACCTGTGGGCGCTGCAGGGGAGGGGACAGCTCTGCAGCCTGGGGCCACAGGGCAAGGCAGGAAACGTGGCCGACAGGATGGACTGACTGGCAGGCCACCCAGTGCCACCAGGTAGCAGGAAGGCCAGTGAGCTCCGGTGATCTCATAGAACCATGTGAGGCGTCACAAGTGTAGCAGAAGCATCAGTCACAACAGCCAAAAGTGAAATGACCCAAATGTCCATCAGTGGCTGAATGGATACATGAAATGTGGTCTATCCACACTGAAACATTATTCAGTCATAAAAAGGAATGAAACCCTGACACACTCCAACATGGACGAACCTTAAAGGCATGATGCTAAATGAAGGCAGCCAGATGGAAAAGGTCACTGACGTGAAATGTCCAGAACAGGCAAGTCTGCAGAGACAGGAAGTAGAGCAGCAGTGCCAGGGTGGTGGCGGGGAGCGACTGCTAGTGGGTACAGGTTTCGTTTGAGGGGCGGTGTAAAGTGTTCTAAAGCTATGTGGTGATGACTGCACGAATCCGAACGTGCTAAAAGTCACTGAGGTGTACACTGAAAGTGGGTGGATTGTATGGTGTGGAAATTCCATCTCAATAAGGCTGTTAAAAAAAGCACAGCGGTGGTCAGAGGCAGGGCTGCCACCCTGGGTGGGACCTGAGTTCAAGTCCTGGCTCTGCCACTTCACCTCGGCCTCTGTGACCTCAGTTTCTTCATCTGTGAAATGGAGACACTAGCAGTGTGAGGCATTAACGGTGGCTGGGCATATAAAACATTGGTGTCGCTCTTCTCGTAAGGCCCGTGATGAGTGTTGGAATCTTGTCACATGACGAGACTGAAGAAAGGTACGAGGTGCAGGGGCCCCGCTTCGCCCCTCAGACCTCCTCCAGAGCTCCGCACCAGGAGCTGGAATGCGAAGCTGGGCCTCCGACCCTGACATGGAAATGCAAAACATCCTATGTCTGTATGTCTTCCTAGGGAGATGCGTTTTACCTTTTTATCAGGTTCTCAAAAGCTCAAGAAAGTGTGGTGCCCTGCTGTGTAAGCTCTCCAGTGCAGGAGGCTGCCCCCCAGGCCTGGCGCAGCTCCAAGGTTGCCCGGGCAGAAAGGCACTCCTTCCAGTGACCACCCGTCACAGCCTGGATCCCAGGTGCCTCCTCCCGGCCACGCCTGGCCCTGCTGGTGTGAGCACATGTAGGGGAGCAGCCTACAGCCCATCCCCACGAGTCCAAACCTGTCCAGGGGGTTCCCACATCTAGAAAGATCTACGCCCGCAGGTAGCTATGACAGTGGTATTCAAACAGCAAAAATTAGAATTGATTAGGCAATTCACAGTCACACAAAGATAAGGAAGTTAAAACATGCAGAGGAATCTTAGTGGTTCAAGGAAACATTAACATCAGCCATAAAGAAAAGGCCAGACAAAAGCTGCCACCCCACGTCCCAGGTGCGCATGCTGGGGCCCTGGCACCTGGGAGGGTGTCACTCATCACGGCTTGGGGGCTCCTCTGGTTTTTACTTCCTTCTTGGCAATGTCTGATATTACTTTAATATTATTACCAGCATGTATCCTTTCTCCAAAAATAAAAAAATGCCTAAAAATTGAATTTATATGGTAGTATCTGAAATATGTAAAGAAGAGAAGGATGTCAAAATACTAAAAGTGACTGTCCCTAATAAGTAGACTTTTTCTGAATACTAACAGTTTTTGTGTATTTTAAAATATATATTTTTACAATGCTTGTGAGAAAAATTCCATTAAAAATATATACTGCCAAAAGCGGGCATCTTTGTCTTGTTCCTAATCTTAGAGGGGACGCTTTCAGTCTTTCACCATTGAGTATGAATGTACTTTACTGAAATGTACACCTAAAAACCGATAAGTTTTACATTATGGTTTTACCACAATTTGATATATACAGTTGTGTACCTATATCTCTGGCTGAAAATTCTGGCTGAAAAATTTAAATTCTGGCTGAAAAAACTTCTGTTCCAGGCACAAGGTGTGCTGGTGCTAAACACCCCAGATGATGATGCTGCCTGGAGGTCTCCCCACCCTGAGTAAGACACTCAACTTATGAGAACTAATAGGATGCAGGCCCACTGCAAAGAAAGCGAGGCTGTTCCAGCTAAAACGCCAGCCGGGCCCCCTTCGTTTGCAGGTCAGGCCTGGTGGTGTGTGCAGCTGGCAGGCCGGCCGGGCGGCGCTGTCTACCCGGGGAACCGGTCCAGAGATGCCCCAAGTCCCTGCTGGTGCGTCTATCAGGGGGGAGTGAGAGCAACAGAGAGGCTGGCAACAGAAACCCTCAGATGCCAGACAGCTCCGCCTCCTCAGGCAGCAGATGATAAAACATGGATCAAATGTCAGAAGGCAGCCTTCCCGGATTCTCTTAGTGGAATCGCTACCAACCTGCTTGCTACGTATCCAGTGGAGGCAGCTGCTGCCCCTCCCCAAGGAGAAACAAGAGGACCCTTCCTTGGGGTGTGGGGAGGGGACAGAACAGAACCACGGCCCTGACAACAGAGCCACACTCGGCCCTGACGCCCACCTTGCTGGCTGCTGAGCAGGAGAGAGGGCTTCGGGGACAAGGCTGCTTCTCCAGGCTGGGGCTCCGGACACACATCTGGCCCAGGGGAGCTTGAACCCCACTGAGAGACAGCGTGACTTCCCTCCACTGCCCTGAGGGCCACAGCCTGGCCTCAGAGCCATGCAGGCTGCCCTCAGGTACAGGCAGACGCTGGCACATGGGGCCTGGCTCGGGCAGGGAGGGAGGACCAGGAGCAAGTCTGCATCAGGCAGGCTGTCTCTGCACCCGTCTCAGACATAGCCTCGCAGGGCTCCCGGAGGGCACTGTCTGGGCACGCTCCTCGTGGACTGGAGGAGCTGGCAACCACCACCCTCCCAAAACGTTCCTAGAAAGTGGGCTGCCCAGGGGAGGGGCTTGGAGCAGGGCTGGGCTGAGGGCTACTGGGAATGGGTTTCTTCTTGGGCTGACAAGATGGTCTACAGACAGTTGCTCAAATCCGTGAGCACCCCAAACCCCACAGAGCGGAACACTTTAAGCGGCGAGTTATGGTAAGTGAATACATCTCAATATTCACAGTTTGTAAAAAGAACTTCCTGGCTCACAGAGGCTTTGCTTTCATCACAAACCCAACCATAGCAGGGTCCCGGGGATGGTTGTTTTTACCTAGCAGGTCGGCCCCTTCGTCCACATCCCCGATGACCTCGGACCCCGCAGTCGACAGCTCGTGGTACAGGGAGTCAGTGTTGATGCCAAAAGCCTTGTTCACGATCCCCTGGGTTGGGCTGTGGGGACACACAGCCGAGGAAGGTGGAGTGAGTGGGCAGCACCAATGGACCGCACACGGGGACACCCGAGGGGCCACTCGATGCCAACACTGCTGGCGCAAGAGCAGGCGTGGCGGGTGGCGGGTCAGTGTCCTGGGCAGTTCTCCCACCTCGAGGGGCTGCGAGGCACCTCTACCAGGGGCACCAACTCCCAAGGGTGAGTGCTGAGCCATTCGGGGCTGGCTTTGGGCCCAGTGAGCACCTGCTGCCCGTGTGGTCCAGGCGGGGCTCCCGGCCCATGTCCAGCTCTGGGGTGGAGTCGATAATGTCCTGAACATCAGACCACTCGTCACTGCTGCCCATGCCTGGGGGGAAACAGTGGAGCCCAGGGTCAGGGGGTGACGAGCAGTTCCCTGCACCACTCGTGGCTGCCCTGGGGCCCCTTGCCCGGAAACCCCATGCTAGGCCACCACAGGCAGGGACGGTCATGGTGGGGGTTCTTCCCGAGCTGGTGGCTGGATGGGGCCTGTCCCCCAGAACTGTGATCCCATCTGAGCAGGCCATTTTTTCCTTCCCTTTTCTCTGATTAGACTGTGTCCGCTGGATGACAGTGGTCTACTGTCAGGCTGAGTTGTGTCCCCCAAATTCACAGGCTGAAGCCCTGGACCCCAGTTCCTCAGAATGAGACTGTATTGGAGATGGGTTTTTAAAGAGGTGATGAAGGTAAAATGAGGCCAAAGGGTTGGCCCTGGTCTCATCTGACTGTGTCCTTATAAAAAGCAGGGGTCAGTCAGGACACACATACAGAGGCATGACCACTTGAGGATGGGGCAGCCAAGGAGAAGCCTTAGGAGCAACCAGCCCTGCGAACTGGGAGGAGACATGCATGGTGCTGGTGAGGGTGGGGCGCTGGGCAGGCGGGGCGGCCAGTACCTATGCTGACGTTGCGCATCTCCTGTGTGACCTGCACCTCCATGTTGCGGCTGTTGCGCTTCTCCCGCGCTCTCTTGTTGTTCTTGGAGCTGCCACTGTAGTCGCCCAGAGGTTGCAGGCCCTCGCTGAGGGGCGTGACCGCAGCCGAGGGCACAGAGGACGTGGGCGTGTTGGACTTGGTGCCTGTGGTGCTGGGCGTGGCCGCCGCTGAGGACTGGCCTGACTCGGACATCTCATCCTGCGGACACTGGGGCCAAACACAGGGAGAGGGAAGCTCGTGGTGCGGGTCAGGTCCCCCGGGGAGGCCACGAGGGGTGGACCACGCAGGGCCAGCGGGGCCTCAGCCACACCACGAGGACCCCTCGCTTGGGGTCTTTGCCACTCGGCCGCAGTAAAACAGCACTCTGTGCCAGAATGGAAGGGACAGGAGGCCACTTCTCTCCCGCTGGGCTGATTCCTCCCAGCCTCTTCACTTGACTCATCCAGCCTCTGGCTTTCCAGAGGCGGCTACAACTTATTTAAATGGCTTGGGCAGGGCTTTTGGCTTGCACGCTTTCCAGTATGGGGCTAGACATGAAGCTATGTGGATGTGGCTGGTAACTCCTTGCAGCCGGTGGGTGGGCAGAGCTAAGCCCCAGCCCAGGTCAGGGCAGAAGCTCCCCAGCTGCGAAGGAGGCTGGGGAGGCCGGCGTGCCTTCTGATCAAGTTACTGCTCCACTGCGAGGCCCTCGAGGGCTGGTCCCTCTCATTCCTGCCTCCTGCCTCCCGCCCTGGCCACAGTCAGGGGCTGTGACAAGTGGGCACCTCCCCAGTTCTGCCAGTGGTGGCCTCCCCAACAAAGAGACACCAGGGGATGGGTCTCGCTTAATCTCCACGGCCCAACTGAACCAAAGTTTGCCTTCAACACCTACGCAAATGCAAATTCCACAGAATGGGACGTCCCCCAAATGTTCCGAGAGTGAAAAAAGACCAGATTAGTAAAAACTGCAATCAACTGTTGACCTTAAGAATCTCCCTGGAGAGAGAACACATTGTTTGAATAAATGTGGACAGGAGACAAACATTCCTCTCCTACCGTCTTTCCTGGTGAAACCATCAGGGAACCTCAATAAAAATAGCCTCCGCTCTTCTACGAACTAACATCGGTAACCCCAGACTCACCCCCAACTCATCCCTGAGCAGGTGCCGTGGGGCCCCCGCAGCCTCTTGCCTGGTACCGAGAAGGGGCATGGCCTCAGGAGGGGCTGAGGCCCATGGGGGCGGAGGGAGGCAGCACTGAGAGGCCACTCTGGGTACATGTTCCCATTGGTGCCAGATCACATGGTTTCCTCAGAGGACACTTTCAGGAGAACTTTCTTACAAGAGGAGCTGATGACGGGGTGTCGGCCTTCTCTGTGAAGCTGGATGGATGCTGGGACCAACCTACCCCCACCTTTAACTAGGAAGGGCTGACTGTGCACCCGTGGCCACCTCCAGGTGACTAGGAGTCAGAGTGGTTTGGGAGCCTTGTGGGATCTGCCTTTTCCCGAGCATCCTGGTCCCCGCCAGGCACCGCCCCTCCCTGGGCTGACACTCTTCTACCCGGAACCTCACATCCTCGTTCTCCTCTCGACAGGGCTCCCATCCCAGCAGCTGTGTCCCCGAGGGACACTTGGTGATGTCTGGAGACACTTGTGGTGACCAGAGCTGGGGATGGGTGGAGGCAAGGTGCCCACAACACCCCACAGGGAACAGGATGGCCCCCATAGCCAACAACACTCATCCGGGTTGCTGATGAGCTGTGGTGAGAAGCGCCCCCTGCAAACATTTTTGGTTTGGGTTTGGGTTCTGCAGCTCAGGGACAATTTGTAAAGAAAAAACCCTTTCCTCTTCACAGCACTGTGCACACTGCACACCTCTGTGGTGGGGCCCTGAGTGCTCTCCCACAGGGAGGGTTCCGAGGAGAGTGGTACCCGAGGAGGGCTATGCTCCAGGCTGATGCACAGGGACTTCCACAAAGACGGCCGGGCATATGAGCCCATGCCTCACGGAAGCACACACTGTCAGACCACCTGACTCAATGGCCACACTCCCCACCTGTCCGTGATTTGAACACTGTTTCCGTGGGCCTCCTGACTCTGGTAGTCACCGTGGGGAATTCTGCAGCATAACCAGGCCTCCCCCTACTCCCCTAGCTGTCTGTTGCCTGCAGGCCACCACTTACCCACAGGACACTCCCCCTGGCCACCACTTACCTAAAGAAACCTGCCAACCTCTAACACCAACGTGCAGCAGTGACCTCCAAATGCAAAGAACCCACATCCCAGCGGCCATGCCTCCCATGAGGAGCCACAACTGTTTGGTTAAAACACTGAAAATACAGTACATAAAAACAAAAAACAAAACAAAAACAACAAAACAAATTAAAAAATTAGAAAAACTTGAAAACCTAGAGCATAAAATAAAAAGAACTTAAAAGTGATTATTAAAAAAAATCAAACAAAACACACCTATGAACTAAAACATAAAGGACTATAATTTATTAAGAGAGAACGATTTCAGACGATGCAGGACAAAGAGAGATGCATGAGAACACAGGCTAGCCCAAGGGGCCGTCTGGAGACCCCAGCCTCCCAGCTTTCTGAGGCTCAACGCCCCCGCAGGAGCTTGGGGGTACACGCCAGCTGTGGGCCCCGCCCCTTCTGCCCAGACCCCACATGCTGGCAGGACAGCCAGTGGCTGGCGGGCACGAGGCGTGCTCACTCTGTGGAACAGACGCAGAGTGAGTGGGGTCGCTTTCCGACACAGCTGGCAGCTTGTGGTGACCTCCTGCAGCCCAGCTGGACACTGCGAGGCAGGAGGACAGCCGGCAATGAGTCGCGGTGGGAAGGAAGCTGTGGGGAAGCCTGGGCCCACATCCACTGCTCGACCCGGCCCAGAGGGTATCCTCTGATGGCCTCAGCGGGGAATCACCAGACCCAGGGCGAGGGTCTGGTCTCTTCAACGAGCAATGGGGCCCACGTTCTGTCCTGCCACAGCCTGCCTTCACCAGGTGGGCTGAGCTCACAGACCAAGACTGGCAGCAAGTGCCCAGGGGCCCTGCACAAGTGCCTGCCCTTGGCCTTCCCAGGGCCCCAGTGCCGGGGATGGAGGGTGGGTGCTCTCACTGCTGAGCTGAGCACACCCGAGACGTCTTCCTTCTCAAACTCAGGCCCCTAGGTGGTTAGCACGGGTAGGCCGGTAAGAACAGCCCAAAGAAGAGAAGCTGACCCCTGACCTTTGACTTTCTCCTGGTTGGAGTGCAAACCTCAGATGCTAGAAGGACAACACGTGTGGGGTGAAGCCCAGTCTGGCTGCGAGGCTCTGGGTTGTGTTCGGGGATGGGCACTACGCTCAGCCCTGCCCGATTGGCACGCCCTGGCTGTAGGCAGGTCCCCGAGCAGCCAAGAGTCCCGGCTGCGGCCACACCCTCCTGAAAGAATGTGGGGCAACGGGGAGCCCTCACTCCACAGCACGGCTACAAAACCTGGTAGCTGGAGCTGAGCTGCAGCTGGCCGAGGTCACTCAGGTGCCAGTGGTCCCCCGCAGGCATGAGCTTGCCCCCCATCTGTGCACGTACCATACCGTCGGTCAGGGGGAAGACGCTCAGGGAGGTGGGGCGCTCCTTCCTGTTGAAATGTGGGGAGAGAAGGAGAGGGGAGGATTAGACAGTGGCTCCTGAAACAGGGCTGCAAACTCTTTCTGGACATGCAGATGCTTATTCTGCAGCTGGAGCTGCTCTAAAAGACGCCCCTGACCACGGGCTGTAGGGAAGGGCGTGACCTTCTGGGTGGCCAGGCACACAGGACCTCTGACCCCTCTGACCTGCAGCCGCGCTAATCAGCGTGTTCACCCGCTCAGGGCATCGCCACTCCGCTGTGATCCCATAGAACATTTCCCCTCCGTTACACTGTCATTTATCAGTTTTATTTATTTCCATTGTAAACAGACACCTGCACAGCAGTGCCTGTGATAGGCCCTTTGGCATCACAGGCAGCATTGCCTGGTTCCTCCTTGGCCCTACTTCTGCCTCCTGGAGCCAGCCAGGAGGAGTCAACCCTTTCTCCCCTGTTCTTTGTTCCTCGCCCTCCCCCAACACCCCATCACTGTTTTCAGGAGACCTGGGTACGGAGTTTCTCATGAGGCACTTTTCTCTTGCTCCGAGCAGTTCCCCCCGTCATGGAGCACTGACACCACAGAGGCGCCTTATAAAGCTATGCTAGCCAACTGAGAATGTCCAGTGGGCTGGACTGATGCTCAAAGCCGCCTGCCATGGGCTCAGTCCCTGGGATACGCTCCGTGGGCTGTTAGCAGTGAGGGAACGGAGCCCAGGCCCGGGGCAGACACATGGCGCCCCAGAGCCTGTCAGTGGCTGCATGGAGTCCATGCTGCTCAGAGCTGTTCAGGCCAAGCATCCGAATCCCTGACACACAGGGGCTGAGGTGGGAGGGGTGGCAAGGCTTCCTCAGGGGTCCCACGGAGCCGCGTCCAGAGGCTGGGCTGTCCTGGAGGGAGGACGGTGGCTTCCTCACAGTGCCCGGAGGATGCAGGTGATGGACAGGGGAGCAGAGCGGCCACCATGACCAGAACTTCCTATGGCTGGAGGGCAGCTGCCTGAGGCACGACTCTGGGAAGGATGTCTCTCTGGGGGTGCCCCAACGGCTCCAGGGCGGCGGGGCTGGGGCGGAGCAGGAGGAGAACTCCGAATCTGGAAGCCCCTCCGAGCTGCTCAAGCTGCTGGTCTGTTCTGTTCAGGAAGACACTGCCTCCTGCAGAGCAGGGTCCCCAGACCTGTTGGGACCTGGCTGTGCCTCTGGGGGCTAAGCTGCGGGAGGGACAGAGCCAGAGGAGGCCTGCAGGGCCGGACAGGGGCCTCGGCCGCTCAGGAAGGCGGTTTCCTGCAGACGACCTCAAGTGCCTCATGCAGCCGTTGTCCCCCGTGACAGACGACACTTTCTTGGTTAAGAGCTCAGACGTCAAATTAGAAAGCTCTGGGTCTGCAGATCCATCCCAAGCTCAGCAGCCCGTGGCTCAGTTCTCGCCAGGCTGTTCTCTGACCACAGCCCCCAGGCCCTCGGCGTCCGGGAAGGCAGCCACTGCTCCGTGGGCTGCTCCTTCAGGGCTCCCAGCCCCTCCTCCACCACTGCTCCTCCACTGGGCTCCCAGTGCCCATATGGGGGTGCCTCTCCTGAGGCCCAGCTCTGACCTCGGTGGGGGACGCACATAAGGGGTTCCTCGGCCCAGGCTGTCACCAGATACCACAGGGTAACATGACGGCAGGGCAGGGTGGGGCCACCTGCCCCCCAGGATGGGAGCCCGTATCCATCGCCCGCCTCCACGACTCTATGCGTCAACAGACAGCCAGGCTGCACTCCCCGATGGAAATTCTCACGAGGATCGAGTCCCGTGTCCTCTCCGCTGCTCCCCGCAACCGCAAGCCTCAAGAGCATTCGCTGGGTGCTGCTGACTGCCGGCCAGAGCCCATTGAAGGCTCACCCACCGTGTCCTCTTGTTATAGCCCCGCAGCTCCCCCGGGAGATGCCAATGCTCATCCACTTCAGAGGCTACAGCCCGAGGGCATCACACTGCTCACAGAGGTCACGCCACTGGCTCTGGGTCCTAAGTGACTGAGCTGGGCTGCCTAACACCAGGCGCAGGGTCTCCACCCCTGCCCGCCACCTCCTGGGGGTGCAGACATGCGGCCCGACCCGCAGGCCGGGTGGACGTTTGCTAGTGGGGGCTACACTGCTCCCTGCTTCAGGGCTGCCTTGGAGCCTGGGACCCGCCTGCCTCTCCTCGGCAGCAGGCCCTGTCAACGCCAAGTCCGGAGCCTCCAATCTGTACGAGTCTGGCAGCCATCCGAGCTCCCCCAACCCGAGGCCCAAGGACAGCTGCAGCCTTTACCTTCTCCTCCACGACTGGCGAGGACTGCAGGGCAGTGACAGACAAGGGCCAGCACATGGTGGGGACAGCACAGAGGGCAAGACAAGAAGGCAATATTAGAGAGGGAAGGTTGGGGGCTCTGGGGGCACATGTGCGCACATGGCGAGGGAGGGCCCCCATGGGGACAGACAGATGTGGAACACGCAGATCCTACACAGGATGGACACAGGGCACACAGACACACACCCCCTTGGCTTGGACGGCAGGGTGTGCCCACTCAGCCCCGGGCAGTGGGTGAGCGTCCTCCCCGCGACGCTCCTGGCACACGCAGGCACTCGCGTGTGCAGTGACAGGGCACACGATTGCATACGCCATGTTCACGGGCCCACGTACACTCACCACCGGTTTTGTTTTGTTTTATTTATTTAATTTATTTATTTTTGGCTGCGTTGAGTCTTTGTTGCTGTGTGTGGACTTTCTCTAGCTGCGGTGAGCGGGCGCTACTCTTCGCTGCGGTGCACGGGCCTCTCATTGTGGTGGCTTCTCTTGTTGTGGAGCATGGGCTCTAGGTGCGCAGGCTTCAGTAGTTGTGGCACGCAGGCTCAGAAGTTGTGAATCACGGGCTCTAGAGTGCAGGCTCAGTAGTTGTGGCTCACGGGCTTAGTTGCTCCACAGCATGTGGGATCTTCCCGGACCAGGGCTTGAAACCGTGTCCCCTGCATTGGCAGGCAGATTCTTAACCACTGCGCCACCATGGAAGCCCTCACCACCGGTTTTATTCTAAAGACACACAGATTCACAAAACCAAGCCAGGACTGAAGGAAAACTGTGCCTGTCTGGGCTCAGCAGTGGCCAGCAGCTCCCCGGCACTAAGGATGAGCCTCTTTGGGGAGCCGGAGAGTCTAAACTAAGGTGGGCAGACACACATCTGTCCCCAAAGGATACACCCCAGAGAAGAGCAGGCCAGGAGGGCAGAACAGGGCCTTCCCCTTCACCTGCTGCAGCAGCACAGGCCACAGTGGGATGTCTGCACTCTCTGAGCCCTACAGAGGCCAATGCCCAGCGCAATGAGAGAAGGCCTATGCTTTCTCTCCTTCCACCAGCGTACCCGCTGGACACGGGAGGCGTGGCTGCCATCCACATCCATTCGTCTGAAAGTGGGCCCGGGACAGTCAGTGACGCACGGTGGGCCCTGGGAACATCTCCATCACAGCCCAGTGTCCAGGCTGGTGGGGCAAGGGCGGCTACAGGGCCAGCAGGAGCCCAGAGTCTCATACACTGTGGCAGCAAGCATGGGGCAAGCGATTTCGTGTGCCACAGTGAGGTTAAATGTCTCCAGCCAGCTGACAGAGCGATGGAGGCAGCCCAAACGCAGCCCTGCCTCTCTGCTTCCCAAACAAGCGCTGCTCCGGCCACCGCCCCGCAACACACACACACACAGGAAGGCGCCTCTTCACTGCCAAGGCACAGGAGGGTCGCAGCTGACAGCCCCAGGCTCCTCCTTCCTGCTGGCAGGCATCTCTACCCCCGTGGGGCTCAGGAAGGTGTCTCAGCAGAGAGTGTCCAGGGCCTGGAGAGGATAGACACACAGCCAAGTGCACCCTGGCCTCGGGGACACCCTGAGGAGGATCAGATGGGGACACAAGGCTGGGCAGGAATCTGGGCCAGAGCCCAAACTCTAGGTAATGCCCGAACAGCCAGCCTCTGCAGCCCCAAAACAACACGAGGAGCTCCCGATTCCAGGTTGGCATTTGGTGCAGTTCCTTGGAAATTCCCTCAGTGACTTCTGAGGGCCAGGAGTGAGGCTTTCACAGTGTGTCGGGAAATGGTGGCTTGGAGATGGGTATTTCCTACCTTCAGATAAAACTGACCCAGAAACAATATCTGCAAAGGGTTTTGTAGTTTAACACACTCTTTGATACACAATCCCTCACTTAATTCTCACAGAGCCAGGGGGGTCAGCTAATGACCCCCCTGATACCCTTTCCTGGGGCACACACATTTACAGAAAGAAAGCATCCACAACGGCTGTATCCCCTACTGCCCACGAGAAGCGGCAAGACTGTCTAACAACATGCCAGTGGTGCCCTGGATGACTGCTCTTCCTAGGCCCTGCTAGGCCTCTGCTGACATATTACACTTTCCGCTTTCAAATTGGAAGACTCAACAGCTTCGCCCACCATGGCCCAGTGAGTAGCTGACGATGCCCAGAATGGAAGGGCCTGAATCTCCTCGTTTGCAGACATCACCCACCAAGGAGACAGGTGCAGAGAAAATAGAGCCTTTTCGTGACCAGACCTGGAGCTTCCGGTGTTCGCTGCAGGAACAAGGGGCCACAGCTGCAGAGGCACGAACGGCGAGCTCCATCCATTGGGCCTGGGGTTCCAGCCTCAGGCGCCTCCTCCCTCCTCCAGCCTGATGGAGCCATGGCCTCCCATGGTAACACCCTGGAGAAGATCTCTGACAATCTGCTCCTGGGGTACTGAGGTGCGGTTTTATCCTGATTGAAGATGAAGCAGGAACCTGGCCTCTGCAGGCTTCTCTCTGCTCCCCAAATAAAACCAGCATGGCGGGGTGTGACTGCGTCTGCTGGTCATCGAGGTGTGCAGGCCTCCCCCACCACCTAGAGTCGATTCTCGCGATTCAAGCTGGTTGTATTCTACAAAGTCACCGCAAACACGTTTGCTTGTAGAAGAAACATGTACATAGGTAGGTACACATCTCACACAGATTAGAATCTCCATTCCTCACTCATCCTGGTAAACTGTTTCCTTTATTTTACGAAACAGAAAACGAGGTGCCAGAAGTATTTAACGTGTCTTAGAGGACAGGGGCCAGAGCTGGGCTCCATCCAGTCCCCACTGACTGGCCCGAGGACCCCAGCATCTTGCAGGACACTGCGCCACCCGCCGCCCCCATCCCTGGGCATCTCTGCAGGAGGTGGAGCGTCGCCTGGCATCACCTCAGCTGGCACCCTGTGCACTGGGTGACTCAAATTTTTCACTGCTCTGCGCACATCTGCAGATGACTGCGAAAGTGCCGTGAGTGGTGATTTTGAGGCTACAAATAAATTTTACAGAGTAGGCGAATTCAGAAACACAGAATTTGCAGGTACTAGGACAGACTACCTGGTTTTCCTTTGGTCTCTGTGACGGTCTGCGGGCCCGCAGCAGGCCCACCCCAGCCCCTCACCTGCTTGGTGCCGTCCTCTGCACACACCCCGGCTCAAGCCACACACTCCGACCGGACACCCCTCTCCCTGAGTCGGGGGGGTGGCCACGGCTCCTCTTAGGGGAGGGCACCAAGCTCTGGCACCCGGCTTCCCGCCCTACCTCCTCCCCGGCAGGGTGCTCTCGGTCTGGCTGTTCCCCCCGACCTGCTGCAACTTGGACCTCTCGATGTGCTCCACGTAGGTCTGGATCATCTGTGAAGAGGACACATCCGAGTGAGTGCTCCCTGCCCATGAGGTCCACCTGCCCACCCCCTCTAGCCTGTGCCACTTTCACCCCGCACTGGGCTCGGACAGATGAAGGCAGAGCTCAGGGAAGGGAGTCTGGCCACATGAGGCCCAGGGCTTTCAGGTTCAGC
>NW_006780388.1:3005347-3021881 GCF_000442215.2 Lipotes vexillifer
GAAAAGGCAGCCAACCCCACGTGTGGGGCTTTACCACTTCCTCGTGGCCCTGGCCCTGTGGCGGGACGCCCACCTCTGTGTGCCGCTGGTGCAGGGCATTGTACTCCTTCTTCATCTCCGACTCCCGCTCCTCCAGCCGGGAAACTAGAAAACACGACCAATGTTTGTCAACTGCACAACCCGCTTCTCCAGGGCATGGACTTCTCTGGGCTTGACTGCTGGGGGACAGAGTATTCCAGACAAACCCTGCCTGGACCCTGAGCTCAGAGGTGGCCTCATCAGCACAAAACACCCTGGGGACCCTAGCAGGCGGTTCTGATGGGCCCGGGTCTGGGTGCATCACCATGTGTGCGGTTATCTGAGGCTATTCAATCCTGCTGCAGAGAGGCAGAGCTGGGTGAAACTCACACAAGCCTTACTCTCTATGTCTAAGTCAGCTGGTAGCTTCAGAGGTGCAGGCAAAACTCACAGGATGTGTCACGTTGTGTCACATGTAGACAAGGAACGAGCAGGTGGCTTGTGGACAGAGGCAGAATTCGGAAGTAAGCAGCCTCTGAGACACACTAAAGAGGAGAATATCTGAACACAGGATGGAACACACAGGTGTCCCTCACATGGACCAGGGGCTGGAAAGACCAAGTCACGATCGTGCCACCTCTGGGCTGGCAGCTGTGTCACCCCTGTGACACCTAGGATGGTCCCCACCACGTGTGCTCTGACCAAGAGGCACAGGGAAGCACCTGAGTACCACGGGCTAACTGGACAGCCAAGCCACGGAGCCAGCATGCCACGGGCCTCAGACACCTTGCGTCTGTGGCCCTTTGTTCCAACCTCAGTTCTGTTGAACTCTGCACAGAGCGAGACAGGACACACGGCAGCCTTGTTCTCCCCTCTCCCCAGTCCTTGCCCCTGATGCTGACCAAATGGAAAACTTCAGACTGTACCTTGGAGTTTACATGTTTTCCTTCTAAGAAAAGGTGAAAAGGCTTCACGTGAAAATTATTCTAAGCAAAGGGAATATTAAGGATTCTGTGTAGTTATAGAAAAGGGTGGATCTATGCAAAACTAAAATGGGCCTTTCGGTTTGCCTCTGCTCCACAAAGACTAGCATGTTTGTGTGTGTGTGTGTGTGTTGTCACTAGCTGTGCTCACCTACAACACCTGGGGGGTATTGGCTTTAGCAAAATGGGTTTCCAGTCTTGGTTTGGGATACGGATAGACCCAACCATCAAACCATTTTGTTTTTTTAATTAATTAATTAAATTTTATTTTTGGCTGCATTGGGTCTTCGTTGCTGCAAGCAGGCTTTCTCTAGTTGCAGCAAGTGGGGGCTACTCTTTGTTGCGGTGCGCAGGCTTCTCATTGTGGTGGCTTCTCTTGTTGGGAGCATGGGCTCTAGGTGAGCGGGCTTCAATAGTTGTGGCACGCAGGCTCAGTAATTGTGGCTTGTGGGCTCTAGAGCACAGGCTCAGTAGTTGTGGTGCACGGGTTTAGTTGCTCTGCGGCATGTGGGATCTCCCCAGACCAGGGCTCGAACCCGTCACCTGAATTGGCAGGCGGATGCGTAACCACTGCACCACCAGGGAAGTCCCTCGTTTTTTTTTTTTTGGTATGATCTTAACTTTCCAGAGGAACGAAGGCACCTGTTATCCAAGGTAATGAGGTAAAGCAGCAAACTAGGTCTCAACCGTCAAAACCACTAATTACAGAAAACTGAAATTACAGGGTCATTATAACTTTGAGAGTATAGTTTAAACAAAGACTTCTAAAGGTAAAATAATAGTTCTTATTTAAAAAAAAACAAAAAACAAAAACAAAACAACACAAAACTCTTTCCTCGTCTCTCCTTGTAAAGGGACAGGGTGTTCCCATAGGCACCCTGGTCGGCCATGAGTGCCCCCTAGGAACTGTCATTACAGGGGCACCATTGTTGGGCCCAACTTTCAGGTCACAAAAGGGCACCCGCTCCTCAAGCAGCTCACAGACAGGAGCCCCAGACAGCAGCCAGGAGCTCTGTCCTAAAGGGTCACACAAAGTTCATAGATCTGTGAATTTTGGGTCAGACTGCAACATTAAGCAAAAGTGCTCTGCCATCAGAGGGGCCTTATTTATAAATTTTATTTATTTCCACAAAGGATTTGAGGCCATTTACAGAAATACAGAGCGGTGTAAAGACAGAAAACAAGTTATTGAGGGAATCACAATGAAAGTAAGATAAGGCTCTCATTGGGTTTTCTCACTCTCTTTTTATCAAAGGCTCTCAACATCTCTCCCAGCTGGGTGGGTCTGAGAACAACAAATGCATTCAAAATGCAATTTCATCTCTCTGGGCTAGGGACTTACTCTGATCTGCATAGTTTTTGGCCTTCAGTTCCAGTTGGCGGGTCTGAAAGTCGTAGTGTTCCACCTGGGTTTGTAGCTCTTTCTTCTCTTGTTCCAAGGCATCTTCAAACTCAATAAATTTCTATACATGCAAGGAAGAAAAACAGCAGGCGTCATGAATGTGGGACGGCCAGATGACAGCAGCCCCTCAGAAGGGCTCACACTCAGGCCCAGAATGTGGTTTCTGCACCCCAGAGCCGGCTTCCCTTCCCGTCCACCACCCGCCACAGCCCTGTGGAGAGCTTCCCAACAGTAGATACCACAGCCTTCTAACCAGCTATCCGCCAGTCACCCGGGGCCCTGAAGTTGGAAAAGCCTACACATGCTGGCTTTAATCTTGAAATTCTTAATAGTTTTTGAACAAGGGGCCCCCATTTCCAGTTTTGCACTGAGCCCCACAAATTATGTAGCTGGTCCTTAGGCAATGGACCTCTCAACACTGAACATCTACAAGAGGCCAGGTGTGGACTTCCCTGGTGGTGCAGTGGTTAAGAATCTGCCTGCCAATACAGGGGACATGGGTTTGATCCCTGGTCTGGGAAGATCCCACATGCCGCAGAACAACTAAGCCTGTGCACCACAACTACTGAGCCTGCGCTCTAGAGCCCGCGAGCCACAACTACTGAGCCTGCATGCCACAAGTACTGAAGCCCGCATGCCTAGAGCCCGTGCTCCCCAACAAGAGAAGCCACCGCAACGAGAAGCCTGTGCACCGCAACAAAGAGTAGCCCCCGCTCGCTGCAACTAGAGAAAGCCCATGCGCAACAACAAAGACCCAACGCAGCCAAAAATAAATTAAAAAAAAAAAAGTCTCTAATTTTCAAAAATAAAAATAAATAAAGAGGCCAGGTGTACTTTCCTCTTAACCTGTATCTCAGTCACTGCTCAGTTCAGGAAGCCATCCTTTGTGGAATAACCAGCAATGCATAGTACTGTTCTGATTCTTTTAAAAACAAGATGGGGGGCTGTTGGCCTAGATTTGGAATCTGCACTTTACATGGTAAGTTTCTGAGCAAAATTACTACCGAATCAAGTGAAAAGAAAGCACTTTGTAAAACAAAAGAAAATCCTAAATGTTCTTAGGAGGAGACCTAGGTTAACACTGACAGCCCAGGGTAAAGGCAGGGTCTGGTCCAGCAGGATGGGCACTGGGCAGCAAACCCCCCCTCCCTCCCTCGGCTAGGTGATGGCCTGAGGGCCACAGCCCTGCAACAGCCCTGATGGGAACTGTTAACACCTTGATTTTACGGCGTACAACATGGAAATATTAGTAAGAAATTTCATTTGTAGGAAGCATAAATGTCAGCTGGGTTCTTAAGACACAAAGAGTGTCGCAGAAGATGGGAATATAAAACGGGCTGTTGGTTCCAGGTTTTGGGTGTCTGGGAGGGTCAATGAGTTTGTGGTGGCCATAGCTGTATTTCCCGTAAAAACTGCACCCAGTCCCCCACCCCAACTATGGGCCCCAGAGACACTTCTTCCTACAGCGGCTTCTCAGAGGTCTTTGCAATGAAAAGCACTGGGGCTCCTGCCCAAAGGATGACTCACCCAGTGCAGTGACAGAGGGCAAAAACACCCGGGGCGGGGGCGGGCGGGGGTGCATCAGAAAGAAAATCTGTATTGATGACATCACTCACAACTTAAGTAAAATGAAGAACACCCGCCCCATTGCCAGGAAAATGCACACAAACGGTGCAGTGGCACAAAAATTTAAAGTAAGTGGTTTTGAATGACTGTGGCCATGACCAGCATATGAAGAATAAACAAATGCTATTAATTGGCTGATAAAGAAATTATTTAACTTGGGTAATTTTAATTCCTATTACTTAAAAAAATTAAAAGAATGATATAAACATATTCTTTTGTAGAAAAATCAGAAGAGTGTTAAGTGAAAATAATACTTTTAACCATAATTCTGCCATGCTATCAATGGTTAAGAAACAACAACAACAAAACCATAATTCTACCAACCAGAGAGGGTCAGTTAAAATTGGGTGACATTCTTCCAGACATGTGTGTAAGTGTGTGGAGCGGATGTGCCATCATTTTGTACACGGTATCTTGACCTGACTTATTCACTCGTTTACACTGGAAATGTCTCTCCACCCTAAGAACTATGCTCTGCCACTCCTAACAGTTGTGTGTTCCCCTGTTGGTGTGTGTCTGCAGAGCATAGTTTACTCAACTGATCGCCTCCTGTTGGACTTTCAGGCTGCTTTAAAACGTCCGTTATTATTGTTACTACTTGTGTATCTGCCCAGTGGCATCCTGCTCCCCAGGCCAGATGGGCACCCCAGCCCACACCCCCCAGGTCGGGTGGTGCCCTTCCTGGAGCCCCCATGGCCTCTGTGCTGCCAACCCGACAGGTGGGAAAACGGCAGAGCATAACTGTCTTAATTTTCAGCTCCTGGATTACTAGTGAGACTGAATAAATTCATTAGTCATATACACTACATCTAACAGCTCATTATGTCCTTTGTCCGATTTTCTACTACAGGTTATTTTTCTTAACAATTTGTAAGGACTTATTAGACCCATTCAAGAATTTGTCTTCTACGCTGCAAGTACTTTTCCCAGGATGTAGTCTGTGTGTGTACAGTAGTTTACTTACTTCTACACCATTTACTTAATAATTTACCCTTTCTTCATTGCTCTGAATGCTACCTTTATGATATGCTACCTTCTAAGACATATTTCGGTCTATTTCTGAGCCAGTAACCAAAGGTTTTTTTTATCACTTAAAAAAAATTATTAATTTATTTATTTTTGGCTGTGTTGGGTCTTCGTTTCTGTGCAAGGGCTTTCTCCAGTTGCGGCGAGCAGGGCCCACTCTTCATCGCGGTGTGCAGGCCTCTCACTGTCGCGGCCTCTCTTGTTGCGGAGCACAGGCTCCAGACGCGCAGGCTCAGTAGCTGTGGCTCACGGGCCGAATTGCTCTGCGGCATGTGGGATCTTCCCAGACCAGGGCTCAAACCCGTGTCCCCTGCATTGGCAGGCAGATTCTCAACCACTGCGCCACCAGGGAAGCCCCCAAAGGATTTTTTTAAACTTGTAGTGTAATAGCATCTTTTAATAGCTGATATACATTTACCCTCTTAACTCTTCCTTTTCAATATTTTCTTGGTTACTCCCACTTGTGAATTGTTCTAGATTAAGTTGAGAATCATCCTGAATCACTTATATATTTATTTTTTGAATCAACATTTTGCCTGTCAGAAAGCATCAGCTCTCTGGTCCTCAGGAAGGGTCCCTGTTTTTCATGACAAAATGCTCAGGGCTGGACTTGGGCTGAATGGAAAGTTCATCTTGAGCCAGTGAAGAGCTGAATGACGGGGCGACTGGAGCTGGAGGATGGAAAATGCTCCCTTTCTGTAAACTGAGCCCTGTCCTACCTCCAAGCTGGAGCACCAAAGTTTTACACAAAGAAAAGCATTCTGTGGTGCTAACACCATTTCTCTAGAATTCCCATCTGTATTTCATCATATTACCTGCATTTCATAGCTGAGAGTCAGCTAAAAAGATTTCTAGACGAAAGATGATTGGCTGCCTCATGCAGCATGTGGGATCTTAGTTCCCTGACCAGGGATCAAACCCATGGCCCCTGCAGTGGAAGCGTGGAGTCTTAACCACTGGACAGCCAGGGAATTCCTCCAGATTCTTAAGAAGGTCAGACAGATGTTCCTAAATCTATCCTGATATGTGATCGTTAAAATCCAATGTAGATGACAGTCCCAAAAAGCTTTGTCATGCCATAAAACAACCGATATGCTTTGAGATCCCCGATGAAGTTGGCCCCAAACCAGGTGACATGCAGAAATCCTCTGATGTTATGATATTGTAAGGCCCTTCAGCCCTAGGAAATACAGAGACATTAACTGAGAGAGAAAACATCTAGGTAAGCTGTGTACATGTATGTCCTCAAGGCCAAAGGCAGAGGGCACCCCAAGTGGCAGGGAGACATGAACGCACAGGACATTTGTGGTTCCCAGGCCACAAGGAATCCTGGAGCCAAGGGACAGTCCTGTGATGGGAATGGTCAGTCATCAGTAACCACCTGCAGACAAGGGGTGTGAGTGATCACGATCACAATCACGTGGCAGCAACTCCCCAGATTAACAAAAAGCCCCAAGGAACCCACAAGGGACCACCAGCATACTAAAGGGCCAGCCCTCAGTTTCCCTGCTGGGCTGGATCAAACACTGGGACACCGGGACACTGCAGGCTCTCTGCAGATTGGCGACCACCACACTTGGCATTTGGGGAAGAACAGCTCTTCCCCGCTACCCTGAGGGACAGCATTGAACCAGACAGAGCTGACTAGGGGGCATCTCAGGGGCTCCAAGTCCACGAAAACATCACAAACACAATATGCTGTTCTACAGCTTAAAAGGCATCCTCTTTCTTCCCCTCCTGAAAAAACTCTTTCAACCTTATTACAGTAATTTTAGTTAACAAAAATGCAAGCTAACTGTTTAACTGAAATGGAAGACGCAATGCCACCTTCATCAAATATTATGAGGGATAAATAACGTGAAGGACCAGTGCCTGGCCAAGACTAAACAGATACTTAATCATTGCTTTTTTTTTTTAATCATTGCTTTTTATGAGGAAATACTTGGGGCTAGACTTGGGATGAAGTAAGAATCACCTGGACAAGTAAGGAGTAGTTGATGGAATAAAGCAGGGGCTTCGTGGTTGGTGGTTAAATGAATAAGTGAGGAAAATACAAGTTCTCCTCCAAAACGAGGGGGCAGCTGTGGCGGGGGAGGTGTCAGGAGGGAACTCTAGTAACTGCGTTAGAGTCACAAAACATTCAACAGATGTTTTCAAGGAAGCAGAAAATATTTTTATTTACAGATCACTTACTTTAGATTTAAGAGAATCAAGAATTTTCAGTGGTGGGGGACAGGGTAAGTTATCTCTATAAGGAAGTCGTCCATAAGAAAGTTAAACATTTTTCAATTTTTATTGAATTTGTCCAATTCAATTTATCCAGTATGAACGGAAATGAGAAGAATAAAATTTTTAACAGCATTTGGGTTGAGTGGGTCTGCCTGGTGCTGGACTGTGAAACAGAAGGAATCTACCGTCTGAGACATGCCAAAGTGAAAAACTCGTACACACGCCAATTACATGCACTACAGATTTGAGTTTGTCTGGAATTGTCATCTGTCTAACTGAGTCTAGTCAAAATGTCACTTAGCACCTGATAGCATACAGAGGTTTAAGGCCACCTCACAACAAATCTTTTGAGCCTCCCGAAGAGCAATGAGGAGCAACTATCAATTGAAAAGGTACCAGGGTGTCTTAACATGAACACTGAGCTAGGAAATACCTGATTCTTACTGCTAAATACCAATCTACTACATGATTCCCTTTTTTTTTTTTTTTTTTGCGGTATGTGGGCCTCTCACTGTTGTGGCCTCTCCCGTTGCGGAGCACAGGCTCCGGATGCACAGGCTCAGCGGCCATGGCTCACAGGCCTAGCCTGTCCGCGGCATGTGGGATCCTCCCGGACCGGGGCACGAACCCGTGTCCCCTGCATCGGCAGGTGGACTCTCAACCACTGCGCCACCAGGGAAGCCCCCATGATTCCCTTTTTAGATTTTGTTTTTAAGATATACTTCTACCCCTCCCTCTTACTAACAAATTGCTCTGTTTTAAAATTAAATTCAACTGGTTTTCAGAATTTGCTTTTTGGTGAATTTCAAGGTACATACTGAAGTAACCTGAGAGTGTGGCAACTTCCAAAAATCCAGGAACCAGAGGAAGCTTTTCTCAGTATCCCACGGAATGAGATCATTCTATCTAACTCATGCATAAAACCAAACTTAAGAAATAAACTGACTTTTTCGGGACTTCCCTGGTGGCACAGTGGTTAGGAATCCGCCTGCCAATGCAGGGGACACAGGTTCGAGCCCTGGTCTGGGAAGATCCCACATGCCGCGGAGCATCTAAGCCCATGCGCCACACTACTGAGCCTGCGCTCTATAGCCTGTGAGCCACAACTACTAAGCCCGTGTGCCTACAGCCCGTGCTCTGCAACAAGAGAAGCCACCGCAATAAGTCCGCACACTGCAATGAAGAGTAGCCCCTGCTCGCTGCAACTAGAAAAAGCCTGCGCGCAGCAACGAATACCCAACGCAACCAAAAATAAATAAATTTATTTTTTAAAAAAGAAATAAACTGACTTTTCATGTCAAATATAAAATTAAGACAACAGAAGCCAGCATTCCTAGTCCCAGAATGCAAGAGAGATTACTAGATAAACACTCTTTTATAACATAATCATTAGAATTCTGGTAACTTTCATAATTGAAGGCTATTTTAATTAAAGGCAAAGTAAATTAAGACATTAAATCCAATCCTTCCCTCTTATATGTCCTTTAGGCAAGGGTCACACATAGGAAATAATTCAATTCTGGTTGAATTGTTAGAAATAAAACAGGAATCAAAGATTTTGTTCTTTTGCATGTAATTCCTTCCTGGGGATGAGGGGGTAGAGTGAATGTCCAAAAGAAAAACACTCTTTTTGGGTCTTTTATCTTAGGCAGAGTGGTGCACTGGGGTGCTGGGCACAGGCTCTGTTCCCAGGGGAGACGCCCTCTAAGGATGGGTAATTCCCTGCTCCTGTCGGTCCCTCCCATCATGATCAAATATTTACTGGGCGCTCACAGGGGTGCTGAACTCATGAGATCTCAAACCTCAGAGGGTTTTTTTCCCAGCTTTTTCCCATATTCTATGATTGTTACCATTTACATCTAAAATGCAGTGTGGGCAGGTGGACAGAGAGGGAGGGAAGGGCATTTCTGCATTCAAGTTTTAGACACACGTCTGAGATCAGGCCACTATGCAGGAACCCAAGAACAAGGTTGGATTCATTTTTTAAAAAGCATAGACTCCTCATTTAGGTTAAAGGAACCACTGGTTCAGCATCTGCCTGAGATGAATCCCAACAAATGGCACTGGTTTAACTCACACTGATTTTCAAGAATTGGTAAGATAGGGACTTCCCTGGTGGCTCAGTGGTTAAGACTCCACGCTCCGAATGCAGGGGGGCCGGGTTCGATCCCTGGTCAGGGAACCAGATCCCACACGCAGGCCACAACTAAGAGTTCACATGCCACAACTAAGACCCAGTGCAACCAAATAAATTAAAAAAATAAATATTAAAAAGAAAAAAAAGAATTGGTAAGATAGGAAAGATGTCTGTAAAAAATACATATTTTAATATATTACATATTTATTTAAGTATTTTATGTTAGATACTAATATATACTTTGTATCTTAAAATATACATTACATTTATTATATTATTTATGATATACGACATGATTGGTTCTGGGGGGAAATAAGAAAAAGGAAGATAAGACGAAAACTGTAAATGCCCTGTCCTGGGAGAAATTTCCCTGGGAGAAGTTATTCTTAAGTAGACTGCGTTCTTTGAAGCATTCTTTTTTTTTTAAAATTAATTAATTAATTAATTAATTTATGGCTGCATTGGGTCTTCATTGCTGCACATGGGCTTTCTCTAGTTGTGGTGAGCAGGGGCTACTCTTCATTGTGGTGCGGGGGCATCTCATTGTGGTGGCTTCTCTTATTGTGGGGCACGGGCTCTAGGTGCAAGGGCTTCAGTAGTTGTGGCACGTGAGCTCAGTAGTTGTGGCTTGCGGGCTCTAGAGCGCAGGCTCAGTAACTGTGGCACATGGACTTAGTTGCTCCACAGCATGTGGGATCTTCCTGGACCAGGGCTCGAACCCATATCCCCTGCATTGGCAGGCAGATTCTTAACCACTGCGCCCAGGGAAGTCCATCTCTGAAGCATTCCTAGCAGTTTACACTGATTTCTTCAACTTCCTAATCCACTTGGCTTCTATATCCCTCTCACTCCATTTAACAGGAGACACCTGAGGACGCCCATGGTCGCCCTTTGGTGGACACAGGGTCTCGCTGTCCAGAAGCGTACACTGAAGACCCGAGGCCACAAGCTTGGGCAGAATCCATGGGATCCCGCCTGGATCTGGGTCCAATTCACTGGGAGAAGGAAGAGGTAAGAGGCCGGCGTGGGAAGGTCAGAGAGCAGGAGCACAAGCTGAAGTTGAGTGGAAGGAAGGGCACCCAGAGAACTTGAACAAAAGGCATCACCTTGAACCCACCACTGTAGATAATCAGAATCCAAATGCCCTGACCCCTGTCTCACAAACCCCGCCAATGGAGGTCCGCTCCACTGATCTTAGCATTCCCCAAATCTCTTGCCCATGAGAGGAGTTCAAAAGAAGGTAACTGACTTATCATTCCGCGGGTTCTAAGTGTCTGTGTATATTTCCTTTCCTTGGGTCGAGCCTTTCCCACCCTGGTGACAGGGCTGCTTTCTTAGGAAGCGCTAACCGGCCACCAACTGATTCTAACCGCTTGGTTTCCCTGCCCATCTTCCAGTGGGGCTCCCTGTGTGCAGCTGCATGCAGGACAGGCTGCGCCGGAGCCTCCCAAGGCCCCGAGAAACAGGGCGCAGGTGTGGACGGCAAGCTCCTGCTCCACCAGAGGAGATGGATGGACACCCACACAGCAGGCTACACTAGCAATGAATGGATGAATGAAAACACGGCAACAATCTGGGTGAATCTCAAATCATTATGCCATGTGAGAGGAGCCAGTCCAAAAAAGAGTGTACACTGAAGGATTCAGTTTATATAAGGTTCTAGAAAATGCAAATCAATCTACAGTGACAGAAAGCAGACCGTGGTTACCTAGGGATGGGGGAAGTCGGGAGAGAGTATTGAGGGCCACAAGGAAACTTTGGGGACAATGGAGATCATCATCTTGATTGTGAGGATGTTTTTTCGGGTGTAGACGTGTTAAAACTCACCAAATTGCACACTTCAAATATGTACAGCTTAGTGCACTGACCTCAACAAAGTTGTTACAAAGAAAGAACAGAACAGAACTGAAGCCTATGGTCGAAGATTTCATGGTGTGCTGTAAGCACTAGCTGCTTTCTAGGTGCTGGGATTTCCCTCCAGACCTCTTCTCAGTCTTTCAAGAATTTCATCACCTCTCTGTTGTTTCCTAAATAGCTGCAATGCTTTTTTTCTTTTTCCTCATCTCACAATATTTTCTTCTATTCTCCTGTTTCAAAACCTGCTACACTTTGGGGTCTCCCCACTTTCTAGAACATGTTCACTGAAGAAAAACACCCCACCTTTTAAGCATCTTCCTTTCTTGCCTGACGTTATGAAACAGGTCAAAGAAACATTTACTGCCTGTCCTTACAGAACAGTGATTGAGCTAGACTGTCCACGGCTACACTGCCCAGTACCTTAGCCACAGCCACATGTGGGTATTTAAACTTAATTTAGGGAATTCCCTGGTGGTGCAGTTGTTGGGAATCTGCCTGCCAATGCAGGGGACACGGGTTCAAGCCCTGGTCTGGGAAGATCCCACACGCTGCGGAGCAACTAAGCCCGTGTACCACAACTACTGAGCCTGCGCTCTAGAGCCCGGGAGCCACAACTACTGAGCCTATGCGCCACAGCTACTGAAGCCCGTGTGCCTAGAGCCCATGCTCCACAACAAGAAAAGCCACTGCAATGAGAAGCCCCCGCACCGCAATGAGGAGTAGCCCCAGCTTGCCACAACTAGAGAAAGCCCATGCACGGCAACGAAGACCCAACCTAGCCAAAAATAAATAAATAAACAAAAACAAACTAAACTTAAATTAATCTAAATGACATAAAAATAAAAACTCATCCTCAACTGCATGAGGCACATGTGAAGTGTCAGTGGCCCTGTGTGGTCACATAGCAGAACAGAAATTTCCATCCTCACACAGAGCTGTATTGGACAGATGGATGGCTGAAAACCACAGAAAGAGGCCTTGCCCTCCAGGAACCAACAGCTCGGTGCAGCACGTGGAAGCAGAGAAAGGCTGCCCTCCTTCCTCACCTGCACACACACAGGCAGCTGGCATCTCTGTGGGACGTGTGTCAGAGAGAAAAGAACCAGCCTTGGGGCTGGAAGAACCAGAAGGGCACTGCCCCTTGGCTAACCAGGAAAGAGCCCCCACGTGGGGACTCTGGGGTGAAAGGGATTCACTCGAGCACCCACATCTGAATGTCACGGTGCTAGACGCAAGGGAGTCAGGTGTACGCAGCAAAAGCACATGCAGAGGGGGCAGAAGGAAGTGGAAGGGCAGGGGACAGGGCATGCGGGGGCGGGGGTGGGTGCTCGGGACCCCGGGAGAAGGCGGTCTCCTCCTGGGAGCGTCCCTTCCTCTGTCCCCATGCATACCCTTCACTCTCCATCCCACGTTGCCACTTTCTCACCATCTGACAGTGTGGCAGGACCTCCCCATCCGAGCACCTGCATCAGGGCAGCACAGACCCATCCCCGGCAGCAAGCCTGGCCCTCACGATGCTTAGCTGACTGAGTGACCGAACAAGAGAGAGTGGGAGATGGGACCTGCCTGCGGACCAGTTCATGCCACAGGAGAAGGGTTGGGAGGGGGAGAAAGTGGCTGGGGGAGCAGCGTGACAGTGGTGACTTGAGCCAGGATGGTAGCAAAGGAGATAAAAAAGAAGCACAAAAAGTACAAAAAAAAAAAAATCAGGCCAAAAGAATATCCAGGACTTAGTGAGTCACTGGACATGGGAGGTTGTGAGGATGACCCCTGGGGCCCTGACTTTCAACAGAGCAAAAGCCTGGAACATCAGCCGTCTGGCTGCTGACCACCCTTGGGAAAAGGGACCCTGCCCCCCACACAAGTGCCCCTCCCCAGCTTCCATCCTGCAACTGGTCATGAGGTCACACGAAAGCCAAACTAAGGGACATCCTGCAAGATAACTGGCCTGTGATATCACATCATCAAGGTTGTAAAAAGCACAAAGTGATAAGCTGATTGGGAACTGAGGACACCATAGGACTTGCAGGAGCCCTCAGGTCTTAGCAGAGCAGGAGGGAGGGAGGGAGATGGAGAGAGAAGAGTAATGTGGAAAAACGTTCACCTTAGGGAATCTGGGTGAGATTGTCCATAAATTATTTCTATATTTTTCTATAAATTATTCCAAAACAGAAACTTTAAAAAAAGACAGATTTAAAATTTAACTTGCCCCAGTCCCTGCCCCGCTGCCTAATGGCCACCACAGGGCCTTGAGGGTTCCAAGGGTTCCTGCTGGGCGAGCCTGGCAGGGCGGTGGGGCTTCTTCCGCATGTTCTGTTCTCTCTGGCTGGAAAGCGCCTCTCTCTGCTCTCCTGTGACTGTTTGTTTTTTGTTTTTTTTAAATTTAATTTACTTTTATTTAATTTTGGCTGCAATGGTTCTTTGTTGCTGAGCGCAGGCTTTCTCTAGTTGTGGTGAGTGGGGGCTGGCTACTCTTCAGTGCAGTGTGCTGGCTTCTCATGGCAGTGGCTTCTCTTGTTACAGAGCAGGGGCTCTAGGTGCATGGGCTTCAGTAATTGCAGCACACGGGCTCAGCAGTTGTGGCTCGCAGGCTTTAGAGTGCAGGCTCAGTAGTTGTGGTGCATGGGCTTAGCTGCTCCACGGCATGTGGGATCTTCCCCGACCAGGGCTTGAACCCATGTTCTCTGCATTGGCAGGTGGATTCTTAACCACTGCACCACCAGACAAGCCCTGTCCTGTGTCTATTTGTTCCCCTTTTTTAGGGAGAGTCTGTTGTACTCCTGGTGACTCTAGAAAGAGAGCTATAATGGACCAGTATTTAGAGGAAACGAGGAAAGGCAGCTCCCGGCACCAAATCTTAATCGCTTCATCTAAAAAAAGTTAACAATTGAAAAAAACTGTCCTGGGACTTCCCTGGTGGTCCAGTGATTAGGACTCCACGCTTCCACCACAGTGGACACGTGTTCTATCCCTGGTCAGGGAACTGGGATCCCACATGCTGAGTGTGGCACGGCCAAAAAACCCCAAAACAAAACAAAACAAAACAAAAACCTGTCTTTTAATACAGAAAAAGAAGAAGAAGAAATTGCATACTTTGTCTAAGCTGGGGTGAATTTACTATTTGTAATATGGGACACAAGAAGAAAAACTTCTGATTCAATATATTAATTCACTTATAAAAAAATGCCAAATGATCATCTCTATAGAGTAGGATAATGGCTTCTGCCCCCTCCAGCTTCATCCTGTCCAAATATTCTTCTACAAAATGCATTACTTTTGTACAACTAGAAAAACACAGTTTTGGGTAAAACTTTCCAGTTGGATGCTTGCCTTACACAGCACCAGACACTGAGGTATCAGCAAATACCCACAGCCATGTCTCATGGACAGAACGTCCACTTGAGTTGCTTGTGATGAGTGGGGGATGTTACTAGTAGTTTCCTTAGGGCCAAGAAGACTTTAAGGTGAATGATGGCTACTAAACTCACACCTTGTATCTCAAACACTGTTTTTCCTCCTGTAAGCCTAATACTTGATCCCTGCGAGGAAGGCTCTTTGCTGCTCAGGACTGGAGCGAATGGAGTCCTCTGCTCCCTCCTCCCTGGGGGCCACGGTGGGCAGCACTGCTCAGGGGCGCCCACTCGCTCCCGGCCATCCTGGTCAAATGCCCATTTCCAACCTTCTTTTCTAATGGGAAAGAACTCAGTGGGTTTTCAAAACTTTGTATTGGACACAGTTTCAGCATTTTTAAGGTCTCTGTAGAGGTTTTAGAAGCCAGCAACATCCATTTAGCTCTGCAAGTTTGAGCGGGACTCACTGGTCTCGATGACAAGCATAAAACCTGCACAGTCAGAGACTGAGATGCCCCACGCTTGCCACCCGAGGCTGCCCCATCAAGGTGCTCTTCCCTGGCTTGGCTAGATCTGCCTTGCTGCAATTCTCCAGGCAAACAAGAGCCAATCACAGGACTTGGCACTTGAGATGAAAGAAACTTGCCACATCTGGCAACACACGCACTTTACAGAAGCGGCCAGTGGGGCCAGAGAGGGGGAGACTGGTCACAGGGCGTGCAGCTCCCAAAGGCGAGGCTGACACTCAAGCATCTGCAAACTCTGGGGCCTGGCCCCCCTCCCTGGACCCCACCACCTCTAGCTACCGTCACTCCCATCGAGAGAGTCACCCTGGGACCAGAACAGATTCGCAATCTCTCACTGCGGTTATTACGGGCAAGATGTAGCGGGCAGAGGTGTTTGCTCTGCTCAAGGCTTTTTCTTTTTAAATCTGCAGATTCTGTGTGCTAGGAAGGCTGCAGGCGGCTCAGGTTACTCAGCTCTGACTAAGCCTTCTTGAGCAGAGTGGCCGGGGAGGCAGAAGCTACTCTGCATCACGCACACGCCTGCAGCCCATGCTGTTCAGCCTCCCGTGTTATCAGACACACATCTAGGATCTCAGGCCCTGTGTGGAAAAAGAAGCCAGGCCACAGTGTACACTGGTCTTTTCCACAAAACTGAAAATGAATGTCTACTGGATTTAGTAAATGAGCTAGAATGCCAAAATGGTTACAGATTTTGGCCCTTTTCTTGGTTGTAACATCACATGAGGTCTCTCCAAGGGCATACTATTAGCATCAAATCACAGCCTCTATGCTGGCCAGCCAAGCGTTTTGTTCACTCTGTGGCTCTCTGTTCAGCATCTCTTAATAGCTGGGGCAAGGATGGGTCTCGGCCTCCAGGGCACTCTCCTCCATACCACATGCGCATCCCCAGCTCTTAGTCCAGGGCGTAAGTGGGAGGCCAGAACCACACTCGCTTGTGGCTGCACTTGAACCATGCAGAGGAGAGCAGGGGCTTCATCCACGCAGAGCAAATTTTTAAGGTAGATGGTTATGATTCTTAGCCTTAAGGTTGTCCATCTTTCTCCTTTTAGTTCCTTCTCGTCCACTATATTGACCACATAGGTACATAATGAAAGAAAACAAACCTACTAAAAACCTCAGTTAGGCATCAAATGGCCGCTGAGAGCAGTCAGAGAAGTGGGAGGTGCTGCCCAGCATGAGGGAGGCAGCCACTGCCCCACGGCCAGTGAGGGGAGCCCCAGAGCTCCAGTCTTCTGGGGTATGCTCTCTGACCTCCCACAGCAGTGGAACGAAGAGCCCACTCCAGGGGTCAGTGTAGACTGAGTCTTGGCCTGGTTCTTCTAGAGCATGTGACCTTGGTCCACCCCCACTCCTTCTTGGGGCCGGTTCTTTCCCTAGTA
>NW_006780388.1:3021891-3050987 GCF_000442215.2 Lipotes vexillifer
AAATGCCTGTGGCCACTCTGAACTCTAAAATCCTACAAGCTCTTGCATCTCCCTTAAGTTGAGAGCTCTAAATCAGTTTTGGTGGAGGCTGGCACCCCAATCAATAGGCAACAGCCTCTTGACAGATGAATGAAAAAACCAAGATCAACATAAACCACCGTAAGTAGGAACGATACAAGGCACCCTTAATTTTTATAAACACACTTTAAACCAAACTAGGAGGACATAAACTGCCCTGGCTTAAGAAAAAGCCAAAATACTGAAACAGTCTTCCATTTCAATACTAAAATCAAGAATGTGTTAATCCAAATTAGTTAAAAAGGAATTTAGCTCATTTAATAAGAAACTTCCCATTCATAAACCAAAAAGCTATCACCTAATGCCTGGAACAACAGAATGTCAGGGCTTAGAGATCATCTAGGGCAACTGACTCATATGACTGAAGGAAAATCAAAATCCAGAGGGGGGCAGGCGACATGGACAAGGTCACAAAGGCAAGGCAGGAATGAGTCCCCTGAATCCACCTGGGTCTGACAACAGGGCTAAATATTTCATAGTGAATGAATGAAGGTAAGTGGTATTCCCTGCAATGCATGGTTCTTCTAACTGGTTCACAAATTAAGTGATTTCCAGGTTATGGAGGTATCCTAAAACACGATCAAATACTTCAAAATTCTACTTTTAACTCCTCAGAAGCCACAGTGGAATTTCTCAGCATTTTCCACATAAGCTAACAATATTCCCAATGGAGGGAACCACAGGGCAAAGAAATCACCTCTGGAAACCTGGAGTCTTTCACCTGGTGCCAGAGGAGCAGCCTAACTGTGGCTTTGGTAATGTGTTTACCTCAATCACCAAATTCACCCATGTCACAGACCGTCAAAACATTGGATTAGGGATAAGGCAAAGATCTGACAACACCTCTCCTGGCTGCAGAACCATAAGAAGATCAAAAATCCCCTTTCTGGAAAGGTTTAAAATTAAAATTAAAATTGCAGCAACCAGAAGTTGTAACTGGGATCTAGGACACGTTTGCGGAAAAACACACACAAAAGCAAAAAGAACTGGCATCTGCAATGAGAAGTGGGTATGGAGGGGAGACGGAGGCCTGAGGCAGTTTAGGATGCAAGGTCCCCCAGTGACGCCAGGTGGTTCAGGGCTAGGGTTCCTGGCTGGAGCAGCAGGCCAGGAGGATGGGGGAGCCAGGCATCAGCCCCTGGGCCGGGTTCGGCGTCGGGGGCGTTGGTGGTATGGGCGGGGCGTGAGCTGGGGCCCGGGCAGGGCGGGGGCTAAGGGCGGGGTCCCCGGGCCGGGCAGGACTGGGGTCCCCGGGAGGGGCCCCGGCGCCTCCCGGCCCACGCACCTCCTCGGCCTGCTTGCGCAGCGCCTTCTCCCGCTCGTACTGGGTGAGCAGCTGCTCGTTGTCCTCGCGCAGCAGCTCCAGCTCCACCTCGTGCTCCTGGTTCTCGCTGAGCACCGAGTCCAGATTCTCGAGCACGTTGACCACGAGTGGCATCAGCTCCTTGACGACCTCCTCGTCGTAGCAGTGGATGAGGCGCTCGAACTCGCGGTAGATGGAGCCCGCCAGGCCCGACACCCGCTCCGACATCACCGAGCCAGAGCAGTAGTCGTCCTGGTACACGACCACGCCGCCGCCCTCGTCCATCTGGATCTCCATCATCGCGGCCACCGCCGCCGCCAGCGCGGCCTGCTGTCCGCCGGCGCGCCCGCCCGCTCCGGCTGCCCGTAGTCCGCAGGCCGCGGCCCGTTGCCTGCACCGCAGCCGCTGTCGCCTCAGCCGCCGCCAGCTGATACTGATGCTGATGCTGCGCCCGTCGCTCAGCGGCCGGAAGACCTGCCTCCCGGAAGTCCCGCCCCCTAGACAGCGGGGGGCGGTGCCCGCCCTTCCAGCCGGAGCCCCGCGGCGTCACGCCGCTAGGGGTCGCAGGGGTCCTAACGTAGGAAGAAGCCAGTTCCCGCGCCAGAAGCTCGGACGAGCGGGGCTGGGAGCGCTTCCGGTCAGGCTCGTCAGAGCAGCTGTCTGCCAGCTCCCACGACGCAGGCGTGGACCTCTACAAAGTGACAGCATTATGTCCTAAGTATATACAAATGACTTTGTACGGTTTAGACTTAAGCGAGCGTCCGTGTGCCCACCCTGCCCTCCAAAGAAATGGCCGTTATCTTTGTGCGCCCCTCCCTCCCTTCTGTAGTTGACCGCGATGCTGACCTGGTTAACTGTGACTTGCCTTTGTAGCCTCACTGCACAGCAGTATGTACTCCTACACAGTAGGTACTCAGAGCTCCCTTCAGAGCGGCTGTGCCTTCCATGGTCCCTCCTGGGATTCCAATTAAATGCAAGTTGCCCGTATCATCCTAAAATCCAGTGACAAACTCTCACTTGGTCCACTTCTGTGTCCTGATGTTGCGTAAATTTCCCAGTTTCACTTCAGCTATGTGTAGTCTAACCTCTACGCTGAGTTTTTTATCTCAACTTTTTTTTTTTTGGCCTCTCCCCATGGCATGTGGGATCTTAGTTCCCTGACCAGGGATGGAACCTGCACCCCCTGCAGTGGAAGCGCAGAGTCCTAACCACCGGACCGCTAGGGAAGTCCCTCAACAGTTATATTTTTAATTTCCATTTGTCCTGTTTGACTTTCTTATATTCTACCAGTTTTGATAGGCCCTTATTTCTTCCACTTTTAGCCAGTTGATTTGCATTTTCTTTCTCTGGTATCTGAGGACACCATGAATCTAAGACTTACACTTTCAGCTTTGGGGGCCACACAGGCATGAATCCTGATCATAAACCCATGAGTGACAGCTTAGTGTTAACAGAAATGCTCTTACCCCTGCCTTTCACCTGATGCGAAGCTTCAAGGGGAGTTCATCCTAACCTGATTGCACCAATGAGCGTTCCTGCAGGTGATGCCCTAAATACTGTTGCACAATTTTCCCCTTGCAACCTACTGTGCTGTATGGATGCTCACCCACCCCACTAAGAAACGATCTGAGGTTTCAGTCTCACATTCAGACTGCCTGGGTTTCGATCCTAGCTAACTGTAAAACTGAGCCTAAAACAACTACCAACCTACTAGGAGTGCTATGAAGATCACAAAAGAGGTTTAGTACAATCTCCAGCAGATAGTAAGCATGCAATATAGACTTGTTTTATATTCTCAAAATTAGCCAGGACAAACATGAAATGTATAATTTCTTCAGGTAAGCAAGTTACAGAGAAAGCTGGTGAGTGTTTTGGGGAATGTTTCTGACTTCTGCTCTAAGCCTTTCCAAGAAATATGGCCCCTTTTCAATTCCTAAAATAGCAAATACAGTAGGCCAGCCACCACTACCACAGTCAGAGGCCAACTGACTTGTCATCATCTTTATTAGTTTTTACCACTAACATGTATGGGCAGATTTGTTACTTGAAACTGGTTAAAGAAAAAGGAGTTTTAACAAAATGATATGCTGGATAATTCTTGATGCTTACTGAAGAACACTAGTATACTCTTGAGAACTCAAGCTAACTGAATTAGAACTTGCTTCCTTTACAATTTGTAAAGATAATTCGCTATTCAACTTTTTCTCTTTCTCATTACAAGACCCTAAAATGTAATTTGGGCCCACACAGGTTTCAAACGTTCTATCAATACTTTAACTTCGAAGTATCCACCCCTAATGCCTGCTAAAAACTCACCTAGGTCCCTGTAATGTCCCTCTCATTTCTTCCTAAGTTCAAGTTTAGATAGCACTTTGTAGTCACACACAGAACACGAAGATTTCATTCATGAGCTCCAAGAACGCTAAGGATTAAGAATATAATGAGTTCAGAAGAAACAAACGGGATAATATAGGAGGTGTAGACATCCTTGCAGGGTTCAACTCACAAAGATGTTAGAACAAGTTATGCTCTGTCCAAAGAGCCGTGTATTTCTGGACAAGGCACAGGACCTGAAGAGGGAACCCTTAGATGTCTTCCACTTCTTCACCATAATGCAGGGGATCCCATCTTGCTCCTCTGACTCAGCCACTGCCTGACCTCTGGAAACAAACAGGCTGTGACACTCCAAAACCTCAGTGCTTGCCTGCAGCTGGAGCAGCTGCTACAAATAGGTGATGTACTGGTGCCAGTGCCTAGCCCAGTTCTGGGAACATGCTCTCAGATGAACAAGTGAAGACAGTGTCAGGTCACCCATGCTGGGTTTCCTTCTGAAGTGCTGTCCAGTTAGTTGGCCCTGATGCAGCAGTCTTCTAGAAGGAAGCCTCCTCTAGTGGAGCTCTCCAGGCAGGCAGTTTGAGAAGCTCCATCACCCTGAGTCCACTTAATACACATAAAGATATTAAGTTTGCTTGTAGGACATATGAAAATAGCTAATATATAAGAAAGAAGAAAAATCTATGCTTTCTCTACAAGACCTGAATCTATAGGCAGATTCTAATAGCTCAGCACGTCATCCACTCACTGTCAGGCTTTCATGGAAGTTTCAAAGTCAACTCAAGAGGCAAATTCTTCAGGAAAACAAGTGGTGTTAAGTGAAAAAAGAATCATTACCTTCAATTTACGTACTAAAAGAACACTGCCACATTCCTGTCCATTCTATTCAAAGCCAAGTCTTTGGTTTTCAAATGAAAAAACCTTAAATCCATAAACTTTGAGAAGATTAATTTTGGCATCTTCTGGTTTTAAAAAAAAAAGGCAAACCCCATCAACCAATGAAAAGCTGTAAGGGAAGGAGCAGAGTTCAGGCACTCTGGAGAATGGACGTGGAGGACACGTGAACATGTCCACCCGCCCACCCGCACGCACACTGTGCACACAACCAATAGGCAAAGACTGTGAGTACGTGACTGCTAAGTTTAATTCAACGGCTACACCCACTCCTGCCTTGTAAAAACAGAATGCTCCTCTCAAAGTTACATCGAGATGTGAGCACAGGTTTGTTGTTTTTGATACAGCTTTACAAAAAGTTGGCACCAAATGCACATAAAGTTTTAAGGCTTAATAAAAATACAGATGAGTAATTTCTCAATGCAGCTTGGAGGTTGAGAAAAGGATTCTAAGAGTTAATGAAGCTTCCAAATACAGGCAGTCCCCAATGTACAGAGCATTTTCCAAATGAAAATGGCCTCCCCCATCAGGTTCAAACGAGCAAAAACTTTTCTGCTGCTCCTCCCAGTGACCAGACTGCTCGGGGCTCTCTAAATCCATGCCCACAGCCCCAAGGAGGGAAAGGAAGAGGGAAGATGGAACAAAAATAAGGTGATGTGGTCACTGCTGCCCAGAGGCTCTGCTCTGGTTGTTTTCCTCCTTCCCCCAGGCCTCTAACCCCAGCTCTGCTCCGGAAGTCCCTGCCAGGGGACAGATCTAGAGAGCTCTTCCCCTCATGTAACTGACGGTGAGACTGAAGCCCCGAGGGCCAGCAGCACGTCAGGGTCTTCTTGGCAATCCAATTTGGAATTCACAAATCATTTTCTTGTATATTAAAAAAAAAAAAAGTTACAAATAGCAGTTCATTTCTACCTTTGGAACATCTTATTGTAAGTTAAACAAGTTAGTGTGTTTGAGCTTAAAAGCTAACCACCATTTATGACATTTTTTAATGTGGAAAAAAATGAATTCCAGACAACTTTCCTATAAATGACCATTTGAAGGATGGAGGAGATAGGAAGCACTTGAGAGTCATATAGAATCAGTGTTTCTCAGCTCCAAAGTCAGCAGGGGGACAGAAAAGCAAAGTGTCTTTGCTTGGCAAAGCACCGTGTGAACCCCCCTGGCGCCAGTGGAGGATGTGGAGCTTGGCAGGGAGCTCCTGCAGGCACTTGAGCGTCCAGGCCACTAGAAGTGTGACTACATTTTAACAATGAAGACATTTTTAGCACCTGCATTAGCTTTGTAGGCACTTGTACCAGTGGTGAAGGGAACTGTCCACTTGTACCAGTGGCTCCAACCCAGACTGTTGGTCCCACGTGACTGCAGTACAGGAACCGAAACCGTAGCCCTTTAGAGGCTCAATGGGAGAAACTTCCACCTGACAGATTACAGCACCACGATTCTTGCCAGCCCATTATCTTTGCTGGCAAATACCATGGAATGGGTCAGTTGAGACTTTACTGCCAAACTATTTAATCTCTTGGCCTAAGGTCTCTAAGACTCGTCTGGAAACTGAATATGATCCAGAGGTTCTGCAAAGCTTTATAAAGGGTGGCCTAAGAACACTTTCCTTCCTCTTTGGTGTACCTGAGCAACAGACTTTTTTCTAGAAAGGTGTCAGAAACAGACCAGAGTCAACAGTTACTGATGTAAAGCTGGTACTTGAGAACGGGTCTTGAGCTATTATGACAGAATCCAAACATAAGAACCCACGGTTCTCAAGCATCTCTTCTTCCCACTGTCAGCAGGAATATAAAGGAAGACACATGAAGGAGTTAAACAATCCCATTACCTGGATATATCTGGGTAGTTTTAAAGTCCTACAGAAGTTAGTGGCCTTGTAGATAGGAAGTGTTGCTGGTGAAGGGAACTGTCCACATCATTGGTGAGGAGCAAAGGCCTAGACTTAAGGCTGATGAGGAAAAAAGGAACAATTCACAAGCAAAACTGCCTGTAAAGAGCCCAAAACCAGTCTCTCATGGATGAAAGGGAGAGACTGCTATGTAAGATCTGGCCAAGGATTGAGAGGGCAGAAGCGGGGCACCTTGGGAGGTCAGGGTACAAAATCTTTCCATAAAGCATAAGACTGAGAAAACATTTTGGTTTTTTGTTGACAGCTGCTGAGGAAAAGCAATGAAGATGTTTCAAGAAAATCTGTGGAACTGAAGTGAAAAACACTGGGGCCGAAGTCCCAGAAACGAGACCGTGTCCATGAAGGGTAAACAGCATCAGGATCTGAGGGGTCTATCCAGATACCCACCCTCCCCATCCCACTAGGGTTTCAGCGTGTCTTGCTCTTCTATCCCACGGTAATGGACACGTGGTTTCTGGATTTCTCTCAAAGGCTTTAAACTCTGCTACTGTGTTAGTGACTCCTAGATACCCAATTAGCCAACACACCAAGGATGTGAAGACCTCACACCTCAGGCGCACCTGCCTGGCACCACCTCCCTGCCCACCCACCCACCCGAGAGCTCCTCTCACACCAGGGATCATGTTTCCTCCCTTGGTTTCTGGGAGGCGAGGTCTCCGGCTTCTCGTGATGGCAGTGGAGCTGGAGCAGCAGCTTCAGGTGTCCACCCAATAGACCCTCTCCCCACCCCGCTCCTTCAGGCTAAAGAAACTATAATTTTGAAATCCTATCTCTCGAGTTTGTCTGGCTATGGGGGACGCAGCAGCATCTTAGTAGAAGGAGATGCTGGACTTGCCTCCAGGCGGGTTCAGGACTTTGTTGTGGGAGCGAGGCCTCGGGCCCAGCCTGGGCTCATGGCTGTCAACGGTGGGTGCAGGCTCCTGGGTGCGGGCTGCTTCTCTCGGGCCACCTGGCTCACCCGGCTCTTGTCTGGGGGAGGCGCTGGCTGTGGCTGCGGGACAAAGTCAGCACAGCGTCCTGTTAGAGGCTGCCTGCCACCCAACGGGCAAGGGCATGCCGTCCGGGTAAATGTGAAAGAAGCAGAGCAGGTTCTGCCTGCCCCAGGGCTGGGCTGAAGCCAGGCTTGTACTGAAACACGCTTGGAAAAATCCTTGAGGGGTTATCTTCCACACTGCTTGCTGGACTCCACTCCCCTCCATTCCACCTCAAGTATGAAAAGGAAACGTCCTCAAAGTGAGCTCGTCTTAAGTGGGGGGCCCAGCAAGGCAAGGCAAGGTTACTCTGGACTTTCTGAATGAACGAATTCCCATCTCTTCCTAACCAACAAAGGGAAATGGTGACCCGAAGGCAGAAATCAGTGCCTGCAGTCAGCTCAGAGGACCATGGGGGACTGACTGGGCCTGACACCCAGGCCCACAAGTGGGGTGGCTCACTGCGGAGCGATCCAACAAGGGGGAGCCCCGCCCCCACCACAGCCCCACACTGCTCCTCCTCACCGCCCCCCGTCTTCCCCTCCTTCATGCCCTCTCTTCTGCCAGGTCTGAAAGCGCTGCCCTTGGTCACAAGTTCGTTGAAGGCTTTGGACCCTTGCCCTTCACTACATGAGATGAGCTTTTAGAAGAGGACGCCTTGGCCTTAGGCCCAGGCTGACCAGCACTGACAGGAGGTGCAGAAAAGCCAGTAGGAATGCTGTCACCAGAAGTAACTGAGCCCATTTCCTCTGCCTCCTTCCAACACAAAACCCTCCCGCAATCACAACTCTGCTGTCTTCACCAGCAGGCTGAGGGGGCACTGGGTTTTCCCTCTCCACCCACCAGCGGCCTCTGCAAAGCGTGGGCCCCAGGGAAGGGACAGAAAACAAGCTCACCTCTAAGGTCCAGTGTGTCCTCTCCCTCACACAGGAACACGTGGTCCTGTAACGAGGCAAACCCAGGTCAATCCGCCACTCGGACACCTCCTACCTCGCGCAGGCAGACGACGGGAAAGGCGTGGATGACCTGGGTCTATTTTTACCTTTAAAAAGTTTTTATTTGGACAATTTTAACCATAAACAAAGCAGAGAGAAGAGCCCCGTGAGCCCCCAGGTAACCTGCTCTACAGCAAGTGACATCAGCTTGCTCGCCTCCATTCTGGTCTCAGCCACACATGCCTCCCAACTTCCAGCCCTCCACCCCTTAGTGGGATTATTTGAAAGCAAATCCCATATTTCATTTATCCGTAAATATTTCAAGATGTGGCTCTTTAAAATGTCCTAAAAAACTCTCTCACAACTGCAAAAATTAATGACTCCTTAAATGTCTTAACACGTAGTCAAGTTTAAACTCAGCACATGTTCTCACAGTCATCCGTGTTGCACTGTGTGTCAGAACTTAATTCCTCTTTAGGGCTGAATAATATCACATGTGTACAGCACAGCACATTCTGTTCACCCATTCAACTGCCGATGGACACTTGGGTTGTTTCCACTCTTGTTATTGTGAATAATGCTATTAAAATTAAGTGTACAAGTATCTGTTTGAGTTCTTGTTTGCACAATTGGGGGTATATATCTAAGAGTAAAACTGCTGGATCATATGATAAATTCTATGTTTATCTTCTTCAGAAACTGCCAAACTGTTTTCCACAGTGACTGAACCATTATACATTCCCAAGAGCAGTGTATGAGGGTTCCAATTTCTCCACACCCTCACCATTTCTTATTTTCCGTTTTTTTTGATAATAGCCATCCTAGCGGTTGTTAAGTGGTATCTCATTGTGATTTTGATTGGCATTTCCCCACTAAGGATGGTGAGCATCTTTTCATATGTTGATTGACCATTTGTGCATCTTCTTTGGAGAAATGTCTATTCAAATGCTTTGCCTCCTTTTTTTCTGGTTCTGAAATTTTTATTTTAAAAAAATTTATTTTATTTTAGTTGATTTACAATGTCGTGTTAATTTCTGCTGTACAGCACAGTGATTCAGTTATACATATATATATATATACATTCTTTTTCATTATGGTTTATCACAGGGTATTGAATATAGTTCCCTGTGATATACAGTAGGAGGATCTTGTTTATCCATTCTATATGTAATAGTTTGCATCTGCTAACCCCAAACTCCCATGCCATCCCTCCCGCTTGCCTCTGCCCATTTTTGAATGTGGTTGTCTTTTTGTTGCTGAATTGTAAGGTTTCTTTACATATTCTGGCTAGATAGCAAATCTTTGTCAGATATGTGATATGCAAATACTTTCTCCCATTCTGTGAGCTGTCTTTTCATTCTCTTGATAGTATCTTTTGATGCACAAAAGTTTTTAATTTTAAGGAAGTTCAACTTATTTATTTAAATTTTGTTGCCTGTTTTTGGTGTCACATTTAAGAAACCACTAACGAATCCAAGAATAACATCTGTCCCTATATTTTGAGTTCATTTTTGTACATGGTGTAAGGTAAGGGTCCACCTTCATTCTTCTCATGTGCACATTCAATTTCCCAGCACTATTTGTTGGAGAGACCGCTCTCCCCTCATGAATGATCCTGGCACTCTTGTGGAAATATCAATGAACCACAGATGTGAGTTATTTCTCAGCTCTCAATTCTATTCCGTTGGTCTACATGCCAGCACCATGTTGTTTTGATTCATGTAGTTTTGTAGTAAGCTTTGAAATTGGGAAGTGTGATCCTCCAATCTTGTTCTTCATTTTCAAGATTGTTTGGCCATTCAGGGTCCCTTGAGATTCCATATGAATTTTAGGATAGGTCTTTCCATTTTTTTAAACAAACAAACAAACAAAACACAAACAAAAACTAAAAAACCAAACCACACCACTGTTGGAACTTTGATAGGGATTGCAATCCTCAGTCTTTTTAAAAATTACTAAGATCTCCCCCTATTGACTCCATGTAGTTTCCTATATCTTGTATTACTCTGACTAAATCCCTGTGGTGTTGATTGATATGAGGATTGGTTTGACTGAGGCTTGGTTGTTTTCATAAGAATTCAAAGATGGTCCATGGGGCTTCCCTGGTGGCGCAGTGGTTGAGAGTCCACCTGCCGATGCAGGGGACATGGGTTCGTGCCCCGGTCCGGGAAGATCTCACATGCCGTGGAGTGGCTGGGCCTGTGAGCCATGGCCGCTGAGCCTGCACGTCCGGAGCCTGTGCTCCGCAACGGGAGACACCACAACAGTGAGAGGCCCGCGTACCGCAAAAAAAAAAAAAAAAAAATCAGGAACCCATAAATTCTAAGTATTTGGTGAATTTTAATCCGATGCAGTAACTGTACTTATTGATTGATGACCACTAAAAATAGTGGAATGTTTATGAGGTGAACTCCCCTGTTTTACATTCAGTATTATAAATATCCTCAGCATCCATCCATGATGTGCAGAGAAGGGCAATGGCCTACCTGCAGTGGGCTGCCCCCACCACCAGTGACCCCCAAGGCTCGAGTCATCACGAGGCTGGAATACATTCCTCTGATGACTTAGGAGAGCTCTGAAACTCGGTGACTAATGACTACAGCCAGGAAAAGCAATGTCACCCATCTTGTCTCTTCCTAATAACATGTCACACCTGCCTCAGAGCCTTTTTAAGAGTACCTGGCTCAAGTTTTGCTTTTCTTACTCTCATGTCTGCTATCTGTATGCAGTCCATACCTTGGGTTTGTTTGGGTGTGCCATGGGTGAAGTAGCAGCGACTGGGGAGCCAAAAATGTCACTGGTCTTCCCACCAGGGGGGTTCAGACGCTGTCGAGTCTGCACAGGCATGGATTCGTCAAATATACCACTTCCTTTCCCCCCTGAAGAAAAAATCAGGATGGTTAGCAACCCGGAACATCCACCCCACCCACCCTCCACACTTATGACTTCAGAGACGTCTTCTCACCACAGTGTCAGTCCTGAATTCAGGCCAACAAGGGTGGGGTGATCAGGTTGACAAGCATCCCTAAAGACCCATGTCAAACCCAACCCCTTTCTGGGGGCCAGCTGGGGCCTTCCTCACGAGAACTGAGCTGTCCCAGGCTTGTCGCTAGGAGTGAGATGGTAAGATGGCATAAAACAGCATTTTCCCCTCTAGAATATCTTGAACCCTGAACTTTTCATGTTTTCCTCCTGAAGAATCTTCTACGTTAAAGCCATGAAAAGTTCTTTCATAGATTAAAAGCAAACACCCGGGGCTTCCCTGGTGGCACAGTGGTTGAGAGTCCGCCTGCCGAAGCAGGGGACACGGGTTCGTGCCCCGGTCTGGGAAGATCCCACATGCCGCGGAGCGGCTAGGCCCGTGAGCCATGGCCACTGGGCCTGTGCGTCCGGAGCCTGTGCTCCGCAGCGGGAGAGGCCACTACTGAAAAAAAAAAAAAAAAAAAAAAGCAAACAGCAAACATCTTTTGAGGTCAGACAGACAGAACTGAATTAATAACATGCCCTATTCAAGGCAAACCTGTAATCTGGAAAACAACATTTACTGAGAATGACTACTCTCCTCACCTCAATCTGCCTGGAACTTCCAGTGACAACTAGATGTGTCACTGAATTACAGACATTTAACATCTTTGCTGCCAAATAGAAATGATTTGATGAGCTACAATAAAAATATGCATCTCAGATGTAAGTTCTTTTTTTTTTTTTTTTTGCGGTACGCGGGCCTCTCACTGTTGTGGTCTCTCCCGTTGCGGAGTACAGGCTGCGGATGCGCAGGCTCAGCGGCCATGGTTCATGGGCCTAGCCGCTCCGCGGCATGTGGGATCTTCCCGGACCGGGGCACGAACCCGTGTCCCCTGCATCGGCAGGCGGACTCTCAACCACTGCACCATCAGGGAAGCCCTCAGATGTAAGTTCTTATAAGCTAATGGCTAAGGCATGGACGTGAGAAGGAAATGCCGACGTTAAACAGGAAGATGCTAGCACACGCCACCAGCCCGTCCCCCTCTGCACTCAGCAACCAGCGCCTCCCTTCCACCAAGCTCCCACTAAGATATATAATCTTACAGAAGAAAGAAGGTGCATCCACAAATGGCTATGAGACCAGACACAAGTTGCTTGGCCCCTCTGCGCCCCACATTCCTCACCCTTCGAACGGCAGTGGTACAAGGCCCTTCCTCACGGCGCTGTGAGGGGATTCAGTGACTCACTGTCGCTTGTGTGTCAAATGCTTACGACAACACTGGGGACATAAATGCTCAGTGAGCATTTGCTAAAGAAGCTTCCCTTGGATACTGTTCAGTGAAAAAGGCACAAAACGATCTAGACAGCACACAGCGTCTTACTGTAAAAAGAAGGGTATTCTTACCCACCTGTATGTGAATAAAGGGCACTGGTTACTCCACTTTCCTCCCTGCAAAGTGCTCCCCTCTGGGGGCCATGTGTCTGCTCAGGAAATGGGGTGGCTGTGGTGCAGGGGCTTAGGACTACTAAACGTATTCATTTTTATAGTTGTGATCTTTGTTGACTGTCTCCAGGAAATTCAATTTTAAACAGTCACTTCTTGGCTGTAATAACCCATACTGTTAGAACAGGGGACAGTGCACCGTGAGAGGAGCATGGAGCTCCAAGGAGGAGGAGGCTCCATGGGGGGATTGTCCCCTCGCAGGCCCTCAGACTTGACCAGCCTTTCGGGACGCCGGTTGGTCGTCTGGGGGACACAAAGCACAGCTCCACAAGGACGGGAACCTGGCCCTGGAAGCTTTTCTGGGCCAGGAGAAGCTTAGAGAATGGGTGGGACTGACTGCAGGAAGATGCACACATTCGTGTCGTTTGAGGCCGATCACAAGCCTTCCAGCCCCAGCCACGGCCTCCCAGGGACCCGCAGCCCTCGGGCTGGGGCAGGCAGCACAGCATGGGGTCAGGACCCAGTGCCAGGCGGGATCCTGCTCAGCCACTAACCTACTGTGTGACAGCACCTGGCTGGGGTCATTGGTGAGATAAGTGAGTCGACACATGTGGAGTGGGCAGAGCAGAGCGTGGAGAGGAAGCTCCCAGTCATGCTGCTGGGCTCCTGTTATGAACAGGGTGTCGTCAGCAGAAATGTTTGGACTACAAAGTGGAGAAAAGCTGCTGCCCGAGGTCACCCCTCACTGCTTGTTACCACGCTGTTGCTGGTCATGCTTAAGTAAATTCCTTCTAAGATCGCATTCAGCTTATTTTAAAATGCAAGATAAAAATAAAAGTAATTCAATTTCAAGTTTTTGGTTAAAGGCACTGCTCATTTAAAAACATTTTAAAAACTATGAAACATGACACAGATAAGTACCTAAGCTATAAATAAAGCAAACACCCGAGTAACGATCACAGATGATCACGCGTCTTACAGAACGCTATCAACTCCCAAAAACCTGTGTTGTTCTGTGTCCGAATTTTCTGGAAACTACAAACTTCTTCTAGTTTTACCATGTATATGTCCAACCCTAAACAACACAGTTCCCTTTTTGAATTTTATGAAAAGTAAAATAACAGACACACTGCACATCTATTATTCAACATTTTACCTGAAAGATGAATTCGGCTATGAAGGTGGAAAAGATGCTCAATTCACTCATAATTGAAGAAAAATAAATTCAAGATATACTTTTTAAAGAACCAAATCACAAGGCACAGTGCCTTGTGTGGGGAGCAAGCGCTACAGACATCCTAGAGCACACGTCTGAAGACCAGTGGAAGCACCAGCATTTTATTTATTTATATTATGATTATTTATTTTTGGCTGTGTTGGGTCTTCGTTGCTGCACGCGGGCTTTCTCTAGCTGTGGTGAGCGGGGGCTACTCTTCGTTGTGGTGCGTGGGCTTCTCATTGCGGTGGCTTCTCTTGTTGTAGAGTACGGGCTCTAGGTGTGCAGGCTTTAGTAGTTGTGGCACGAGGGCTCAGTAGTTGTGGCTCGTGGGCTCTAGAGCACAGGCTCAGTAGTTGTGGCACATGGGCTTAGTTGCTCTGCGGCATGTGGGATCTTCCAGGGCCAGGGATCAAAACTGTGTCCCCTGCACTGGCAGGCAGATTCTTAAGCACTGCACCACCAGGGAAGCCCTAGAACCATCATTTTAAACTGACCCAGTGGGCTTCCCTGGTGGCGCAGTGGTTGAGAGTCTGCCTCCCGATGCAGGGAACACGGGTTCGTGCCCCCGTCCGGGAAGATCCCACATGCCGCGGAGCGGCTGGGCGCATGAGCCATGGCCGCTGAGCCTGTGCGTTTGGAGCTTGTGCTCCACAACGGGAGAGGCCACAACAGTGAGGCCCGCGTACCGCAAAAAATAAAAAATAAAATAAAATAAAATAAACTGACCCAGCAATTCCATTTCAGGAAAGTTACCCCAATTGATATATTCAGGAGGTAAGTTGGGAGCACGGGCTTCGGAGTCAGGAAAACCTGCATCCAAAGGCTAGTTCTGCCACGCCAGCGAGCTGTGGACTCAGGCAGGCCAGTGAATCCCGAGCCTCAGCTTCCTCCTCTGTAAAGGGGGTAACACCACCTATCCTCCAAGCTGTGGAGACGACCGGCACCCAGCACAGCCCCTGACAAACACCAAATAACCCACCAGTATCAATCACCACTGTCAGGAGGAGGTCTAAACCAGAATAGATGAAACACAGCACCCGACCAGCCTGGGTTAACTTCCAGTGACGGCCAGTGGCAAGTCCCTTGCTCCGAACGTGCTCCATTAGGCCCTCCCTGGAGTCTGCGGGGCTGGACATACCAGCAGGTTCCCTTCTGGGCTGCCCTTGAAATTCATCACAGGTGATTTTCTTCCTTCTTTCCTTTCTTCCCTCCTCCCTCTTTTTTTTTTTTTTTTTTTTAATGTAATTCATTCATCAGTTAGAAAGAACTCTTGGGTGACAGGAGGAGGCAGAGGGAGTACTCCGGCGTTTGTTAAATGCTCAACTATCATCACAGAGCACTTGGCAGGACAGAAAACAAACCCCAAACAACAGGACTGTGAGAAGCAGACATTTTGGCACAGGGCATCCCGTCGCTGTCATGACACCTTGTGACTGTGCACAACGTAGGGTTTTTCTAACTCTCCAGTCAGGAGGGGCCCAGGCTGCCCACAGGGCATGAGATGGGCGGGGGAGCATGAGATTCTGAGGGCCTGGCAAAGCAGCGCCGCCCCACGCTGCCACACTGTCTAGAGAACCCGAAGCCCCAGAGACAGCTGCAGCTGTGCATGGTGCCGAGCTAGAGCCACGGCTGCTGGTGCACCCAACTCCAGTGCCTCCAGTCTGAGTCTATCTGCTACATCACATCGTTGGTACAAAGGATGAGCAGGGCTGAGCACTCCTGGCCCTGCACCCCCACAAACTGGGTAGGGGAGAATGTTACTCAGCAAGAACCACCTGCTTCTCTGCTATAACTAAATCCAAAGATACCACTAACCTCCACCCCTCCTTACCCCCCACCCCAAACCACTGAAAACAACCAAACAACCAAAAAACTAGCTTTTGAATCTATTGCTTTTGTTCCTCTAGGTTTGTCAAGCAATATTTGTACCCAGAATTGGGGTGGGGTAGGGAGCAGTTCCAGCTCTGGTTCTGCTTGATTTCGTTATTTGTCTGAAATTCTGACTCCTGTGTTGGGTCTCTCAGATCTTTAAGGATGGAACAAACCTTGTCTTCCCCTCGTAGATACAGACAGGGGAAAGCTCCTCAGGTAACTATCGCTGTGCAGTCGCTCAGCTGGACCGTCCATCAGCCAAGAGAAACACTCTTCTGAGATTCCCTCCCACTGGAGCCACTAGAAGGTGGGTAAGTAGTGAGGAGCCACACAGATGTGTGCCAGGCTGAGCCACCCTTTTTAGTTTCAATCCCACTAACAATCTGATTAAAACTACTCTAAATGCACAATTTGCACACAATTTCAAGAATCTCAAGGAGTCCACGGGACAATTTGGGGAGCCTCCGTGGTGGGAACCAGAACCCCACCATCTGCCTTTGTACCCTCAGTGCCTATACGCAGCCAGTATCTGGTGACAGATGAGGGGGAGCTCCAGAATGACCAAGCCACCTTCAGGACACAAAGCACAAGTCAGGATAAAACTTTCCTTCCACTCTAGGACTCTGATGGCAGGGGATAACCTGCACCAGAAAACATCTGAGAGGATCAACATAAAGAAAGGGAAAATTGTATCAAAAGAGCAGCACAAAAGAGAACAGGTAGAGGCCAAAGGGTTAAGGAGTCAAAAGCCCATACCAGGGGGATTGGTCCTTTTGGGTATGTTCTGAGGTTCTTCAGTTGATCCAAAAATATTAGATGCCATCCTGTCGGGCCTGCGTGGAGATGCGGCTTCTTCTGGACGATCACTCAGCTCTCCTCCCGGGGGCTTCATGGCCCTGCAAGCAGACAGGGTGTGAGGGACCGACAGATGGCCTGGGCGCCACCATCCAGAGGCTGTGGCACAGCCAGACAGGGCAGACATCTGTGGGAAAACCACACACCGTGGCACGACAAGCTCATGGCCGTTGGCCAGCCGGCAAACCTCCCTCCCTGCCCTTGAGTTCCCTTAAAGGTTTTCTCTGCACATCTTGATTATGCCAAGACCTCCAGAGATGTGCATACTCTGAAGTTACTCCTGTGACCTCTCGTTAGTAAAATTACAGTTTCCATAAAACAGGCAAACTGAGCCAGTTCAGTAGAATTTAATAGTCACTTTAATTAGCAGACAACAGTGCTGCGTGTTGTAGCTCAAACTTGCTCAGCGTTTATACACGCTAGCTCCTGTTCCAAGGACCTGACACGGCCACCCTCTAAGGCAGGCATGATTTTCACAGAGGATGAGTCTGAGCTAAAGAGAGGGCCACAAAGGAAGTAGCAGAGCCAGGACTCAGACCCAGGCAGTCTGGTTGCAGAGCTCAGACTACACCCTAATAATCCTCAACATCCTCTAGAAAAAAACGACGGGGCAGTGCACCACTTACCCACAGAGTAAGCTTGACCCAGAGAGCTGCGTCCTCAAAAGGGCAGCCACTGGCCACTGTGGCCAGTGGGCACTTGGACATGGGGGTCTGAGCTCTGATGTGCTGTAGGTATAGACTACACACCAGACTTTGAAGACTCACCACAAAGAAGAAAAGGCATAATATCTCTTTAATTGTATCTTTTACATTGATCACATGTTGAAACAATGTTTTGTACATATTAAGTTGAATAATATCTATTAAACTTAATTTTTCCGGAATCTTTTTACTTTTTAAAATGTGGCTACTAGAAAATTTAAAATTCCTTATGTGGCTCACATTTCTAATGGAAAGTGTCAGCTCAGACCATGGGGAGCACCACCCCCACTAACCCACGTGAGTCCTGGGAATCTACACCAGGCTGATGATTTCCAGTCCCAAGGTCTGGTACCACCAACGACAAGTTAAACATCAGACAGATCAGAACACACCAGCTGGGCCACTGTTCACTTTAGATCAACACATGTGCAGAGTGTCACCCCAGCACACACTGGCATCCTTCAAGTGTGGATTTTAATTAAACACCCACAGAGAGAAGTGCTATTCCCACACTCAGTCACCACCAGCCGAATCTACTGTGGTCTCGATCTTTGGGAATCTGCCATGCACTTGGAGGCTGGATATTTCAGAAGTGGATGAGCAGGACCTTGAGTCATTTTTTACTGCAATACTGAAGAATTAAGAAAATTCCATAAAGCTCTTCCCTGACACCCCAAGAGCATCGGTCTCCTTCAGCAGGGCAGCATAACACTGAATTCATATGCATCTTTACAGGAAACCTATGGCCACACTGCAGGATCTTAGTTCTCCCACCAGGGATGGAACTTGTGCTGCCTGCAGTGAAAGCGTGGAGGCCTAACCACTGGACCGCCAGGAAAGTCCCAGGACACCTAGATTTTCAAACGTATTTTAAAGCAGAGTTTTAAACTGCTGAGTGGCCCCTGCTCTTTCACCAGTCCTAAGCAAGAGGACCGTCTGTGACCCCAGACATTTAGAAAGAAATGAAACTGCGGAGCTCGTCACAAAAAAGCGATGCAGACACTAGAAGAATAGGATGTTTAACATGCTGTTTCCTCAACAGAGCTAGAAAGGGAGCTGATCATTCGTTGCAATTTAAAGGGAACGGAGTTTTCTGCTCTCTGGCTGTAAAGCAGGACAGCAGAAAGCGCTCGTCTGCTCCGAGGGCCACCAGCGTGCCTGCTCACTGGGATGGAGACCCCAGGCAGGCCGCTCGCCACCACCCAAGCCAAGTACGCAGTGGGCCAGCCTTCCACATGGGTTCAGTCACATCAGCTTGAAGGAAGGGGACGGGGATGCCTGTCCAGCAGTTAGCATTTCCTTAAGGATTCGATAAAGAAAAAAATTACTCGGTTTAAGGGAAAAAACCTTTTTTAAAAAAATGACCAATAACCAGACTTAAATTAGAAAGGCATTAGTAAGACCTCACGTCAGGCCCTCTGGTGGGGGACACCCGAGGCCATCTGACTCCCACACCCATTATAAATCTCACAGCCCCAACACAATGACATTCCTGATTTTTCTTGGCATATTTTCAAGCAGGTCCAACAGGCTTGGGTCTCTGAGATCTGCCATCCTCAGAACTGAACTGAACTTAACATCAAGTCTCATACTGGCATGAATTAAAATTCCTATTTTACTGACTTACTTGCAACACAGCTTTTCTTTCAAACCCTCAAATTGTCAGACCAGATGTGGGGTAGGCTCCCCAGCACTCTCTCCTCTCACATTCCACATCCCTGGATACACGCCTCTCCCTGGCCTCCACCTCTTGCTTCACTCTAACTCGCACGTTCCCTGAGCACCTACCACGGGTGGGCCTGCACCAGACCCTGTGGATGGAAAGACAAGCAAGAGCAAGTCCTGGGCCTGGAGAAGCTCCCAGCTTTCTGGGAAGGCTAGAGCTGTGCAGAGGCAGTTTCCATGTTCTGCATGAGTGATGCCACAGAGGCACTGAGTGTCACTGGAACTCCAAAGACACCTTTGGAGTAGGTAAGCAAGTCCTGGGCCTGGAGAAGCTCCCAGCTTTCTGGGAAGGCTAGAGCTGTGCAGAGGCAGTTTCCATGTTCTGCATGACTGATGCCATAGAGGCACTGAGTGTCACTGGAACTCCAAAGACACCTTTGGAGTAGGTAAGGCTCAAATTGTGTCTGTGGTCTCCATGAGGAAAGAGAACCACTGCAGCACAGAAGGTAAGCGATATTTATTTGAAACTGCCAAATGTTAATTTGGGGTGGTGGAAATACGTTATTATATTATTTTGTGTACTTTTCTGAATTTTATTTTACTTTACTTTGAAAAGAAGAGAAGGAAAGTGGTGCCCAAGAATGTTGTACCAGAGAGATTATTGTACACAATGGTCAAGTTTCCTGGGAAGAGGTGGCAAGCGTCTCCACCACAAAAGCTATGGGGTGGCACTAGGGTCGCACAGCCTTGCAGCAGTCAAGCAAATCACACAGGCTGGGTCTCGAATAAACCAGACTGAGAGTTAAATAGACATTTCCATAAAGACAGAAGCTCCAACAATGGCTCAAGGCGGCCCTCACAGGCTCACTATCAAGTGCAGGTATCACTTCAACCCTAATTACAGGAGGGGTATGGGAATACCAGTAGCTCAGACGTCTTGGGGATGACCTCACTACATGGGGATGCTTCCCAGTTATGGCTTCCTTTTTCAGTACCCCTTGGATACATTTCAATGAAGACATTCCAAGTACACAACAGAAACTAAGGGGCACGTGATAAGAAAATACACACAGCTCAAGTGGACCACAGAACCAGCAGAGGCCACATCGACGCTCACCTGGAGGGACCCATGCTCGTGACCCCCCCTCCAACAGCTTATTCCTGTATCCCAGAAAAGCTATGGGGGACCTGTCAGGCTTGGAGTGAAGCTGCAAAATAGACCTAGATTAAATTCTTTATAAATATACATCCTACAGCTTAAAAGACCTCAGATTAATGATGGCTAAAGCATAATGCTTTTATAGTTCAAAATCCCTTTAACACCAGATAATCCTTCAGCAAGAAAACAAAAGTAGGGTTTTAAGAGAGGAAAACCTGGCCCAGTAGTCTTACAGCCACCACTTGATTCCCTTCACAGCTAAGTAAAAGGCCTGTCAGGTAGTCAATTCCTCTAAGACAAAGCTGCTAACTGATCCCAAGCAAGAGCTTCCAATCGATCATCCAATTAAGATGGGTTTTCCTTCTCCAACATCCTAAAAGGAAGAATTTTCTCCTTATCCTCTCCAAAAACTAATGCCCCAAAGAAATGTGGGTATCAGTTTAGAGCACCAGCTCTGTACTGTCTCCTACAGCTTGGAAGTCAGCCTCACATCAACGTTCCTCACAGAGCTTATTCGCTAACTGGACCAATGATTGCTAGGCATCCAGTGCCAGGCTGTGTAAACAAAGAAAGAGTGTACTTAGTGGACACAACGGAGAAAGTGCTGGGAAGCAGCCCTTGCCCAGCTGGTGTGGGTGGTGCAGAACAGCAGCTTTCAGGCACCAGAAACCTGACTCATTCTGCGCACTGAGAAAGTGCGGGAAGCAGCCCTTGCCCAGCTGGTGTGGGTGGTGCAGAACAGCAGCTTTCAGGCACCAGAAACCTGACTCATTCTGCGCACTCCAGGATATACTTCTGGCCCCATATCAGCACAGATCTAGACGAGAGTGATTAATAGTCACTGTTACGTGGGATAATGACTCATTATTTGGGTAGGAGTATTACTGAATACTGACCTAACTCCCTCAAATTTACAGGGATTTTATCACTCGAAACAATTCTTTAATTTTATGTACTGCTTACCTCAACAGACGTCACACTCTTCTGCTTTTATTGTGGGGCTGGGTCACAGAAAAGGCTCACAATAAAGAAAATTCTTAGGCAGCTGAAGAACCAGCTGGACAACGCAAGCTGGCTCCTCCAGCGGCAGGACACTGACAGCTCTGGCGACTCTATGTGACTCCCAATACCCATTGCTCTACAAGCTAAAAAGAAAGCAAGCGCACTATGTGTTCCTGAGTGTTTAAACCCAGTCGAAACTCTCCTTCTATCACTTGCTGTCCCGCCTGTTTCCTTGTCAGTGAAGTGGGGGAGGGCGCCGCCTGGCTCCCGGGCTGCGGCAGTGCTGAGGGCTCCCGGGACGGGACTTTGCCCCGAGGCCCATCCACTCGCGCACACGCCGCAGGGCCCCAGAATCCCAGCAGCGCCGCCACGCCCGCCCCCCCGCAACAGACGGCTCGGCCAGCATCTCCGGCGCGCTCGCCAATGAAGGGGCACGTGCTGGGACCGGACGCGCGGGGAGGCGCACTCAGGACTCCGGGTCCCGCGGACGCGCCCACCTCCCCGACCCGGCCCCGGAGGCCCCGGCTCTGTAAGCTCACCGCGGCCGCCCCGCCGCCCCCGCGCATCCTACGTGACCGTGGCTGCGCCCGCGCCGCACCTGGAGCCAGCCCGGCCTCCCTCACTCTCCGGCGCCCGGAACATGTCGACCGCCACCCGGAGCCTCCCGGCCGCCTCGCCGTCCTTCCCGCCCGGCCCCGCGCGACGCGAGGCCCGCCTTCTCGCTCTTATTGGGCGCCGCCGACACCAGTTAAGCTGCATCAGCCTATCGTGGTGTCGGACCCCGCCCCACGAGACGGAAGCTTGGTGAGGCCTGTGCCGCGCTCGCAGCCGATTGGTGAGAACAGGTACCGCTCACGGCGCCGGGCACCGCCATTGGGCAGTAAGCCGGCGGGGGACAGTCCCACCCCACTCCCCCGAGGTGGGCGGGGTCGGGCACTATCCGGGCACCTGGCCGAAACTCCCCGCAGACCCACGGGGCCTCGCGCCCGCCTCCCGGGTCTGCAGTGCCGGCGCCAAGCAGCACCGAGCTGGGTCCAGCCTGTCCGGAGACGCTTGGTGTTCGCCAGCCAGTCAATAGCACATGGATACGTGGCCAAAGGAAACGGAATCGCAGTTCCTCTGTCCTGCACGTCGTGGGGGCAAGAACACTAACTCAGAAATGGGAAGCAAGGGATAAACTGTGCCAGCTGTCTGATTTCTAGCTCAAAAAAACAAAACACGTTCAGCAGTGTTTTGTTGCTCAGTTACACTGTGGACAGCTCATCGATTCCTCTGAGATCTCACCAGAGGAGAGCCACTTGGGCTGTTTGCAAAGTGCACACTTAAAAAGAAAAAAGCAGAAACAGTAATTATTAGATCAAGTATTAGTATGTATTTATGCACAATAATAAAAACAGATTTACAAGTTGAACTGGAAATTTAAACATAAGAAGTTTAACAGCTTTTGTTTATTATATTAAATAACCAAACACCTTTTATTCCCCAAATTGGTAAAGAATAAATAATATAATTTACAATATGGTACAAAAAATAATCAGGAAGGACAGGCATTCTGCTTTATACATACACTGTATATGTATATTTATAATCTATAAAACAAATTCACATCTCAAGCCGAAAACCTTAGATGATATGGCTTAACGATTATTATAAAAAACAGCAATAAGTTCTGCTGCCCAGAAGCTCTAGAGCCGGTTATCCTGTTACAGAACAAAGGGCATGGGCTACTGTAGTGCTTCCAAGACTTACCTCACCTAACACGACTTACAAGTTACTGTAGGATTAGGAGAGTTTTGACAAGTCAGGAAAGGTCTGCTGTGGGTTTCTTTTTTTTCTTAAGACAAAGTGCCATATTACCTCCTAAATGCATCTGATCTCAATGTTAAAGGAAAAAGAAAAAGCAACTGCTGTTTTCCTCCTCCACTTGTTTCAAGTGTCTTTTATTCTATGACTGTTCTTTGTACATGTTTGGATTCAATGGTGTGATCTAGTTAAAGATGCTATTAAACTGAAAAGACACCACCAGTAATGAGGCTATGGTACAGAATGCTAGAGAATGGGACTGAGGTGGGAAAGCATGTGGATCAACCGATGAAATGTTTCCAAATACCCCCACTCCCTGAGCAAGTACCCTATGCCCAGAAGACACAGAGGAATGAGAAAAATGCCATCACGAACCTTATGTGGAATCACGAACTTCAACTTGCCTCTGCACCTTCTGAAGATTGGAATGCTCATCACTGGATATTCACAATGAAGAATCAAGGCAAAAACAACTCCCTTGAGACCGAAGATATTCAGTCTCAAGCTTTAGAAGAGATGAATCAGCAAAAAGATCCCTGACAACGTTAGAGTGACTAGGGGAAGATTCTTCTGAGAAACTGACCTGGTCTTAATCACAACATGCTCAAATGCACAAAGGAAGCCACAGGTGTATACTGACACTATCACAACTTCCGCTGGAAGGGCAGAGGGAGATGCAGAAGTGAGAGATGTCTCTGCTTGGGTCTTTTGAAAAATTCCAGCCTTTAACATAACAGTTGCTTATTTTCATACATATATAACCATTTAGGCTGGGAGAAAAGGCATCCATCATTTTAATGCTACAGACGACACCATTTTTCCTTAATATGGCAGGCAAATGCTTATACCTGTCTGGTCGCTAGAGAAGCAGGGTTCTCTGAAATCATGTCAGCTTTATTACAGGCTTGAGAAGAGTCAGTCCACTCTCCTCCGCAACTCACCTCCCCACTGGATGACACTGGGCAGTCAGCTACTCCCAAATGGAGTCTGTGTGGGAGACCCAAGAGGGACATGCTGCTGAATAAAAGGCCGACAAAGTCTTATCCAGATCTCCAGAGTTTTCCTCCTGCTGGACGTCCACCAGGTGACAGGTGCCAACCTACTGACCAGACTACTGTGGGGTGTTCCCTGATGGATAAGCAGCTCGGGATCGCTACTGTCCCTGGCACAGTGCCCACTGCCATTGGGCACTGCCCCCCGCATTGATGCGGTAATGCTACTTGGCATCTCTGGTCCCAGACAGTGGGAATACAAGAAAGCTGGTAGGGCCTAACCTTGGCCTGATCTACTGTGGATCTAACCGGGTCAGATGCCCAGAGACAGACCTACTGATCTTGTTTGGCTCAATAAGGTGCTAATTTCAGGAAGCTGATACATTGATCACAAAACACAAACTAGTTTAAAGAGACTCTGGACTCAAATACTGCTGTCTATCTCTCTTAAAGTGGTACCACATCCCTTTCTTTCAGACCTCCAGAGCTTTGGGACTGTTTTTTCAAGAGCCCAGGAGGTCTGCCCACACAGGCTTTTCTAGTGATGTTTGTGCCTAAATCCAGATCTGAAAGAGGGAGGACACATGACAGGCAAGAGCTCTGAGGAAAGCTGGAGAGGAAGGAAGGAAGCTACCGCCTGGAAGCCACTGTCCTGCTTCCTCTGCAGCTTGGAGAGGACAACCCAGCCTGCAGCCTGGAGCAGCTGATCACGCTGGGGAGGCGGCAGGATCAAGAGCGGCCCCTCTGCTTGTACTCGCGAAGGACCTTCCCCTCTCCTTGCACACTGGCTCATCTCTTCGCGGGGGGCGAGGGGTGGCGGGCGGGCAGGGGGAGGAACCAGAGGAGAGGGTCCAGCTGGCCTCGAAGGCTGCTGGTCCACAGTGAGCTGGGAGAGAGGCAAGGTGATGAACACTAACAGTAGTGGGCTGGGGCAGATTCAAGAAGCCACACTGACTGCAGCTGCCGGGCAGGGATAAGCAGCAGGTGGGGTGGTGCCCCAACACCACAGCACTGGTGCCCAGCCACACAGGTGTGCCTGGATGGTGGTTTGTGTGTTTGGCCCCGCAAGGCTGAGAAGGCAGAGGAGCTGTGTTAACTCCATTCTGGGGAAAGACTGGATGTTGCACTACCCGAGATGGTGACAGCTGGTCATCCGAGGAGGCTCAAGGAGCACACCAGAGGGATGTGGGTTCAGCGCACCCTGACTGCGCGTGATGTCTGACCCTTGCCTGGATTCCCTGAACGGGAGGAAGAGAAACAGGAGACCATGAGGCAGAAATACAAGCAAGGGATTAGACATATGCATTGGGGCATACTCTGCACTGATGCCAAGGAAAGGAAGAGAGAACTTTCCCTGCAAATGGCATCTGTCCAAAATGCTAGGCAGAAACATGTCAGAAGTTCAAGATCATCAGGAAAGTCTTATCTGTAGTCAAATGAGTGCTTGGGGATCACCCTAATAGAGAGAAATAACATCTCAGATCACCGAGAAGAAACGTGCAGATAGATGCGGGGAAGAAACCAACTAAACAGGAACCCTGTTCTTCCTCTCCAATGTCTCCTAATTCTCAAAATACAAGAAAAACATTTTCTGACCAGCTTAGCGGGATTTTTTTAAAAGTCCACCCAACCCGCATAAGACATGATTCTTTTCCCCCTTCCTGTTGAGTCAGTCAGAACAAAATCTCCAGATGAGGAAGCACTAGGCCACGGTCAGGATTTCTGGGGAGGTGGCACCAGTTGCGCTGACCTGGGACCCTCCCACTGCCCCGTGATTGGAGTGTCCTCTGCAGTGTCCGCTGTCTCAGGTCATGCCCAGCTGTCCTCCCCGTCCTCGCACTGCAGAGGGAAAAACTGGAGCAGGGAGTGGGTTTGGCGCAAAGAAGGCAGCAATGCCCTGGAGCCTCCCTGCAGAGAGCAGGAGGTCACAGCTCCCAGGCCATGACGACGACAGCCAGGCCCACCACTCTTTTCTCTTGGAAAGAAAACACCCTGAAACGTCTGACACAATGACCGAGGCAGAAGCGTGGGTACCGTGCAGACCCTAACACATGCTCCTGGCAGGGGGTGGGTCCGACGCCAGGGCCACATCTGACACTGGCCTTGCTGAGGACACTCCCTCATCGCCTGGCCACCACTGCCTCGGCCTGCTGGGACATGGCTGTCTGCACGTTGCACGTTCTGGGTGCAGAGGTGCCTCTGTTCAGACTGTCTCCTGGGAGTCCGCGCTTGATTTATGTTTTCTCTCTTCTAAAGAGGGCTACCCCTATGATGCTCGAGGACCACCAACCCCATAAGCTGTCCTCCGCAGCCTCCGGGCTGCCCCAGCCATGAGGCACAGTCACTGGGACAGGTCACCGACCGGGGGGCCACCTCCACCGCCATCAAACAGAACCTCTCGGCGGCCAGGCTCAGCGATGGACAGCTCTTGGGCCAGATCGTTGAACCGGGATATGTAATCGATGCTGTTTTCGTTCATCATGCACACCAGCTGGGAATCCACAACCTGTGGAAGAGGACACGGGGAGACGAGTGAGCAGGCAGCTGGTCACCATGGCTGGACTTAAGTGCAACTCCCCCTACAATGAGGGTGAGAGTCCCCCTGGTGGCCACGTAACAGCGGCCCCCACACTCCAGGGACAACGTCAGAATCACCTCTGTCACTCGCTCTGTGGACAAGTATGCACTGTGAGCCCGGCCGCCCAGCTGCTGGATCAGAGTGGTGGGTCCCCGGGGAGGATGGTCAGTGGACAGAGAGGCAGAGGGAAGGTAGCAGAACTAGGGACTGTGGGGTGGCCTGAAGGAGACAGAAGTGGAGGAGGGAGTTTGCCACAGGCTTGTGTGTCAGAGGAGGGTTTTCTGAGGCGGGGTGTGAGCAGAAGTGGGAGCAAGTCATGTAAAGCCACGAGGGAAGCACATTCCCGTGAGAAGAAACAGCAGGTGCAAAGGCCCTAAGGTGGGAACAGCCGGCTGTTCAAGAAACAAGAAAGATGGTGGACGTGACAGTAAGCAAGGCAGAGAGTAGAGGAGACCACAGTGTGCACAGTGGGGCCTCACGCATCAGGACTGTCCTGTGGGCAGAGCCAGGGAGTTTACTGTCTCCTCCCGCGCTGGACCGGACTGTCGGCCTCATGGGGATGGGGCCTTTAATTTGTCCATTCTGGGCCTGTAGCAGTGCCCGGCATCTAGAAGGCCCTCAATTAATATTCATTAACAAACTGCTTGATGTAATGAACAAATACAAATAAGAAGCCTTCGGAAAATTCTGAGTAGAGCACAGGATGAACTGAACTTTAAACTTTTTAACTACAAGAAATTTCAAAAAAACAAATTTGTTTTCAAAATCCCCTTGGATCTCGAGATTTACGTCCGGACACCGAGAAGCTGAGGCATCCTGGGAAACAGCTGTGTGAGCTTTGTTTGATCCAGGTTCCCCCCGAGTATCGACTATGAAATGCTCGAGGGCCCCCCACAAGTGCCTCGACAGCCCAGGGAGCCGGTGTTGGGGAGATGCTGCTCTAGGACTTCAGCAATGAGCTGAGGGTTGGGCCAGGGGCATTCTAGACTTAGGTTCTCCCCTCAGCACAGCCTCTGTCTAAACTCCTACAGTACCTGTTACTTCACGCCTGGAGTCTTAGTTAAATGTACCCGTCTTCACTCCCTCAGCCCTACTTGCCCACAGATACCACTCAAACCTAGTGGGATGGAGGCCTGGGTGGTTGTGTGAGGCAGCGGCCTGGACAAAGAAAAGAGGGATGCTGCATTCCAGGCAGAACATGGGGGTGACACACTGCCACAGCATGACTCCCGGGTCATCACGTGATCACAGAGGAGCCTCTGCAGCAGCCCTCCCCCCATTCGGCAGGTCAGCCATGAGCAACGACACCAAGGTGCTGCTCAAGGGTCCCCTCTGTCAGGTGGCAGCAACGATGGCACCGCCATTACCGCCTCTTCTCCTCTGCAGATCAGGAGACTGAGCAGGGGGACACAGAGTCCCTGCCCGAGGTCACACAGCTGGTGGAGGATACACAAGACCCAGAGCTGCCTTCAGAGCTCCGGGCTCAGCCGTGACTCAGGGTCTGTCACCTGCCGCCAGCGGGACAAATGCCGGCCCAGTACTGGCAGAGATTCCCTCTCAGGAGCAGTCAGAGGCTGGGCTCTGTCCATGACGGCTCCTGACGTGTAAATCTTGGTGAGCAGTTCTGAGTAACCACACAGGTCTGCCGGAGGGTCTGGCAGCTCTGGGATGGAGGCTGGCACCCAGGCTTGGGGGAAAGGTCATGCGCTTACCTCGGCGACATCAGCCAGGGACCGGGACACAAACGAGTCACGAGAGTTGCCATCCAGCAGGCTGGGGCCCAGAAGGGAGGTGCCGCTGTTGGTCCCGACGGGGGTTGGCAGCATCTTCCGGCTCTTCTCTGGGGAAATGAAGCTCGCTGCAGAGAGGAAGGAGGGGCCCTGAGCCGGCTACGCCTGGACTGGTCCAGGGAGACCCGGCTGGGCCCTGCAGGCATCTCGTTGCTCGCATGGGCTTGGTGCTCCAGGCGGAGGCATCAGGCCATACCTGCCTCTCCTCCCATGGTGAGCCTTGGACAGTCCCCTGAAGCCCGGGAAAGTCTATCTCATTTTTCTAGGGGCCCCACAGTGTTCGACTGTCTGATCACCACTGCTACCTCAATGTAAGGTTGTTTCCAATTTCTCATGATTTCTGTTTGACTTTGCAGAGTCTGCACTGCTCTCTGTGACTTTCTGAGCAGGCAGTGCTCATTGGGAGCTGGCTCCCCTGCACCACCCAGACCAGAGCCCCAGCTTGTTTGGGGCCGTCAGGTGTGGTGCTCCCACACGGTGCTGACCCAGTTGGTCAGCAAACAGCACGCCCCACGCCAGGGTGCACACCCTGGCTGCTCTCTACAAATGCAAAGTTCACGGACCCCAGATGTGCCTCAGAAACTCCTCTGTGCAGGAAACCAAAGCTGGTGCGTCTTTC
>NW_006780388.1:3051369-3097978 GCF_000442215.2 Lipotes vexillifer
CCCTAACAGCCCCTTCCCGTCCCACAGGCACCGGTGGTGACGAGGATGAACACTTCCTGTGAAGGCTCCGATCTGTCATTGCCGTGCCACCACAGAACAGAAGGAGGGGAGCAAAGAGGGCACAACACGCCAGCTCCTTCCACCCTGCCCTTGTCAGTGAGCCTGGGGGGAGGGGCACAAGGGACTGACTGCAGGATGGACGTGGCCATGGTTACGGGGTTTACACATCTGCCAAAGCCTAGTGACCTGCACACTGGGGCCTGGGCACTTTCACACATGTAAATGATGCAGAAAAAAACCCTAAATACCAAGGAACAGCCCTGGAGGGGCTCTCTGCCAGGAGCGTGGAGAGTCCAAACTCTGGCTCTGCTTGTTCCGGCTGCCCTCCACAGAGACTCACCAAACAAGCTGCTGAGTGAGGAGTCTGTGGGGTCGCTGGGGCACCACTGTGGGTCGTGGGTCGGGGAGGCGATCCAGTCTGGCTGGGGGCTGCTGGACGGGGAGGGGAGACTCTTGGAACTGTCACTGCCATTCAGTTTTGCTGGAGAAAGAGGGACTCCTTCACCTGTCAACCAAAATCTGGGTCAAAGCCGACATGTGGGGTGAACAGCCCCACTTCCCCCACCTGCCACCAAGAAGGCCACGGAGTGGCGTGGCATGCACTGCTGAAGTGGGAGGCTCAGGACCCCACTGGGCCCCCCAACAGCAGGGACCCGTGCCCATCTTCAGAGAATGACACTGGCCACAGTGGATGGAGGCAGGCAGGCCCTGTGCTGAGGGCGTCACCTACACCCTCTCCTGCTGCTGACGACAGCCCTGCAAGATGTCCGTGGCTCCCAACACACTGCTAAGGAGAACAGGCTCTGATGAGCTGGTGACCAGCCCACGGCCACACGCTGCCAGCTACTAGCTCTGAATCCACGGCCTGAACTCTACCAGCTGGTGCCCACCATACCACTGCCCCACAGCACCATCCCCACAGGCTCAGGGAGCCAAGGCCCACAGGTACCAGTCCAACCCCTTCTGAAACCCACAACCCTGCAGGCGTCCAACCCAGGTTCAGACTGACAAGGAGACGGCCCTGCCTGATCCCCAGGCTGGAGACGCCTTGTGGGCCCGCTCTATCTCCCAAGGCCAGGGGCAGCCCCGCCAGACCACAAATGGGCTCAGGTCCTGTACGGGCCTTGTCCGCCTGCGCTGCCCCTGCCAAGGCTGGGCAGTGCCTTGTAGGTGCAGAGGCTCAACACCCAGGACAGCTGGACAGCAAGGTGCCTGGAGGCTGGCAAACACTCAGGTGGGAGGTCAAGGCCCCTGGGAGAACTGACTCCAGGAGGGCTGTGCAGAGGCACCCTGCTCCTTACTGTACTGGCCGGAGCTGATGGCGATCTCGATGATGGAGTCGCTGATCTGCGTGGCGGGCTCTCCCTGCGAGAGCACGTCCTCGGGCGGGCCGGGCAGGGAGATGTCCAGCAGAGCAGAGACGTTGGGTGGAGAGAGCCGGGTGCTGGAGGCCTCCGACGAGGCCAACGGTGTGGAGAGCCCATTGTGGAGAGGAGCCTTGGACAGCTCGGATAAGGAGAGAACAGGCGAGTTCTGCGGAGACAGATACTGTTGAGACACGACAGAACAGACAGTCCATACCAAGCAATGAAAAAGCAACCTTGGTCCCGCAGAGCAGTGACTGAGTGATGGGGACACCAACAGAGAGGCAGTGACCCCAGCAGTCACTCATCCTTCCAGCAAGAAACACACTCAGGGAACTTCCTTCTCCTGAAACCCTTGAGGGATGGCACAGTTGGGAGGCCGGGCCAAGGTGGCCTGGATCTGCTTCCACCCCCAGCTGATGACCTCCTCCTACCCGGCCCAGAAAACTTAGTCCTTCCAGAACCGTGTCTCAATCAGCCAGCCCAAGAGGGGAGAAGGGAAGCCTGAGATGGGAGCCGCATGTGCACCAAGGAGGCAAGATGCGGGGAAGGATGGCCGCTGGGCATCATGAGGAGGAAGCCTGGGCCCACGAGCAGGACCACGAGGGTAGGGCCCAGCGCTGGACGAGGTCCTGGGGCAGCTACTTTGCTCAGCAGCCAACAGCACACTCTACCTGGAAACCGTCTGCCACCGTCTCCTGCCTCGAGGGGACACTGATGAACGGGTCGTTCGTGCCCTACGAGAACACCAGGAACATGCCAGTGAGCGCTGGCCCGGCACCTGGCTCCTGAGGAGAGCCGTCCACCCCATGGCTCCTAACAGGTAGGAGCACGGGGGTGTAGGCTGGAGAGCTCTCCCTGGGAGCACAGGAAAGCCCACTGCTCTCAGAATGTGTGCCCCCACATCCCCAAACTTGAGACCATTTGTCAATTCACAATCAACTCCAGTCCTAGCAAGAGGTCGACCTCAGGGTCCTCAGGCAGGGCTGGGCTCTGCAGTCCTAAGTAGCCGCCTGCCCTGCCCACCTCAGGCAGCCCTCAAACAGGTGGGGGAACCGGAGGAGCTGGAGTGCTGGCAGGGCTGCAGAGCAGGGCCTGCTGAAGCAGCACCCAAGTAGCCGGAAGTCAGGGGTAGACTGACAGCCAACTTGGTAACATTGCTGTTCAGGCCGGCTACCTTTGCTGTGGGCAGACCTCCATGCCCGTCTTAGTTGTGGATTCCCTGGGTCACATGGCAAGCCCACCCCACCCACTGCGCCACATGGTCTCACTCAGGCTGAGACTTCCCTGTTCAGTGACGCTCCTCTCGCTCAGCTGGCCCGTCCCCTCCAGAGGCAGAGCTGGAGTCCAGCACAACCTCAGCTCATGGCCTTGGCTTTCAAACCAGGACTGGAGACTGACCATCCCATCCCCAAAGCTGGTGGCAGCTCAGAGAAGCCCTTCTAAACACACTCACCCCTACAGCGGGGATGGGGTCTCCATTCTGGTGGGTGCCGGTGGAGTCCTGCCCCGAGACAGTCACCGTCACCTCATCTGAAGACAGCGGGGAGATGCCAGACAAGCCATCGGCATCCAGGACAGGGAGGGGGCTCCCAGGGATGATGCCGGCGCTTTTAGCTGCTAAGTCGATAGCACCTGGCAACAGAAGCAACGTGCAAGTCTTTGTCTCCTGACGTCCTGAAACGCGCCCCAGAGGGGACAGCCCATGTGCAGGCCTCATTTTCATGCCAGGGCAGAGTTGCAGAGACTTACTAGCCAGGTGGCCTGGGGCCTGGGGTGGCAGGACCTTGGGCACAATCGGCCGGGACAGAGCCGCTCTGGTCAGGGAGGACTGAATGGGCCGGAAGGAGCCTCTCCCTGTGAGGATGAGAGTGGAAGCAGACGCGTCAGGCACACGAGCTGATGGCCTCTTGCCACACGGCGGGGGCTGCACGAGCTCCCCTTCATGGCCACCGTCCAGATCATGGAAGCCGAGCTGGAAACCACCAAACGTCCCAACACTTGCTAACTTGGGGAAGTTAATGGTCACACAGGGCCCCAATGGAGAGAAAGCACTGTCGCCCACTGCGCTTCCTGGGGGGCTGCTGAATGGCTGCGGTCACTACTGTCAGCACACGGGAACAGCCCTTTAAGGGTCTGTCACACCTGAGCTGAGCTACAGGCTCCTCTGAGGGGGTCAGAGCACCAGACTAGGATCAAGGTGCTGCCTCTGCAACCTGGCTCCTTCCTGGCGGGCTTTCTGCCATTGAAAAGTAGGTATGAGAATGAGCAATTGTCTGGGTCTTGTGAAAATCAAGACCAATAAAAAGGTAAGTCATGGAATGTGTGTTTCACTGAAGGAGTCTCACTGTATAAGATCTACTGCAAAGTGCGAGGGCCCCACTGAGTTGACAGACCAAATGAAAGCGTGAGTCGCACACCCTAAGGACACGTCTGTCCCATAAAACGCCTGACAAGAATACGTCAATGGATGGGGTGGACCACAGACCCTTTTCTAAACTGAACCAAGCAGAGCACCCCAACCAGGGCCGTATGAGCCCAACTTGGGAGGAAAGCTGCCTGTGGACCACCAGTCAGGGGACCACGCCTGCCCGAACCGCTGCCCATGTTGATAGAATGGACCCAGGAAGGCTTGAAATGTCACTCAAAGGGCCACAGAAACAAATGCCTGCAATTCCCAAAGACGGGGCCGCGCACGTAAGGAGCGAAAGCTTCCTTGAGAAGCCCCGGCACTTACCAGTTATGGAAGAATTCGACAGGATGGAGAAGGAACAGACATTGTGGGACTGGTTTTCAGACGGTCTAGGAAGCAGAGTTCTCTGTGGAGGGAAAATTGGCAATATTCAGGTGATGGAAAGACCCTAATACCGAAAATCACCCAGGAAACTAGTGCTGGATTGTAAAGGAATGTTCTAGAGAAGAGGGAGCTGAGTGTAACCAGATGGGGGTTTTGGTTCTAGAGTTGCTGACACAAGGGCTTCCAAGACAGTCTGAGGATGGCTGTGCTCTGTAGACCCCAGACCCCTAAACATTGGGTCCTCTCTAAAAAGAACCCAGGGAATTGAAGCTCCCCAGGGAAAACTGGGGGAATGTCAGAACAATCCACCTTTTATCTAGAACATCTGGATTTGGCTGGAATGCAAGTAGTCCTATAAATATTTATAACCACTCGATATGGACTGTTACGAGATACCCCTTGTTTGGGTGAAGAAAATCAAGTTGCCGCCTGTATCGCAGGGGGCCAAGGCCATGCGGCCCTCCACCCCATCCACGGTCTGGTGCCCGCTCCTCCCTGTCACACGCCCAGGGCTCCCATGTGTGAACCATCAGGCCCCAATGTGCTCAGGGCGCCTTCATGGTGTGACGACTACCACCTAAGAGGAAATGGAGTTCACTGCCGACACTGTTAGCTGTTGAGGTGAAGCACTGACAGAAAGCATCTCTCAGGCCGGAAGTGTCCAGAGGCACTGCAGCTCTGGGCATACAGCTGGGCTCTCGCCCCACTGGGGCTCCCCCAGGGTCTACCAGGTGCTGCAAGGCAGCAGGGTGACTGTACACGAGGTGACGGGCCGTGGTGTCCCCTGCCAGACTCACGCCTCTTTGAAAGAGCCAGATGGGAGATCCTTTAGGCTCTGGGCCTCGCGGTCTCTGTCACAGCTACTCAAGTCCACCCTGGTGGTGTGAAAGCAGCCGTGGACAGCAGGGAAATGAAGTACCGTGGCCACATGCCCATGAAACTTTTTATAATAACAGTAAGTGAAAGAACCACATATGAAGTGTGATTCCATTTATGTGAAATTATGTGATCCCTAGAGACAGGAAGTGGCTCAAGGGTTGGGGAAGGGGCGGTGCAGGTAACGGGGCCGGGCTTCTGTTTGGTGTGATGACACAGCAGTGGGGGCTGCACACCCCTGTGAATATACTAAAAACCCTGAACTGTATGCTTTAAACAGGTAGGCTTCATGGTTTGTAAATTATATATCAATAAAGCTGTTTATAAACAAAACAACAATAGGCAGCTGAGGGCACCATGGCTGCGACCCTGGGCCGTGGGGTATCCTCTCAGCCAGGGAGTGTATTCCCATGCCCAGGGCAGAGGGTTAATGTATTTAACCAAATATACCAAAATTAAATGCCCTAACATTGAATTAGCCTGCACAAAAAAACCTGTGGGACTTGGAATAAATTTTCCTTCCTGAGATGTCATGCAATCTCTCATTTCTAAATAAATTACTTCCAAGAGAGAAAGAGATTTCTGAGTCTAACAAAAGGAGACCTATGCATTAATTCAAAAACATTCATAAATTTCCAGGCCCATAGTTATTTCAGAATTTCAGCTTCACCTCTGTTATCTTTTCACCTCCAAATAAAAATGCCCTCTTTCTCCTGTGCCTCTCAACCCTGGATCACCCCCCTGGGTCTGCAGGTGGCATCCACGGGTCCTCCCAGAGTTCATTACCAGCTTGGGAGAGGTCTGGCCTCTGGCCAATCCATATACCTTGCCAACTGCTTCCATTAACTACATACTTATAAACAGATGTTCTGAGAGTCCTCACATATATTCCAATCTGGAACATCCTTGGAACCCAAATCCCAAGAACTTCCTGTCTTTTTTGCAAGCCATTTTCATGCTGTACCAAGATTACCTTTATTTTCAGGTACAGTTAGGGTCACTGTTACTACTTTATCCTGATAAAAAGAAGAAAAGAAGGGGCAGGGATTCTCCCCACTTCACATGAAAACCTGAGACACAGGAGGACACTAGCGTGTCCTGGGCAGCTCAGCTGGTGGGAGGGAGAGGCCAGCCCCTGAGGCCAGGCACACGCAGATGTGGATGGGCTCCTGACCTGGACCACCAACGGCTTCCGCAGGTGCCGGTTCCGCAGCTTCCTGGGCTTTGGCAGGAAGAAATCTGACTGCATCTGTGAGGAAGACAGTACTGACCCTGAGAGTGTTTTCTCCACACACATGGGGCAGGCCAGCAGCAGGGAGGTGTGGGCCCCACTTACGCTGATGGAGTTCAGATGCTGACGGAACGTCAATTCTGTTTCCTTGTTGGGAGAGAAGAGCTTCCCGTGTCGGCTATTGGGTGGCAAAGTTGTCGGGACGGCAAAAAGGCCACCATCTGAATCACCACTTCCAGCACTGGAGGGACCGGCCACCAAGAGGGGCCTCGGGGGGTTTCTCAAACCTAGGGAAGGAGAAGGGAGAACAGATACAATGGTGCTCACCCAGCAACGTCTCCAACATGGGAGGGGTTCCACCGGGAAGAAAATCAGAAAGGAATCCTTGATGGCCTCTCTGGTGTCCTTAAAGGGAATTTCCTATATCTCAGTGCTGTAAAAATCTGCTTTTCTTCCGTTCTCCCTGAAATTCTAGTTCCCACCATGTAAGCAGATCAGAGCTTTCCTTGATCTCTGATCTCAGTGGGAAGGGCAGATTCACCTTCAAAGACTTTTCAGAGCTAGAAGAACCTTCCAGATCATCTAGTGCAGACCAGAGGTCAGCAAATGTTCTCTGGACATGGACAGACAACAAAAGTCAGTCTCGAGGGCCTCACAGTCTCTGTTGAACTCAGCTCTACGGCTGCAGCACAAAGGCAGCCACGTGAGCCAGTGGATGTGGCCATGTGCCAATAAAACTTCATTTACAACAAGCAGGCTGTGGACCACGGTCTGCTGATCCTTGGCCTAAATCTCTAATTATACAGAAAACAGACCTAGAGATAAAAAAACAGAAAATATTTTTTTAGGAACTACTATCTGGGGACTCTCCTTGCTGTTTTCATCACCATAGGCACTGCTGCAAAGCACCCTCACTTCATGGTAGGGACGGGTCCCCTTTCTTTATTCTTTATTTGCAAGTCTGTGAGGTTAAATCAACACGCACAGAGTCCAGAGACCAGGTCTTTTAAGCACCTGTCTGGATTCTAGCACTGCAGGTGCACTGGGCTAAAACCATCCTCGATTGAGGAAGAGTGTGGATATTTAAGAGTTCACAGAATTGCAAAACTTTAAAGCCAGAGGGAGGCGGCAAAGACTATACAGGCTCCCAGCTAGCCCACCACGGGTTGACGCCTGAGGAACGCGCCTTTTCCTTAAAGACAACCAATTCAGAGTCTGCTGCTGCCCCCTCATGAGCCACAGCAAGGAAACAGGATAAAGGTCAGGAGGGAAACGGAAAACAAGAACTGCAGGAGATGGGGAGCCAGACACCACAGCAGCCTTATTCTTTAAAATTCACGCAGAATAAACTATTCTAGCCATGACAATCTGTTTTATTAAAAAAAAATACTAAGCAAGTAAACTGATGACTCAGAGAAACGAGTCACGTTTATCCTAGGGTTATGTGCTGCGTAACCCAAAAATGGACGCTGAATTTAAATTACTTCCTAGATACAATCATGGTCCAGCAGGTAAGCCCATCTTTCTTTCTAAGACTTGTGTTCAACTGCTGGGGTATCCTTTAGCTGAAGGTTTCTTTATTCTAATACTTTATTGTAAGACTCAGAAAGAACCAACCTTTCTCATGCTTTAAGCCACCAACTTGGCATGATATGGAGGCTGCTGATGACCTCAACAAAGCCAGATCCCCCAAAGTGACCAGACTGGCAAGGGTCCCCTATGTTGCCTGTCGGCTCCCGCACCCAGGACCCCAGAGCCTCTGTGACGGGCCCTGTGCTCACCCTCCCCTCGAGGAGGCAGTGATTTCTGTACCCCACACCATCCGCTGGACTGTAGCTGACTGAGTGGGGCAAGGCCTCAGGCAGCCCAGAGCTCTCGGCTCTGTGCAGCCCGCAACGCCCAGCAAGGACCCCGGAGGCTGCCTGTGGCTGTCTGAGCCTCACCTGAGGAGCAAGGTGTGGAGCTGGGCGAGAAGGTCTTGCCGTGACGGAGGGCAGCCTGGTTTCGAGGGCAGCGTGGGCTGCGGGTGCTGACAGTCACCACCTTCCCCGGGGGCGTCGTCGACTGCTCCTCCTGGGCAGGCCTCACTGAGGCCGTGGAGCCAGTGTTCGCTTCTGGAGCCTGGGACAGAAACGGGCCAAAACATTGGCCAAACTCAGCACGGAACAATGCTTGTGGAGTGTGACAGGACAGCAAAGGGCCCAGGGTCACACTCCATGACGCACAGGTTGGTGCCCCCAGGCCCTCAGGGGAACAACCGCTGTCCTCCAGGAGCCCTTCTGCGTTCACTGCCGCGGTGGCACGGACAGGGCGTCCCCCTGCACCGGGACGGGAGGGGAGGCTGAGCGGCAAGCGACAGGGACTCTTCTTAAAGCTTCTTCTGATTGTGAGTCAGAGAAAGGAAATACAGATTAATTTCTAAAATCAAACACAATCACAGCCAAGGAGTCCTCTGCTTAGTCAAAACCTCCACCTCAGGGGTTTCAAGGGCCCCTACCTGAGGCCGCTGCCTCCACTCGCCTCGCTGCCACTGAGTGTTGGGGTCCTCGGCCATAGAGGCACCCCTTCTACTCACCTGTTCTCTCCCATGACTCCACTGTCCTGCCCCGCCCCCTCAGTTCTTCCCAGCACCCACTTCCCATGCTCTCACCCAGCCCCACCTAGCCTGCACCTCTTTCTGTGTCTTCCATGCCCTTCGCCCTGGCCTGACCCACCTTCTCCTTTCCCTGGGACCCCTGCTGTGTCCCTTCCTAATCCATTCACTGGATCTCGACACCCCCACCTCCCACCTGAGTGCCTGCCAGCCTCCTGGGGCAGGGCGGCCATCGCTGCACTTGTTTGTCAGCATCCCACCTACAGATATATCGCAGGGAGGGGCCGCCTGGCCAGGCAGGCCATCTCTAATTCAAGGTCCTCTATCTCTCCTGGGGCCTTGAGCAAGGGATTCTCACACCTGAGCTGCATCAGAATCACCAAGCAGGGCATGGGGGTGGGGGCGTCTCGTCAAAACAATCTCCTGGGCTGCAAGAACCTGCATCCCTAACGAGTTCCCAGGTGATGCCGAGGCTGCTGGCCGGGGACCCCGCTTCCGGAACCACAGATCTGAGCGCCTTGCTCTGCATACTCTGCACTTCCAACTTGCTCTACTCTCCTCTCCCAGTTGAGGCTGAGGCCAAAGCCAGCACCTCAGCCGTGTACCAGAACTCCTGCCTCCTTAGGAGCCGGCCTGGCCCGGCCTCCTTCCCTAGGGGTCTGGACACACTCTGGTCTCCCCCATCTCTGCTCCTGACCCCTCCAAAAGCCAAACTTGAAAAAGTGTTTTAAACTCATCATCTCTGTCCAGTCACTGCAATACTGCCCATGCCTGCCCGCAGGTCACAACCACACCTGAATCCAAAATCCACTGCTGGCCCTCGGGCCCCATGAGAACTGGTCCCATGTGGCGCTCTTTCCCCACAACGAGCTCTGCTGAGTGCCGCCGGAAGATGGTGGGCAGGAGCCCAGGGCAGAGGCTCCGGGAAATGGAGCAGAACACAGACCACATGCTGTCAGCCCCGGGGAGCAGGAGGCGGGTACCTGTCACAGCGGTGACATGGGTGCACCTCAAGTTTGGTTCTGACTGTGACCCGAGCCCCACTCCTGTGAGGCCACCACGCTGAGCTTTTGAGCCTCCTCCTGGAACTTGTGAGCCTCACCTTCTAGTGCACACGCGCCTTTCGGGATCGACCTGCCTCAGAACACTGCTCTTGTGCCGAGAGCGGACTAGACTTTCCAGTTGCAGCACCTTCCAGCCCACGTGTGGGCTTTGCTGGCCGGCCTCCCAGGAGCGGGGGTGAGGGGGCAATTACAAGCCGTGGCCAGGCCCACCTGGCCGGGTGCCCTTTCCCTGGGCCATGGCAGCCACTGCCCCCCACAGGAGCCTCTCAAGGAACCTGAGACCACTCCAACCAGCCACCTCCCAACAGGGTCTCCTGGGCGCAGCCCACCCAGCGCAGCCCCTCCCAGCTCTACTCCCTGCACCCAGGCTGCACCCCCACTGGCCTCCACGGATGGCCTTTCCAAAGCACACACTCGACCTCGCCGTTCCTGCTACAGAAACCTGTAACACTCCCAGCCCAGCTCGGCTCCTGGCCATGGCTGCCACCTCACCTCTGCGCCTCTGTCCCAGGCTCTGTCCCCTCGGCCCACACACTTTGGCTCAGTGGCATCTCTGGAGCCGGGCAAGGTGCAGCCCGTGTGAGCCCCACGGGACGAGGGCCTGCACTGCAGGGAACTGGAGCCCCAGCCACGTGCTCTGTGCAGCCCACTCCAGGGAATGAAAGGCGACCCCCAGACCACCTCCTCCAAGGAGCCCGCGGGGCCCCATACCACCTGCCACAAGGCCGGTCTTTCCTCTCTGGACCCCAGCCACCCAGCCGCGAGCCCTTGGGGGGCCAAAAGGGCCGTGCTCCGACCCACACTTACCAGCCTGGGGTTGACCTCGGTGGAGATGAGCTTCAGGAGGCAGCTGAGGAGACGCTGCTTGTGGAAGGTGGTAGGCGGGGAGCCAGCGCGGGAGCCCTGGGCCTGCCCTCCCAGGGCCTGGCTCTCAGGGCCCAGCACTGCCAGCCAGTCGTACTCTAGCTGCAGCTTGTTGGGCTTGCCCATCATGAGGTAGACTTCAGCCAGCGTGAGGCTTTCAGAGGTCTGCAGGTTCCAGCCCTCCTCGCGGAGCTGCTGGGCGAACCGGCTGGCAGGGACGTCCTTCAGAGGCTTGACGGCAGGCTGACCCTGAGGTGGCGGGGGATCCAAGGGGCTCGCCTTCTCCTGGGGTTCCTCTGCAGGCGTGTCCGCCAAGTCTTTAGTGCAAACGTCCGGCTGGAGCCCAGGGCTGGGCTGAGGCTCTGGGCCGGGCGGGACGCGGACAGGGGATGGTGCCCTGGCCCGGGCGAGGTCGGCCACCTCTGCGCTGCTGGGGACGAGGGTCTCTGGGGAGGGGCACCCTGAGGGCCGTAAGTCTGCGCAGCGGCACTGCTCAGGGATGATGAGGTCCTGACAGGACTTCATGTAGCGGGGGAAGGGGTCGAGGAGGGAGAGCTCATCTTCCAGGTCTGGGAGCTGGCCACAGGCACACGCCAGGGGCCCGGGCTCTCGGGCAGGGCCGTCCCCACCCTCTGCAGCAGCAGCCGCAGGGGTCTTCTCAAGCTGTCCACCAGCATCCTGGAGCCCAGGGGGAAGCCTGTCAGAGGCATCCGGGCTGCTGAAACTTGCAGCGGCCCCCTCCCCAGGTGCACTTTCAGGGGAACTCTCCCCGGAGCTCTGCAAAGCGTCAGTGGAGGGAGGGGGCCGCCCCCCGCCCTTGGCCTCGGTGCCGCCCCGTGGGCACTTCAGCTGGCCCCTGGCTGTGCCCTGCCCGCTCTGGATGCCCAGGATCTGGGCTGGGGGCAGCGTGTGGGTGTCCTTGGTGCTCTGCTTGCACCGGCCGCCCTCCTGCCAGTGCACCGTGCAGAAGGCCTTTGAGTGCACCACTCGGGCCACGCCCGGCAGCGGGGTCAGGGTGCAGTTCTCCCCCGGGAACAGGTGAAGTGCCACCTTCTCCTGCGATGGCTCCATGAACGAGTCCTGTAGCTGCTGCTCCTCAAACGTCTTCCGCTGAGCGCACCGTCAAGGAACCACCTGCAGCAGCTCACACCCTGAGGTCCAGCGGGGAGACACGACAGGTACTTCCTTCTTTCCGGGCTCCACACCCAACACTCACCCTCCTAGCTGGGAACTGGGCAGGGCTACAAGCCAGCCAAGGACACGAAGATGTAGGTGTGGGGCTGTCCTCGGTCACTTTGTTCAACCTGCTGGCAGGGATGCTTCGGCCACACCCTGTGGGCCAGATGGCAGCCACTTACAGCAAGGACGGCTGCTGTGACAGAGTTCTAACACTGCAAGGAGGTCAAAAAGGGGGTTCAGACCCAAAACCCAGAGGATGAGGGGCTGTGGGTTTTAGTTCTGGTTCTACACCATCTCATGGCACACCTGCTACACGCCTGGGGGCCCCACTGCAATTCCAGGACTGAGAAGGAGACTTCACTCTCAGACAGCAGGTGCTGTGGATCCTGGGGGTGGCTTTAAGTAGGAAAAGGATACAACTCGCACTTCATGAAGTGCCCACTTCTGCTTCAGGAACTCGATGAGGCTGGAGACCTTTCGATGGAGCTCCACGATCATCCTACAGAGAAAAGACAGATGGGGAATGGGAGGCTGGGACGTGGGGGTACCTTCTAGGAGCCCCAGAGGCTGTGGCAGGAAGATGATGCCAGGGGGTCTCGAGGCCAGAGCCATAATGTCCCTGTAGAGCTGCTGGCTCCTTTTCTAAAAACTAACTCTTTAATTTGAGATAACAGGAGACTCGCGAGAAACTGCAAGAAAAAGTAAGAGAGATCCTGAGTGCCCTTTACAGTATGAGGTCTCAACCAGGACAGGGGCCTTGGTACAACACACCCTTCTCTTCTACCAGCTCCCTGTGGGGCCCAGAGGGCGGGTCTAGACTCAATTAAACCCAAGAAAATAAAAATACACATGGAAGGAATGAAGTCCTGATGCAGGCTACGACACGGATGAACCCTGAAACCATGATGCTCAGTGAGAAAAGCCAGACAGAAAGGAGCAGTGTATGATCCTTTTACATGAAACGTCAGAATGGGCAAATCTATAGGGCCAGAAAGTAGACCAGTGGTGCCCTGCGGAGTGGGAGGAGGATGCACAGTGAGTGTTCAGTGGGCATGGGGTTTCCTCTCAGGGGGCTGAAAATTTCTGGAACTAGAGAGAGGTCATAGTTGTACAACACTGTGAAGGTACCCAATACCCCTGAACCGGGCCCCTTAAAAGGGCTCACAGTTAAATCCGTATTATGTGAATTTTACCTGAATCTAAAGGCATCCCCCACACTACCCCCAGGTGGTGTCAGAGTACTGGAGTGGCGTCTGCTGCTCACCCAGGGACCCAACACCTCCCCTCCAGCCCCGACCATCGCAGCTCGCTCCCCCAAAACGCATAGCGTGTTACCTGAGCCGCGGGTTCTGTGCGAGGCTCTGCACGCGGGCCCAGGCATGGTTGTTCCGTGGCTGCAGCTCTACGGGGACTTTCAGGGGCAGGCGCACTGGCTTCTGGTCCTCTTCGTCACTCAAGCCTGCGACAGAAAAGGGCCGTGAGAGCCTGGCACAGACAGACCCTGATGAGAAGGTGAAGTCCTCGGCCAGACAGCTAAGGGACCCAGAGAGGAGCAAGGGGCAAACAGCCCTCAGTGAAAGTGGGACTGGCAGGAGCCCCAGCAAGGACCTGGTCTAAAGGTGCCAGAGTGGCCAGCTGCACATCTGCTACACCAGAGCCGCGGACCAGCCATGGGAGACTCGCCCTGACACCTCTGATGCTCCGTTTGAGGACAGCTGGGACTTCTGAGCTGGACTTGAATCATGAGAGGACACACCGCTATGACACGGGGTTTCGGGTCCAGGAGCTGCCTACTGGCAGGACTGGATCATGCAGGCTCAGCCGCCGTGTTCCAGCTCAGCCCGGCTGGAGCCAGACAGCGAGCCTCCCCGACGGGAGTGAGCCCCAGGTGCGCGGCCCAGCCCAGCCCGTGTCTGACGTACCGTCCGGGTCACAGAGCTTCTTCAGGGCACGGCACATGGGCGCTTTGATCCGCAGGTTCCTCCCTTTGTACCGGACTGTGGTGGCCCTGGGAGAGGAGTGTTAAAGAAGCAGTGAGGCCTCTAAATGAACAGTCACTCCCACCCCGCGCAGTAACTAAGGGCCCCGGCTAAGCAAACACCCTGGCCTCCAGGGCTCATGCTCAGCCCCACGAGGGGGCCCCACATGTCCCCAAGAAGCTCCTGGAATTATAGGCAGATGCGCATGACAAACGACAGAGCTGACTCTGGACCTTCCCGAGCAGGCATCATGCTGCAAAGAGGGCACCTACTGTTCAGGACATACCCTGCCCTCCTGCCTGGCGACCCCGAGAGCCCTCTCACTGGAGCCCCAATTGGACCTCAGAAGGAATGCCTCTTCCCCTCCTCCAGGTCCCCAGAGCAGAAGGGCTCACCCACCTCTACATGACCTCTCAACCCACCCCTAGGTGACCACCTCTGCAGGTCAGTGACATTCCCTAGTCAGTCCCTCTGCAAACCACACTAGGGGGGCCCGGAGAGGACGGGACATTGGAGGCCAGCAGGCATGAGTGCAACATGCTTGTGCTCCCCACACTGATCTGCAGGCAGGCCCACAGTTATGGGTAACACTCTACCTGAATACTGCTGTGACAGTAACTTATATAATGTTAGGATTACATAAATTAAAGAAATACTACTATTAACTAATGAAAGGAATATGAAAACCATAAAAAATAGCTCCCTCTAAGAAACACACTTGAAGTGCTTTGGGAATACTCAATAAAGGTAGATTGTTTTTAAAAGATGGCAGATAAATTAAGTGTGAGCAAGACAACTATGAAAAATGACAGGGAAGGACCCTGCAGTCCCACTGCTTTGAGAGCCTACATTCTTGTTCCACTTGAAAACAGGAAATCACAAATGATGCATCTTGGCTAGAGCTTCCAAATAAAAACACCACAGAACTCCGAGGAGCAAGCCACCAAGAAAAGGTGTTGGCCAGCCACCAAATGGTTGGTGAACAAACCTAAGTTTATGTTTTACGAAAGGTTCAAGGTCTGTCTATATTGTTTTTATGACCCTGCTTTGTTTTCTACCTGTTTTTTAAAAGTCGAATTACAATATTGTGTTTCAGATGTACAGCAAAGTGATTCTGTTATACACATATATATCCTTTATTGATTCTTACAGTATATTTCAATATTATAAGATATTGAATATAATTCTCTCTGCTATACAGTTAACCCTTCTCTACTTTATATATGGTAATGCAGATCTGTTAATCCCAAACTCTTAATTTATCCCTCCACCTCACCCCCCTGCCTCTGGTAACCATAAGTTTGTTTTCTACATCTGTGAGTCTGTTTCTGTATTGTAAATAAGTTCATTCGTACTATTTTTCAGATTCCACATATGTCAGAGAATGTTTTGTCTATGTTCTCTTCTAGGAGTTTTATGGTGTCGTGTCTTATATTTAAGTTTGTTTTGTTTTGTTTTTGCGGTACGCGGGCCTCTCACTGTTGTGGCCTCTCCCGCTGCGGAGCACAGGCTCCGGACGCACAGGCTCAGCAGCCATAGCTCACGGGCCCAGCCGCTCCACGGCATGTGGGATCCTCCCAGACCGGGGCACGAACCCGTGTCCCCTGAATCGGCAGGTGGACTCTCAACCATTGCGCCACCAGGGAAGCCCATATTTAAGTTTTTAAGCCATTTTGAATTTGTTTTTGTGTATGGTGGGAGGGAGTGTTCTAACTTCATTGATTTACATGCGGCTGTCCAGCTTTCCCAACGCCACTTGCTATAGAGACTGTCTTCTCTCTATTGAATATTCTTGCCTCCTTTGTCGAAGATTAATTGACCATAGGTGTGTGGGTTTACTTATAAGCTCTCCATTCTATTCCATTGATCTATATGTCTGCTTTTGTGCCAATACTACACTGTTTTGATTACTGTAGCTCTGTAGTATTGTCTGAAGTCTGGAAGAGTTATGCCTCCAGATTTGTTCTTTTTCCAGGATTGCTTTGGCAATTCTGGGTCTTTTGTGGTTCCATGTAAATTTTAGGATTATTTGTTCTAGCTCTGTGAAAAATGTCGTGGGTAATTTGATAGGGATCACAATAAATCTATAGATTGGTTTGCACAGTATGGCCATTTTAACTATATTAATTCTTCCAATCCAAGAGCATGGGATAACTTTCCATTTTCTTGAATCATTTTTTATTTGCTTTATCAGTGTTTTATAGTTTTCAACATATAAGTTTTTCACCTCCTTGGTCAGGTTTATTCCTAAGTTTTTTTTTTTTTTTTTTGGTGGGAGGGGTGTGATTTTAAACAGGGTTTTTTTTTTTTTTAACTTTCTCTTTCTGATATTTCCTTGTTAGGGTAAAGAAATGCAACAGATTTCTGTATATTAATCTTGTATCCTGCTACCTTACTAAATTAATTTATCAGTTCTAATAGTTTTTGTGCTGAGCCTTTAGGGTTTTCTACACAGAGAATCACGTCATCTGCATATAATTTTACCTCTTCTAATCTGGATACCTTTTCTTTCTTTTTCTTGTCCAATTGCTGTGGCTAGGACTTACAATACTATGTTAAGTAGAAGTGGTGAGAGTGGGCATCCTTGTCTTGTTCCAGAATTTATTGGAAAGGCATTCAGCTTTTCGCCGTTTGGTATTATGCTAGCTGTGGGTTTGTCATAAATGGTTTTTATTATGTTGAGATATGTTCCCTCTATACCCATTTTGGTGAGAGTCAAATGCTTTTTTTGCCATCTAGTGAGATGATCATGTGGTTTTTGCCTTTTCTTTTGTTGATGTGGTGAATCGCACTGACTGATTCACATATGTTGAACCATCCTGTGACCCTGGGATGAATCCAGCTTGATGGTGATGTATGATCTTTTTTATGTGTTGCTGGATTCAGTTTGCTCATATTTTGCTGAGAGCTTTTGCATCTAAATTTATCAAAGATACTGGCCTGTAATTTTCTTTTTTGGTAGTGTCTTTGTCTGGTTTTGGTATCAGGGTGATGGTGGCTTCACAGATTGACTTTGGAAGTGTTCCCTCTTCAATCTTTTAGAAGCATTTGAGAAGAATAGGTCTAAGTCCTTTGTATGTTTGGTAGAATCCCCCAGTGAAGCCATCTGGTCCTGCACTTTTGTTTTGAGGGAGCTTTTTTATTACAGATTCTATTTCATTTCCAGTGACTGGTCTGTTCAAATTATCTGTTTCTTCTTGATTCAGTTTTGGTGGGCTATGTATACCTAGAAACTTGTCCATTTCTTCTAGGTTGTCCATTTTGTTGGAATGTACTGTTCATAATATTTTTTAATGATTTTTTATATTTCTGAGGTATCAGTTGTTATTTCTCCTCTTTCATTTCTTATTTTGTTTATTTGGCTCCCCTCTTTTCTTCTTGGTGAGCCTGCCAAAGGTTTGTCAATCTTGTTTGTCCTTTAAAAAAAAAAAGCTCTTGGTTTTATTGATTTTTTTTCTATTTTTAAATCTCTATTTACTTCCTCTCTGATCTTTACTATTCCTTCCTTCTACTGACTTTAGCTTTTGTTTGTTCTTCTTTTTCTAATTCTTTTAGGTTGTAGGTTAGGTTTACTTGGGATTTTTCTTGTTTTTTGAGGAAAGCCTGTATCACTATGAACTTTTTGGGACTGCTTTTGCTATCGATTTTGTATGGTTGTGTTTTCATTGTCTTGAGGGTTTTTTTAATTGTTTTTTTGTTTTTCCTCTTTGATTTCATCACTGACCCACTCATTATTTCACAGCATGTTCTTTAGTCTCCGTGTAATCTTTTTTCCCCTCATTTCTCTTTCTGTGGTTGATTTCTATTTCATGCTGTTGTGGTCAGAAAAGATGCCTGAAATAATTTCTATTCTCTTAAATTTGTTGAGGCTTGTTTTGTGTCCTACTATGTGGTCTATCCTAGAGAATGTTCCATGTACACTTAAAAAGAATGTATATTCTGGGTTTTTTAAAATGTAATGTCCTATAGATATCAATCAAGTCTAACTGTTCTACTGTGTCATTTAGGATCTCTGTTGCCTCACTGATTTTCTGTCTGGAAGATCTGTCCGTTGATGTCAGTGGGGTGTTAAAGTCTCCTACTATTATTGTACTCGCATCAATTTCTCCCTTTGTGTCTGTTAGTATTTGTTTTATGTATACAGGTGTTCCTATATTAGGTGCATATATATGTTAATGACTGTGAGATCCCCTTCTCGTACTGATCCTTTTACTGCTATATAGTGTCCTTCTTTCTCTCTCTTTACGGTCTATTTTTTTTTTTTTTTTGGCTGCGCCATGTGGCTTGTGGGATCTTAGTTCCTCAACCAGGGATTGAACCTGGGCCACAGCAGTGAAAGCACTGAGTCCTAACCAATGGACAGTCAGGGAATTCCCTATGGCCTTTGTTTTAAAGTCTATTTTGTCTGAGTATCGCTATCCCTGCTTTCTTGTCATTTCCATTTGCATGAAATATCTTTTTCCATTCCCTCACTTTCAATCTATAACGTGTCTTTCTCTCTAAAGTGGGCGCTCTGTTGTAGGTTCTTGTTTTACTATCCAATCTGCCACTCTGTGTCTTTTGATCAGAACATTTAGTCCATTGACATTTAAAGTAATTACTGACAAGTATGTATTTATTGCCATTTTAAACACTGTTTCCCAGTTGACTTTGTATTTCTTTGTTCTTTTCTTCTTTTCGTTTTTCCTTTTGTGGCTTGACGGTTTTCTTTTGTATCATTCTTGAGTTCCTTTCTGTTTGGTTTTTGTGAATATGCTGCATGTTTTGATTTGTGGTTACCCTGGTTTTCAAGTATGTTAACCCATAACTGTATCTACTTGCTTTAAACTGGTAGTCATAGAAGCTCAAACACATTCTAAAAGATCTGCATTTTCTTACTTTCCTCCCCCATATTTTGTGATTGTGAGGTCTTATTTTACATCTTCATGTTTATCCTTTTGCTGTTCATTGTAGTTATAATCGCTTTCATAGAATTTTTTTTATTATTTTTTAAATCTATGTGCTGGTGGGACTTCCCTGGTGGCACAGTAGTTAAGAATCCGCCTGACAATGCAGGAGAAACGGGATTAAGCCTGATACAGGAAGACCTCACATGCCACGGAGCAATTAAGCCTGTGCACCACAACTACTGAGCCTGCACTCTAGAGCCCGTGTGCTGCAACTACTGAAGCCCATGCACCCAGAGCCTGTGCTCCGCAACAAGAGAAGCCACCACAATGAGAAGCCCGTGCACCACAACGAAGAGTGGCCCCCGCTCACCACAACTAAAGAAAGCCTGCATGCAGCAACAAAGACCCAATACAGGCAGAGATAAATACATAAATAAATAAATAAATAAATTTTAAATATATATATGTAATAGGATAAACTTGCTGTGGAGTTAGGGAACCAAGCAGCTTTAAAAAATAATAATAATCTATGTACTAGCTTATTTAAAGTGACCTTCAATCCTTTTATGTATTTCCCTTTCCTACTGTGATGTTTCCCTTTCCTATAGATTCTTGCTTCTCTTTTATTTAGAGACCACCTTTCAATATGCTTTTTAGGATAAGTTTAGTATTGCTGTATTCCTTTAGTTTTTGCTTGTCTGAGAAATTCTTTATCTCTCCTTCAGTTCTAAATGATAATCCTGCTGGGTAGAGTATCCCAGGTTGCACGTTTTTCCCTTTCAGGACTTTGAATTTATCTTGCCACTCCCTTCTGGCCTGCAAAAGTTTCTGTAGAGAAATCAGCTGATAGCCTTATGTGGGTTCCCTTGTAACTGACTGTTTTTCTCTTGCTGTCTTTACAATCCTCTCTTCAACTTTTTTTTTTTTTTGCGGTACGTGGGCCTCTCACTGTTGTGGCCTTTCCCGTTGCAGAGCACAGGCTCCGGACGCGCAGGCTCAGCAGCCATGGCTCACGGGCCCAGCCGCTCCGCGGCATGTGGGATCCTCCCAGACCGGGTCATGAACCTGTGTCCCCTGCATCGGCAGGCGGACTCTCAATCACTGCGCTACCAGGGAAGCCCCCTCTTTAACTTTTGTCATTTTAACTATGATATGTCTTAGAGTAGGTCTGTTTGGATTCATATTGTTTTGGACCCTCTGTGCTTCCTGTCCCTTGATACGTTTCCTTCTTTACGTTTGGGAAGTTTTCAGCTATAATTTCTTCAAATACATTTTTGATCCCCTTTTCTCTTTCTTCTCCTTCTGGAATTCCTTTTATGCGTAGATTGGCACACTTTATATTAATCCATAGATCTCATATGTTGCTTTCATTTTTTTTCATTTGTCTGTCTGCTGTTTTGATTGGGTGATTTCTGTTATTCTATCTTCCAGATCACTTATTCATTCTTCTACATTATTCAGTTTGCTATTTACTGTCTTTAGCTCAGTTTTCATCTTGGTAATTGAGTTGTCTGATTTTGACTGGTTCCTCTTTATACTTTCTAGATCCTTATGACAGTGATCTACATTTCTAACAACAGTCTTTCTTAATTCCTTCAGCATTTTTATTACCTCCTTTTTGAGCTCGGGGTTTGGTAGACTAGAGAGGTCTGTTTCATCATTTGTTCTCTCAGAGGATTTCTCTTGTTCTTTTACTTTATTTATTTTCTTAAAGATTTAAAAGTCTTATTTCTACAAATCACAGCTGATGAACATGAAACCTTCATACGTGGGCACCACTCTACAGGAACAGCTGTTCCCAGGAAAGGGGTGGCTTGACATGCAGAAACCTGCGCATTCCAAAGTCCAGGGTGGAGTGGGGTCAGGGGGCCCAAGGGCCTCGGCCAGAGCAGCCCCAGTAGCCACAGAGCGTGCACTTGATGATCTGGTCCACTGACAGCTTATTTTGGGGTCCTGGCAAACGCAGTTTGTCCCCAAATCGGTGTTCCATGTCTGAATGCACCTCGGGCAGCATGATTTCTCATACACCTGCTTTTTCCGTTCTGCGATTGGGTTTTACCTGCATAGCCTTTTTTAATACAATACTCATATAGTTCTGCTTATGGCTTTCTGCTTGTAGAAGAGATCAAAAATATAGTGGGTTTTCTGGTAGTGGATCTTGAAGATGGGCCACAGAGATTCCACTTTCCTCTTTTCCTCATGAGGTTCTGTTTCAGCTTCTCTCATCTTTTGATCTAATTCATCCAATGTTGGCTCCATCAACTCCCAGTCTTCTAGGGGAGCTTTCCAGCTTCTTCTGACTTTAGGGATTTTTCCCACAAGATAATTTGCAAAGATCTTAGCGTCTGTTTCCCAAGAGTATAACAGAAAGATCCCTGGTCTCTTCAGTTACAGATGTAGGTTCTTGTCCAGCTCTACCAATCAGTACATGACTTTGGTCCTCTGGTCCTCAGTCTTATCAGAACCTCTGTCGCTGTCAGATGCCCCTTCTCTATCCTCTTGTTCTTTTAATTGGGAGTAGTTCCCCTGCTTTTTCATTTTACTTATATTTTTCCAGTTATCTGGACAAGAAAACTCCAGGAAGCCAGCTCCCCTGCCATTGTGTTAGGAGGGGAGATTCAGAGAGGATGGGAGTCTGCAGGGACCAAGGCCTCCACTAAGACCAAGGGCTTGAGTCTTAACCACCTCAACCCAGGGGAAATACAGGCAGCAGAGCGCTCCCAGGGATGTGCTGATGAGGCTGGAGTTGGGGTGCAGAAGCGGGAACCAAGAACATCGAGTCAGTTCTTAATCGCCTCCAATGAAGGGTGCTGGGAACAAGTGGACGTTTCTGCCATCCATCCCAAACAAAACACAACAGCAGCAGGAAAGATTTAAAGAGCAGGGGGAGCCGTGTCACGTGGCACTTGTGTTTGTGATAACCACATTTTCCGTTAAACTGTTTTGTGACTTCCTTTTTTTTTTTTTTTAGTGAAATTGAACAGCCCCTGCTTTATGTAGAGAACCATTCCGAGGTTACGAGCCCCTTCCCTTTCTCACAAATCAAAGTTCTATGAGCAGCCTGAGGCTGCAGCCGGCACAAGTGAAGCCTGGCCCCAGCCCAGGCTGCAGAGGTGCACCTGCAGGAGAATCAGGTCCTGCCCTCTGTCAGATGGAACAATGCGGAGGGTCCTATTTGAATCCTCCACTAGCGTCACAAAACAGGCAACAGAGTAAATCCCTCTATGTGCATGGGAGTCAGACTTTCCTTTCTGATATGAGGTTCATTTTCTTCTCTGCAAAGTTACTTGATAAATCCAATAAGCATGTGCTAAGTTCTATGCTGCTGGGTCTGTGACCAATGTAATAAGATTCAACTTTAGAGCTTTTCTCAATTCATTTACTCCTTAATCCAATTCTACCATTTTATAACAAAGGGAGATTGACAGTTAACTGGAAAAGGTCTGCATGAGAGGCAGGAACAGGAAGTTAAATACTCAATGCTTTTTGGTCTTAAGTCAAGGAGTACTTTTCCACAGGCACCTTACTAATTTCCCCCATCTCTGTCTCACGTTTACAGGCCTTTTGCTTTGTTCTTAAAAACTGATGATGTGTTGGCGAAAGAACACACAGTAAATCAACGGAACAGGATTTCAAGTCTGGAAATAGACCCACATAGCACAGTCAACAGACCTGAGATGAAGGTGAAAAAGCAGCTAATGGAGGAAGGATGGACCCTCCAGCAGAGGGGGGGCGAAACAACTGGACACCCACAGGCCACAAACTGAACCTTGGCATAAACATCACATCGTGTACAAAAGTTAATTCAGAGTAGATCGTGGATTTATACGTCAGACCATAAAACTTTTAGAAGAAAACATAGGAAAAAACTTCGTGACCAGGCTTCCCTGGTGGCGCAGTGGTTGAGAGTCCGCCTGCCGATGCAGGGGACACAGGTTCGTGCCCCGGTCCGGGAAGATCCCACATGCTGCAGAGCGGCTGGGCCCGTGAGCCATGGCCACTGGGCCAGCGCGTGTGGAGCCTGTGCTCCGCAATGGGAGAGGCCACAGCAGTGAGAGGCCCGCGTACCACAAAAAAAAAACAAAAAACAAAAAAAACTTCATGACCTTGAGTTAAGCAATGACTTCTTAGATGTGACACTAAAAGCACAATCCATAAATGAAAAAGATGACAAACTGGACTTCATCACAGCTGAAAACGTCTACCCTGTGAAGGACACTGCTAAAGGGAGTGAGAAGGCAGGCCACAGACTGGGAGTTAAGATTGGCAAATCGCCTACCTGACAAAAGGCTTGTCTCTGGAATATATAAAGGACACTCTAAACGCAATGGGCACAAGATTTGAAGAGGCACCTCACCGAAGAAGATACACAGATGGCCAGTGAGCATAACAATGGTGTTCAACATCACTAGTCCTCAGGGAAACGAAGTCAAAACCACAATGAGACACCCCTTCACCACTGGGTGAAGAACAGACTAAACACACCAAGTGTTGGGAGCACCCGGAGCCCCACCTGGAAAGCAGGCTGGCAGCTCCTTTTAAAGTCTGCATGTGCTCACCACCTCCTCCCCTGGGGATTTGCGCAGGCAAGATGAGACAAAAAGCTGGAGGCCAATGCTGAGTCATTTACTCTCTGTAAACAGCCCGTGTCCCTCACTGGGGGTTGGATCAAAAGACCACAGAACAGCCATACTGGGGACAGTACTCCACAGAGGCATGGACCACAGACCCACGCAGCCACATGGACAAATCTCAGGGTGTACTGCTGAGTGTAAGATGCCAACCTTGGAAGGCCACACACAGTACAATCTCACTGAGATGACATTCTGGGAAATGCGTGTACGCACAACACTGCTCAAACATCTCAGAACCTGGAGCAAACATAGCTTCCACCTGATGGGCACAGGGCAGGTGTGAGGGTGGGAAAGAAGGCCAGATGCTAAAGCTGCAGCAGGTGAATAGGGAGGTGCAACAGACAACCTCCAGGGCTAAGGCTGGTGGCCTCTCTCCCTACTTGCCTCTGACCACCCCCCACACCTCTAGGAGGCTCCATGTGCCCAGTGGTACCAGCTGGCCAGGCCACCTTCACTCCCCGGCCGCTGGGGAGAATCACTTCTCTTTCACATGATAGTGATATGTACAACCTAGTCACTCTCAGGCCTGGCTCCAAACTGATGGTAGTTCATAGACACAGAGCCTGGAGGATCCAACATGAGCCTCTGTAAGGTCAGACGCTGGGCTGGAGCCAAAGCAGAAATGCACACAGTCAACCTGGCAGGGACTCAACCTGAGGGATGGGGGCTCACTGGCCGTCTGACACCAGGCCGAGGGAGGAAAACAACTAGGGTGCAAGACAACGTCCTGCTGATGTAGCAGAGGCCAGGGAAACTATTCCCAGGGATGGCTCGACCTACAGGACAGCTGGCCATCGAGCAGCAGGGTCCTGTGGATGGCGGGCGGGTCCATCTAAGATGAGTGGAGAGGTCCACGTGGGAGCGCAGAGGCTCTGATGGGGTGAGTGGGAGGAACAGGGTGGCTGCCAATGAGGACCCCACAACAGGTGAGAAATCCAGACCATGTAACGGGGGATGGTCGGGCTGTGCCTTGGAGTCCAGCACAGCCGCAGTGCTGAGGGACAAGGCCACAGCAGCCATGAGAGAGGCAAAGGGCTGCGAAAGACGGACAGGCCCACCTGCCGTGCTTCCAACTACTTGCAGAGAGGAGTGAGAGGCACTGACTGAGAGACCCTCAGAGTGCAAGGTCGGGGGCATCCTTCCCAGGAAGAGATGCTGGAGGCTTCCAGCTGGAACACAGGAAACATCCAGGCCGTAATGGGACTTGTACGTCGAGGCAGAGAAATGGGGGACAAGTCAGATCTGGGATCCTTCACCCAGAAAAGGTAACAGAGGCCCTGGGAAGAGTTAAAGTAGCCAAAGGAGAGGGTGCAGGGACAGGAGAGCCTGGGGGCAGTGCTGAGACAGCCCCAGGAAGGCGGTTCCGGAAGCTGGAGAGCAGCTCAGGGTCAGATACCTGGCCGGTGCCCAGGGACCTACTAGCAAGGCTGTCAGAGAGCAGGGGGCAGCAGGCAAGCCAAAGGGCCACTGGGCAACTCAAGGACAGGGCACCGTGGCTTTTCCATGCAGCAAGTCCTGGTATGGCCTCTCTGGAGCAGAAACGGTCACAGCAGTCAGGTCAGAGCTGCGTGGGGGTCCCCAGTGGTTTTGTGTGATCGGGAGGCCAGGAGTGTGAGAGCAGAACAGAGTCAGACTCAGCTTGACCTCGAGAGGCACAAGAAGGAACGGAGGGCAGAGGAAGCGTGGGAGGACCAGAAACATGCACCAGGAAGACCGGGAGGGCAGGCCTTCTAGAAGCAAAGGAGACCCCCACACCATGAAATGCACAAGGTTGAGGAAAAGAGTGAGACAGTGAGAAGGTGAGGGCTGAGTGGAGACCCGCAGAAGAACAAGGATGGGGCCCCCAGGACGGGGAGAAGCTGGGGGCAGGTCAATCAGTCCCCTGGGCTGGCCACCTCCTCACGGGCAGATGCTTAACTGTGAGGCTGTCAGGGCTAACTCTGAGGACTTCAGGATTTAATGGTCCTCACTGAGAAAAGGGGAGAAAACTGCACATATTTCGAGGTCTATATTTGAGAGAAAAGTGCAAATTCCCACAAGGAGCCGGCCTGCCTCACACACAGCTCTACTCACCCAGCCTGAATGAGCTCATTCAGCTTCGTGGCGTTCTTGTCGTCCATGCCTTTGATGGAAAAACAAACACACGTGAACGTCAAGTAGTCAGGAGCGAAGCCCAGCAAGACCCCACATAATAATCTCCAACGCAGACTCCAAACCACTCAATGGGGTAGTCAAGGTCTTCCACAGTTAAGACCCCATGTTAGCTGCAGGCCCTCCCCCAAGGCCCGTACACGTCACCTGTGCTGAGAGCACTGTCTTTGCCCACCTGGACATCCTCGGGGAGGGGACCACTCCCACCTCTGCACAGCTCATCACGCCTCCAAACCCCCGCCCCAGCCCCCCTGCCGCTCTGGACTGCCACTCGCCCCAGTCAGAGACTCCTCTTTCTCCGGGCCCACCTTGCCCCACGCACTCTTGCCCTGCATGGCTCCTGGGTTACCTGTGGGCCTGCCTCCGTCAGCTCTGAACTACGGACTGACACCCTGTGTGTTTACTAGAGCAGACGCTCCTTTCCTCTGCCCCACCCCCCACTCACTGCTGCCCTCAGGACACGCGAAATAGGAAGTGTAGTAACCAGGTAAAAGGAGGATGGAGGTGGTACATATGTGCAGGCCACTGTGAGATTCTTTGAACCCTGCTGAATATTTGGGGAATAAGACACAACGGGCCACAAACACGCAGCCAGGCTGAAAACCAAAGACAAGAACAAAAGTTTAAAAGCAGCGGGAGAAAAACAACGCATCCCCTACAGAGGAACAAGGACATAAATGGCCAGTGACCTCTCAGCCATGAAGAAAAAACTGTCATCAAAATCCCACATCCTGCAAAAATACCTTTTAAGAACAAAGATGAAATAAAGACTTTTCAGATAAATGACAATAGAAAGAATTCACAGCCGGCACAGAGGCATGGTGAGAAAGCCTGAAGGAAGCCCAGCAGGCTGAAGGGACATGTGCCAGATGGAAACAGATCTTCAGGAAATAGTGCTTGGCACCAGGGAGGGCAAATGCAGACCCCGTCCCTAAACAAGCCAGATGCAACCCTGCCCTCCAACAGCATGGACCACACAAGCACAGTCAGCGTAAGTGACCGCTGGGGCTATGCATGAGCATGTGACACGAGAGCCAGCCTGTCAGGGACGTTCGTGGACCTGTGAGCTGAGACCAAAGGGGAGGGAAGGGCCCACGGGTCCTGCATCCGGCAGCCTGGAGGGACAGAGTGACAGACAGAAGGCCCGGAGGGTGGGACCACCACAACTTCGGGGTACAAGTCACCAGATGGGAGCACCATGCAAGCAACCTCCCTTTGAAGAGAAGCCATTTCAACCAACTGGTGAGGACTGCAGACAGCTGAGGTCTTCCCTGGCCTGTCCTGATACCCGCATGGCACCAGGCCTGGGGCAAAGTGTGACTTGTCACTCAATAGCCCAGGAGGCTTGAATGGTCATCCGTTTCCATCGAAACTGAGGGTCATCAGGCCCTTTTCAAGGGGGAACGCCGCCCAGCTCATGCAGCTGCTGTGACACAAGGTGAGGTGTGTCGAAGGACCAGGAACACAGCAGAGACTCAGTCTATGTCTTAAGAATCGGATGTCTGGAGACCTCAGTTACAAAAAGTATGTTAACAAAGAGCACGCTCTGACCACTGGAGCTCAGACACGTGTTCCCAGTAGCCCAGAAAGGGCTACCACTGTGTGCAGGGCAGGCGGACAACTGCCCATCCCAGCGAGCTCCTTCCCCCACAAACCTTCACCAAAGGACACAATAGTGTCCCAGCAGGTGGATCAGTGGGGGTTCAGAATGAGGGCCCCACCAAGGTGGAGTGCTGTGAAGCAGCTTTGGGAGCCCCAACCCCAGGTGGGGCCTCACGGGGATGTGAGTGTGTGCGTGTGTGTGTGCGTGTGTGTGTGTGCATATGTGTGTACATGTGCACTCGAGTGCTGCTGGACCAAGAGGGACCAACCAGGTGTCACGAGCAGGAGCAGATGAGCTGGAGGGGACGCCAGGCAGGAAGACGTGCTGAAGTCCAAGTGCAGAGGCCCCTTGGGTCGGGGGACCCAGGTACACCCCAAGGGTAACAGGAAGCTGACAAGAGGATGAGGCCTGCCTCCTGTGGGGAGCACTCGGGCTGGGATGCTGGGATGTGGGAGAGGGAGGACAGGGCCCCAACATGCTGCCAGGACCAGGAGTAATTTAGGGCAAGCACAGAGAGGAGGATGGACAAGGAAGCAGGGATTCCAGGGGGTGGGGCCCCAGAGCCCCCTCAACAGCACTCAAAGCAGGAGCCGGGGGTTTGTTTAAATAAGTCGTCAGCCTGCAGGAGCATGGGGCGGGGTGCCAGGCCACCTGTCCCTTCCTTCGGAGGCTCCTGGACTTCTTGCCTGTTTCAGGAAGGGCGGGTCACCCAGGGAATGCCCGCCCTGCCTGCCCTCCTGCCCGGCTATGACGTGTTAGGTGACAGCTTACAATCATCTCATAGTGTCTCATTTAATCTTCAGAGTGGCCCTGTGGGTGTGCGCCCTCCCAACCCACATGACAGGCGGACAACTTGGGGCTGGAGAGGCGAGGCTGAGGCCTCTTGTCTGTGGTCACATGGGGAGGCCAGAGCACCTGTGCATCTAAAAGGAATCTAGTTACAAGGAGATGCTCAGAGCAAGACAAAGGGAGGGGCCCAGACCCTTCAGTGTACCAGGGTCGGGAAAGGCCAGAAAGTGGGGACTGTTCTAGGTCAAGACTCAAGAGACACAGCAGCTGTGAGCGGGCACTGTTCCCAATAGGCATGCCCTGCCTGGCATGGTGGGACGCACTGGGAGATCTGAGTTTGGGCAGGATACCAGGTGAGGCTGTGGTACCCACTTGATAAATCTTAAATGTGCTTGCTGGGCATGCAGGAGAATGTCCTTGTTCACTGGGGCCAATGGCTGAGGGGTTTACAGTGGGCTCAGACGTCTGCAACTTACAGTCACACAGCTGAGCAAGAAAAAATGCAAGTGTGTGGAGGAGGGACAGGAATGGGAGAGACAGTAACACAAACAAGGCCAAGGTTCAGGACCCATGAATCTAAATGATGGTATGTGGGGGTTGTTATGCTCTCCTTCAATTTTTCGGTATATTAAAACGTTCTGTGCGTTAAAATGTTTTCAAAATGTAAGTCGGAGAGAAAACAGAAGAGCCCCCAGTACTAAAACTCCAACTGTAAGAGGATAACAGGCAGGCCCTGCCGGGAGGAGGCCGCCCCTGAACAAAGGGTACTCACAGCCCCCGATCTTCTTGCGCAGCTCCCCATAGCAGATCAGCCCATACAGCTCCTGGGACGACTTCTTCAGCCCGCGAGAGAACACTGAAAATGAGGAAAGGTTGCGGCTTTAGAAGGAGGAAACACAGATGTGCGGGGCTTGCCCAGCTTGTGCACACCAGGGTGCTGGGGGACACTTCTTGGCTTTGACCACTGCACCATGGACCACGGGGCGTTAACGTCAGGGGATACTGGGCAGAGTACACGGCAACACGGTGCTGTTTCTGCAATTTTTCAAAATAAAAAGTTAAAAGAGAAAAAGGGGGTGGTTTAGAAAACTAGTCCTAACAGGCAGAGCAATGTCCCCAGAGAGGAAAACGGGACGTCCAGCATGGCCAGTTTCCGCGAGGCAGAAGAGGGTCAGGACCACCTTCACTGTGCACAGAACCCACCCAAGCTCAACGAGGGGCTGGCAGCACTGGAACCAAGGAGGCCCACCTCTCATGCCTCCTGGGACGACAGACAACTCGCCCCAGGCCTGGGGCCAGAAGGAAGAGGAAATGTGGCTTGAGTGCTCCGGACACCCCCTTGCTTGTCAGCAGCAGACCAGTGTGATTTGGGAGGCAACACCCAGGGTTAAGCCAGCCTATGTATAGCCTGCTCGTGGCTGGAGGAGACCACACCACCAGGTATGAGCAGAAGTGCTGAGGGAGGCTCCAGAGGCTCTGTAACAGACTGATTCGGCCCTGATGCCCGCCCTGGACACCTACCTGCAGGCGTCTCTGACGCCAGGAAAGAAATCCTCACGTGCTCAAGCCACTGTTACCTTGAGTGTACTGTGTGAAGCCAAGCCTGACAGCGCCTTGTAAGTCTGGTTACTGCCCAGTTGGCCCCTTTCTGATCATCTCACAGGGCAGTGACCACTGCCATGTGTCCCTCTCACAACTGTTCTCTCCCCAGAGACCCCCTTTCAAAGATTTGGCTGTGTGTGATTACAACAATAGGAAAGGAAAAGTATATTAGTAAATAGAAAGTAAGTTCTGAATGAATGACCTAAAACAAGGATTCTGAACCTCGGCTAGCCTCTGAGGAGCCTGGGGCTCTGCTAAGATCACACGCCAACCATTCCTGAAGGTTCTCCTGAGAGAAAGACCGACAGTCTCAGCGGACTCTTACAGGGACCGCTACTCGGGAACCTTACGATCCACTATGCAGTCAATAAACAAACGTGGGCTTTCAGACAATGGAACAGTACTCAGCCATAGAAAGGAATGAACGGACCCTAAAAGAGCCTAACACACCGTACAACCTGGATGCACCTGGAAAACGTCATGCTCAGTGAAAGAAACGGGACACTAAAGGCCCCGCATTGTATGACTCCACTGATATGAAGCGTCCAGGAGAGACAAAGATCTGTGGCTCCGTGGTTGCCGGGGCTGGGGGAGGGGCTGTGAAACAGCTGCACAGCGTGGAACCCAGTGTGACCACCAGTGCAGCACCAAGAGGCGGGCAGGCCTCTGGCCTCACATGGTCAACCGGCTGCCACCAGCTCTGAAAGGTGATCAGGACCAGCGAGAGACCTTGGTGCAGCCCTCGGCTCAACAGAAAGAAGGCACTTCCCATGGGGCCACACCGGGACACCAAGGGCACGTGGTTCAGGCAGAAGACACTGCAGAGGGGCTTCCCTGGTGGCGCAGTGGTTAAGAATCTGCCTGCCAATGAAGGGGACAAGGGTTCGAGCCCTGGTCTGGGAAGATCCCACATGCCACAGAGCAACTAAGCCCATGTGCCGCAACTACTGAGCCTGCACTCTAGAGCCTGTAAGCCACAACTACTGAGCCTGTGTGCTGTAACTACTGAAGCCCACGTGCCTAGAGCCCATGCTCTGCAACAAGAGAAGCCACTGCAATGAGAAGCCCGTGTACTGCAATGAAGAGTAGCCCTGGCTCACTGCAACTAGAGAAAGCCCAAGCGCAGCAACGAAGACCCAATGCGGCCAAAAATAAATAAATTTTTTTTTTAAAGTTAAAAAAAAAAGACACTGCAGAGAAGGGAGAATGGCGCCAGCGGGGCTGACACTGCAGAGCTAACTGTGGAACTGAGGGCGGCTGATGCATCCACCCTTCATCCAAGTTGGAAAAAGGGCTGAAGGGGAATGATACCTCCAGTGGGGGAGGGGAGTTTAGGAGGCTGTCCAGCAGGGGGAGGTGACAAAAATGCCCAGGAAAGACACAGCCACTCTAGATGTCCCACAGAGCCCAGTGTGGCCACCCTGCGACACGCCTCTGGACCTCAGGGCAGACGATGCACCACGTCCACACCTGGAGCCTGGGTGGTCCACTCTGCCCCATAGCCTGGTGGCAGTGAAAGCACAGAACGTGCTAGAGCACTGCTCCGGGAATGACCCCCCACCGCCTGATCTCCAGGTAGCTTCCTACCCACTTCCCCTTCTTGTGTTGCTGAGGGCTTCACATTGGAAGTGAGTGTTTCAAGACCAGCCAAAGCAGATGAAAGACCTGCTCTCGTGGGATGACTTGCAGAAAGGACAGACTATGTAACAATAAAAAAGAGAAATGCGGAAGACAGAGAAAGAGCCAAACAGCTAAAACTTGTTTCTGCGTGCCAGCCTGGAGGGAGGGAGGGTGTTCGTGATGACAACAGATATTAATAACAGCACACTGGACTCAACAGGACCAGAGTCGATATTTTCAAATCAACTAGGGATGTGAGCAACAGTCTGAGCTAAGGATGGGCACAGCCAGCAGACACACAGACTCCGTGGAGATGGCCTGACAAAGAACAAAATGCTGCCAACTTGCCACAAAGCACCACAGCCATCGAGAGGCTTACGTTCATGGCCACGTGGACACTGAGAGCACACACGCGTGTGCCCATGTGCACATGCACACACACACACACACACACACACACACACACCAGTAGCAAAAGACTTGTGGGTCAGACCGAGGGACTGCTGCAAAGCGTGGAAACTGAGCGCCCACTTCCCAGGGTCCCTAGAAGGAGCAGCAACCTCACTACACAGATATGGCACTAGAAGAGGTTGGAGCCACCATTCTGTTTGTGTTGTATCTTCCTCATCAAGATGTCAGGCTGGACGGGCAGCCCCTGAAGCAGAAGGCTTTTAAGCAGGAAAGATACCTTAAAAAGACTCGTGAGAAGCAAAAGGATTTAACTGGCCAGAGAGAACCTCGGTGGGGTCATAAAATCAGCCTGCACGTGGGGCCTCGCATGAAACAGGACTTGCCCAGAGCAACATGCACTCGTCTGTCAGGTACTCCTTTCTGCCTTTGTCACGGACAGAACCAGATGGGAAATGCGGGGAGAGGCAGACAGACCCCCAGGACAAAGGGCCGGACATGCATCTTCCCGGAGGGTTGTCAGACAGTGCTGTGACGGGATGCTCACAATGAGACAATTAGCAGTAACGTTAATATAATTTTACCTCAATTGTGTGAATTTATCTGAAGAAGAGTGCTATATGAATAAAGATATCCACCCTGTTATTTAAAAACACTATAAGTGACTTGCAAATCCAAAAGGAAAGGTAAAATGTATTCATTTGTAGTATCGCCACTCAAACAAATACATTTAATAAAAAACACATGGAGGGCTTCCCTGGGGGCGCAGTGGTTGAGAATCTGCCTGCCGATGCAGGGGACACGGGTTCGAGCCCTGGTCTGGGAGGATCCCACATGCCACGGAGCAACTGGGCCCGTGAGCCACAACTACTGAGCCTGCGCGTCTGGAGCCTGTGCTTCACGACGAGAGGCCGCGACAGTGAGAGGCCTGCGCACCGCGATGAGGAGTGGCCCCCGCTCGCCACAACTGGAAAAAGCCCTCGCACAAAAATGAAGACCCAACACAGCCAAAAATAAATAAATAAATAAATAAACAACCAAAAAAATAAATAAATAAATATATATATATACACACACACATATATATATAAAAACCACATGGAGGGACTTCCCTGGTGGTCCGGTGGTTAAGAATCCACCTTCCTACACAGGGGACACAGGTTCAAGCCCTGGTCAGGGAACTAAGATCTCACATGCCGTGCCACAACTACTGAGCCCACGTGCCACAAACAGAGAGAAGCCCGTGCACCACAATGAAAGATACCACATGCCGCTACTAAGACCTGATGCAGCCAAATAAATAAATAAATAAATAAATAAATAATTAAAGAACTAATCACCAAGCATTAGGTTAAGAAAACTTACTAATACTGAAAAAACTAAAACAGATGTCATTTAAAAAACAAACACATGGAGAAATTCTACATCGACATGAAAAGGTGGTGTGAAAACAGTACTTGTAAGGCAGACAAAAGTCAGGAGACAGAGCGAGAGGGGTACAATGGGAAGAGGATGCTGCCTGGACTCGGACCTCCACTCCCCACATCGTTGGGGTGCACAGGGGCCAGGGCCTCCACCGCCGAGCCGGGGCTTTCTCCTCCACCTGAGCAAGCGCATTACAGGCACCTCCAGGGAAGAGCATGCCACGTGCCCAACCACAGGCGGCAGTGGGGACAAGAGAGGATTCAGGGGAGGATTTCTGGGACAACTAACACAGGAGCTGAGTCCTGGTGAACAGGTTAGGGAGGACGACCAGGTGGGAGTGGCAGGAGTGTGGCAGGAGTCAAGGTGTGAAGGAAAGTGCAGGTAAGGAGGCAGGTGACTCCATTCCCGGGGCCGTGGCAGGTCATGGTGCGGGCCTCTGGTGGGGCACAGGGAGGGGGCTCAGGCAAGGGAGCGGCCGGGCAGATGAACATTTTGTGTGGATCTCACAGCTCAAAGGCTGGGTTAGGAAGGGAAGGACCAGCAGCACTGGTCTAGGGCAGGACCAAGGCAGGCCAGGCAGTGAGAACAGACCTGAGAAGCTCGGAGTAGAACCAGTAACACTGACAGGAGTAAGAGGTGCCCCCAAAGATTCAAAGGGAAATACATTCAGGGGACAGTGTCGTAGGACAGAACCAGATGGGGATTCCCTGGTGGTCCAGTGGTTAGGACTCTGCGCTTTCACTGCTGGGGCCCGGGTTCAGTCCCTGGTCAGGGAACTAAGATCCTGCAAGCCATGTGGCGTGGCCAAAAAAAAACCAAACAAACAAAAAGACAGAAGCAGATGGGAAATGCAGTGACCATAGCAACCATCACCAGACCCTGGGACCTCCCAGTCCCTGAGAGCCCCAGCACTGGCCGACGGCAGGGAGGAAGGACTTCTCCAGGGCAGAGGACAGCAAATCGCAGGCCAGATTCGACCCAAGGGCTCTCTTTTTAAACAGGCAAATGCAGCAACATGTGTTCCTCTATGTATTATCCACAATGAGCTAGAAAGCAGAGTGAAGTGGTTTCAATAAAGACCATAAAACCCCAAAGCCAAAAAAATCAATATTCACCATCTGACCTTTTACAGAAAAAGACAGCTTGAATCACTGTCTCTGGGCCTTTCTAAGGCCGGAGGAGGAATCCCTGGCCCTGGCATCCCGACCTAGGGGAAAGCCAGCAAGGAGAGCCAGATGGGTCAGCGGGGGGAGGCTAGGACACACTGACTGGCCAAGAGAACACCTGCAGGGTACAGACAAAGGTTCAAAGGGGAGTAACGTGACCACAGCAACCACGATTAATCTGGATCAGAACTGATGTTATTTGGAGGGTGTGTCAGAAATCAGTGCAGTCAGTGGAAGCACACATGTGGAGAGACCGATCGACGAGAGAAGCAGCAGGAACGACACAGACACAGGATTCTCCTGGCGTGCAGACACAGGAGGCAGCAATTCCTCCCCTTAGGACAGAGGTGCTCTGAGCAGGAAGTCAGAACCGCACCTGGCGATGACCTAGACTCATGAATTAAAGATGGAGCCACAGATCTAGGGGAAGATGGCGGAAGAGTAAGACACGGAGATTACCTTCTTCCCCACAGATACATCAGAAATACATCTACACGTGGAACATACCCTACAGAACACCTACTGAACACTGGCAGAAGACCTCAGACCTCCCAAAAGGCAAGAAACTCCCCACGTACCTGGGCTAGGCAAAAGAATAAAGAATAAACAGAGACAAAAGAATACGGACGGGACCTGCACCAGTGGGAGGAAGCCATGAAGGAGGAAAGGTTTCCACACACTAGGAGCCCCTTCGAGGGCGGAGACTGCGGGTGGCAGAGGGGGGAAGCTTCAGAGCCACGGAGGAGAGCAAGGCAACAGGGGTGTGGAGGGCAAAGCGGAGAGATTCCCACACAGAGGATCAGGCCCGACTGGCACTCACCAGGCCGACAGGCTTGTCTGCTCACCCGCCCAGGCTGAGGGGTTGAGGCTCGGGCTTCGCGCTTTGGTCGGAGGGCCGGGAGAGGACTGGGGTTGGCGGTGTGAACACAGCCTGCAGGGGTTTAGTGCACCACGGCTAGCCGGGTGGGAGTCCAGGAAAAAGTCTGGAGCTGCTGAAGAGGCAAGAGACTTTTTCTTCCTTCTTTGTGTCCCAGTGCTCGAGGAGATAGGATTAAGAGCACTACTTAAACGATCTCCAGAGACAGGTGCGAGCCGGGGCTAACAGCGTGGACGCCAGAGACGGGCATGAGACACTAAGGCTGCTGCCGCCACCACCAAGAAGCCTGTGTGCGAGCACAGGTCACTCTCCACACCTCCCTTCCGGGGAGCCTGTGCAGCCCGCCACTGCTAGGGTCCCGGGATCCAGGGACAACTTCCCCGGGAAGAACACACGGCGCACCTCAGGCTGGTGCAATGTCATGCCGGCCTCTGCTGCCGCAGGCTCGCCCCGCACTCCATACCCCTCCCTCCCCCCGGCCTGAGTGAGCCAGAGCCCCCGAATCAGCGGCTCCTTTAACCCCGTCCTGTCTGAGCAAAGAACAGACGCCCTCTGGCGACCTACACGCAGAGGCAGGGCCAAATCCAAAGCTGAACCCCGGGAGCTGTGCGAACAAAGAAGAGAAAGGGAAATCTCTCCCAGCAGCCTCAGGAGCAGCGGATTAAATCTCCACAATCAACTTGATGTACCCTGCATCTGTGGAATACCTGAATAGACAACGAATCATCCTAAATTGAGGAGGTGGACTTTGAGAGCAAGATTTATTATTTTTCCCCTTTTCCTCTTTTTGTGAGTGTGTATGTGTATGCTTCTGTGTGAGATTTCGTCTGAATATCTTTGCTTTCACCATTCGTCCTAGGGTTCTATCCGTCCGTTTTTCTTGTTTGTTTTTTGTTTTTTTTAATTTTTTTCTTAAAAATTAATTTTTTTATTTTAATAACTTTATTTTATTTTACCTTAATTTTCTTTTATCCTCTTTCTTTCTTTCTACTTTTTCTCCCTTTTATTCTGAGCCGTGTGGATGAAAGGCTCTTGGTGCTGCAGACAGGAGTCAGTGCTGTGCCTCTGAGGTGGGAGAACCAACTTCAGGACACTGGTCCACGAGAGACCTCCCAGCTCCATGTAATATCAAATGGAGAAAATCTCCCAGAGATATCCATCTCAACACCAACACCCAGCTTCACTCAACGACCAGCAAGCTACAGTGCTGGACACCCTATGCCAACCAACTAGCAAGACAGGAACACAACCCCACCCATTAGCAGAGAGGCTGCCTAAAATCATAATAAGTCCACAGACACCCCAAAACACACGACCAGACGTGGACCTGCCCACCAGAAAGACAAGATCCAGCCTCATCCATCAGAACACAGGCACTAGTCCCCTCCACCAGGAAGCCTTCACAACCCACTGAACCAACTTTAGCCACTGGGGACAGACACCAAAAACAATGGGAACTACAAACCTGCAGCCTGCAAAAAGGAGATCCCAAACACAGTAAGATAAGCAAAATGAGAAGACAGAAAAACACACAGCAGATGAAGGAACAAGATAAAACCCCACCAGACCTAACAAATGAAGAGGAAACAGGCAGTCTACCTGAAAAAGAATTCAGAATAATGGCAGTAAAGATGGTCCAAAATCTTGGAAATAGAATAGAGAAAACCCAAGAAACATTTAACAAGGACCTAAAAGAACTAAAGATGAAACAAGCAACGATGAACAACACAATAAATGAAATTAAACATACTCTAGAAGGGATCAATAGCAGAATAATTGAGGCAGAAGAACGGATAAGTGACCTGGAAGATAAAATAGTGGAAATAACTACTGCAGAGCAGAATAAAGAAAAAAGAATGAAAAGAACTGAGGACAGTCTCAGAGACCTCTGGGACAACATTAAACACACCAACATTTGAATTACAGGGGTTCCAGAAGAAGAAGAGAAAAAGAAAGGCACTGAGAAAATATTTGAAGAAATTATAGTTGAAAACTTCCCTAATGTGGGAAAGGAAATAGTTAATCAAGTCCAGGAAGCACACAGAGTCCCATACAGGATAAATCCAAGCAGAAACACACCAAGACAAATATTAATCAAACTGTCAAAAATTAAATACAAAGAAAACATATTAAAAGAAGCAAGGGAAAAACAACAAATAACAAACAAGGGAATCCCCATAAGGTTAACAGCTGATCTTTCAGCAGAAACTCTGCAAGCCAGAAAGGGACTGGCAGGACATATTTAAAGTGTTGAAGGAGAAAAACCCACAACCAAGATTACTCTACCCAGCAAGGATATCATTCAGATTTGATGGAGAAATTAAAACATTTATAGACAAGCAAAAGCTGAGAGAGTTCAGCACCACCAAACCAGCTTTACAACAAATGCTAAAGGATCTTCTCTAGGCAAGAAACACAAAATGAAAAGACCTATAATAACAAACCCAAAACAATTAAGAAAATGGGAATAGGAACATACATATCTACAATGACCTTAAATGTAAATGGATTAAATGCTCCCACCAGAAGACACAGACTGGCTGAATGGATACAAAAACAAGGCCCATATAAATGCTGTCTACAAGAGACCCACTTCAGACCTAGAGACACATACAGACTGAAAGTGAGGGGATGGAAAAAGACATTCCATGCAAATGGAAACCAAAAGAAATCTGGAGTAGCAATTCTCGTATCAGACAAAATGGACTTTAAAATAAAGACTATTAGAAGAGACAAAGATGGACACTACATAATGATCAAGGGATCTATCCAAGAAGAAGATATAACAATTGTAAATATTTATGCACCCAACATAGGAGCACCTCAATACATAAGGCAAATACTAACAGCCATAAAAGGGGAAATAGACAGTAACACCTTCATAGTAGGGGACTTTAACACCCCACTTTCACCAATGGACAGATCATCTAAAGTGAAAATAAATAAGGAAACACAAGCTTTAAATGATACATTAAACAAGGTGGACTTAATTGATATTTATAGGACATTCCATCCAAAAACAACAGAATACACATTTTTCTCAAGTGCTCATGGAACATTCTCCAGGATAGATCATACCTTGGAGTCACAAATCAAGCCTTGGTAAATTTAAGAAAATTGAAATTGTATCAAGTATCTTTTCCGACCACAACACTATGAGACTAGATATCAATTACAGGAAAAGATCTGTAAAAAATACAAATACATGGAGCCTAAACAATACACTACTTAATAATGAAGTGATCACTGAAGAAATCAAAGAGGAAATCAAAAAATACCTGGAAACAAATGACAATGGAGACACGACGACCCAAAACCTATGGGATGCAGCAAAAGCAGTTCTAAGAAGGAAGTTTATAGCAATATAATCCTACCTTAAGAAACAGGAAACATCTCGAATAAACAACCTAACCTTGCACCTAAAGCAATTAGAGAAAGAACAATAAAACCCCACAGTTAGCAGAAGGAAAGAAATCAAAAAGATCAGATCAGAAATAAATGGAAAAGAAATGAAGGAAACGATAGCAAATATCAATAAAACTAAAAGCTGGTTCTTTGATAAGATAAACAAAATTGATAAACAATTAGCCAGACTCATCAAGAAAAAAAGGGAGAAGACTCAAATCAACAGAATTAGAAATGAAAAAAGAGAAGTAACAACTGACACTGCAGAAATACAAAAGATCATGAGAGATTACTACAAGCAACTCTATGCCAATAAAATGGACAACCTGGAAGAAATGGACAAATTCTTAGAAATGCACAACATGCCAAGACTGAATCAGGAAGAAACAGAAAATATGAACAGACCAATCACAAGCACTGAAATTGAAACTGTGATGAAAAATCTTCCAACAAACAAAAGCCCAGGACCAGATGGCTTCACAGGCGAATTCTATCAAACATTTAGGGAAGAGCTAACACCTATCCTTCTCAAACTCTTCCAAAATATAGCAGATAAGCCATGGCCACTGGGCCTGCGCATCCAGAGCCTGTGTTCCGCAACGGGAGAGGTCACAGCAGTGAGAGGCCCACGTACCGGAAAAAAAAAAAAAAAAAATCTTCCAACAAACAAAAGCTCAGGACCAGATGGCTTCACAGGAGAATTCTATCAAACATTTAGAGAAGAGCTAACACCTATCCTTCTCAAACTCTTCCAAAATATAGCAGAGGGAGGAACACTCCCAAACTCATTCTACGAGGCCACCATCACCTTGATACCAAAACCAGACAAGGATGTCACAAAGAAAGAAAACTACAGGCCAATATCACTGATGAACATAGATGCAAAAATCCTCAACAAAATACTAGCAAACAGAATCCAACAGCACATTAAAAGGATCATACACCATGATCAAGTGGGGTTTATTCCAGGAATGCAAGGATTCTTCAATATACGCAAATCTATCAATGTGATTAACCATATTAACAAATTGAAGGAGAAAAACCATATGATCATCTCAATAGATGCAGAGAAAGCTTTTGACAAAATTCAACACCCATTTATGATAAAAACCCTGCAGAAAGTAGGTGTAGAGGGAACTTTCCTCAATATAATAAAGGCCGTATATGACAAGCCCACAGCCAACATCATCCTCAATGGCGAAAAACTGAAAGCATTTCCACTAAGGTCAGGAACAAGACAAGGTTGCCCACTCTCACCACTCTTATTCAACATAGTTTTGGAAGTTTTAGCCACAGCAATCAGAGAAGAAAAGGAAATAAAAGGAATCCAAATCGGAAAAGAAGAAGTAAAGCTGTCACTGTTTGCAGATGACATGATACTATACATAGAGAATCCTAAAGATGCTACCAGAAAACTACTAGAGCTAATCAATGAATTTGGTAAAGTAGCAGGATACAAAATTAATGCACAGAAATCTCTGGCATTCCTATATACTAATGATGAAAAATCTGAAAGTGAAATCAAGAAAACACTCCCATTTACCATTGCAACAAAAAGAATAAAATATCTAGGAATAAACCTACCTAAGGAGACAAAAGACCTGTATGCAGAAAATTATAAGACACTGATGAAAGAAATTAAAGATGATACAAACAGATGGAGAGATATACCATGTTCTTGGATTGGAAGAATCAACATTGTGAAAATGACTCTACTACCCAAAGCAATCTATAGATTCAATGCAATCCCTATCAAACTACCACTGGCATTTTTCACAGAACTAGAACAAAAAATTTCACAATTTGTATGGAAACACAAAAGACCCCGAATAGCCAAAGCAATCTTGAGAACAAAAAATGGAGCTGGAGGAATCAGGCTGCCTGACTTCAGACTATACTACAAAGCTACAGTAATCAAGACAGTATGGTACTGGCACAAAAACAGAAAGATAGATCAATGGAATAGGATAGAAAGCCCAGAGATAAACCCATGCACATATGGTCACCTTATCTTTGATAAAGGTGGCAGGAATATACAGTGGAGAAAGGACAGCCTCTTCAATAAGTGGTGCTGGGAAAACTGGATAGGTACATGTAAAAGTATGAGATTAGATCACTCCCTAACACCATACACAAAAATAAGCTCAAAATGGATTAAAGACCTAAATGTAAGGCCAGAAACTATCAAAGTCTTAGAGGAAAACATAGGCAGAACACTCTAGGACATAAATCACAGCAAGATCCTTTTTGACCCACCTCCTAGAGAAATGGAAATAAAAACAAAAATAAACAAATGGAACCTAATTAAATTTCAAAGCTTTTGCACAGCAAAGGAAACCATAAACAAGACCAAAAGACAACCCTCAGAATGGGAGAAAATACTTGCAAACCAATCAATGGACAAAGGATTAATCCCCAAAATATAACAGCTCATGCAGTTCAGTATTAAAAAAACAAACAACCCAATCCAAAACTGGGCAGAAGACCTAAATAGACATTTCTCCAAAGAAGACATACAGATGGCCAAGAAGCAAATGAAAAGCTGCTCAACATCACTAATTATTAGAGAAATGCAAATCAAAACGACAATGAGGTGTCATCTCACACCAGTCAGAATGGCCATCATCAGAAAATCTAGAAACAATAAATGCTGGAGAGGGTGTGGAGAAAAGGGAACCCTCTTGCACTGTTGGTGGGAATGTGAATTGGTACAGCCACCATGGAGGTTTAAGAGGTTCCTTAAAAAACTAAAAATAGAATTACCATATGACCCAGCAATCCCACTACTGGGCATATACCCTGAGAAAACCATAATTCAAAAAGAGTCATGTACCAAAATGTTCATTGCAGCTCTATTTACAATTGCCAGGACATGGAAGCAACCTAAGTGTCCATCAACAGATGAATGGATAAAGAAGATGTGGCACATATTTTCATATATATATATATATATATATATATATATATATATATATATACATACATACATATATATATATACATACATATATATAAAAATATATACATACATACATATATATGTAAATATATACAGTGGAATATTACTCAGCCATAAAAAGAAATGAAATTGAGTTATTTGTAATGAGGTGTCCAATAAAGATGTAAAAAAAATAAAATTAAAATAAAAAAATAAATATATAAATAAATAAATAAAGATGGAGCCACGCAAACTGGACTCAAACACAGAGCCTGGAAAAAGAGCCTGGGAAAAGCCCTGGAACGCCAGCCCTCCACCCGGGCTGACACACACCAGGCCCTGCCCGACCCTAACCCCACTGGGGCCCCCTTGGGAGAAGGGCGGGCAACGGGGAGGTGTGATTCTGGATCACGGTGCCCTCCCTCCCAGGGGGGAGCGAGTCAGGGACTCAGACACCACAGGCTTCCTTGTAACTCAGCCTGACCACCAGTTACAAGGCCTCCTGTCAGCCAAAGCACCACAGGTGAGTACATCCCAGGCCGTGTGGCTGGGTGAGAATAATGCCAGAAGGTGTGGCCTGCAGGTTTGCGGAAGCCACGCTCCTGAACCAGAAGCCACCCCGCCTCTGGCCCCAGGAAGCCGGCCTAGGCACTCACCGTTGTCAAAGTCAATGTACTTGGTGATCTTGTGCCACGTGCGGTAGTAGAAGTGCCGGACCTGCTCCTTGTTCTTTACCATGCTGGCGGGCTTGCCTTTCTTCTTGTATTTCAGAGCAATGTTGTTCTGAATCGCTTCAAAGTCTTTCCCATGCTGGAAAAGAAAGTCCACATTAAAAGCACGAGGTTAGGGGCTTCCCTGGTGGCGCAGTGATTAAGAATCTGCCTGCCAATCCAGGGGACACGGGTTCGAGCCCTCGTCCGGGAAGATCCCACATGCCGTGGAGCAACTAAGCCTGTGCGCCACAACTACTGAGCCTGCGCTCTAGAGCCCGTGAGCCACAACTACTGAAGCCTGTGTGCCACAACTACTCAAGTCCGCGCACCTACAGCCTGTGCTCTGCAACAAGAGAAGCCACCACAATGAGAAGCCTGTGCCCCGCAACAAAGCGTAGCCCCCACTCACTGAAACTAGAGAAAGCCCGCGTGCAGCAGCGAAGACCCAATGCAGCCAAAAATTAAATAAATGAATAAATAAATAAATCTATATAAAAAAACTAGATTGTCTAATACTTTATAAAATAACACAAAGGGGGATAATAAAGCTAACTTAAAAAAAAAAAGCACGAGGTTATAGGGAGGGGGGGAGGGAGATGCAAGAGGGAGGAGATATGGGGATATATGTATATGTATGGCTGATTAACTTTGTTATAAAGCAGGAACTAACACACCATTGTAGAGCAATTATACTCCAATAAAGACGTTGAAAAAAAAACAAACACGAGGTTACAACAAGGCAGCCTTCTGTACAATGCAGACACTTCCTGAAAAGGGAGAAAAGGGACTGCTGTGGTTAAGCAAGTATCCTTCATGGCTCCTACTTGTGCATGAACTTCAACCTGGCTTCCCCAGAACCTCAGGTTTCAATTAGAATAATGGATAATGCAGCAACAGAACTATCATAGCACGTGGATACCAATGAGGCAAGGACCCCAGAGCAGTAGAAACATGAAGCTCATGACTTAGACAAAGGGCTTAATCTCCAGAGCTCTTTAGAGCCCATGCAATGAGACACCCCCATGAAGACAATAATCAGAAGACACAACACAAGGATGGAGGGGCTCAGGGTACTGTATATCTGGCATCTTAAAATAAAACAACACATCAACTATTCAGAAACAGCTTCACTGATTTGATCATACAAATGGTATTCTATGTTCGAACAGGGATAACAAATATGAATGTTTATTAAGAGAATCACGTAGAATATGCTCTGAATACATCTGTGGGCCTTCCTTCAACACCTCCATGCAAAAGCTGAGTACATATTATATTTTCAGAATGGAATTTATGTTCCAGAGAACAGTCCCCATCAGTGCTGTTCTGGTACTGATGCAATGAGAACCACGTACTGATACTACTCATCAACTACTGATACTTTTATCAAAACTAAGCCAGCAAGAAGCACTGGGAAGGACCTGGAGGTAACGGCACCCCAGCAGCATTGAGCACCTCTGGTACCCAGATCTTGGTTTCTAAATCCCACTTTCCAAAAGGAACCACGGCTCCTTGCCAATGCCAGGTCTGGGGCAGGGAAAATACCAGGTGAGTCTAGAATATCTTGTGGTGCCAGAAAGTGAGAAAGTGCTCAAAGCATAAGGGGAACATGTTAGAAGGACACAGCAGCCAACCTGAAGAGGCTCCCAGTGGGCAAATCTAGAACAATCTGGGCAACAAAATCACAATGATATGAATGGATTATGACCCATGGAAGAGGATAAGTATCCCTGGGTCCATACAGGTATAAAGAAATAATTGAATAAATACATAAATGGAGGAGAAGGGAGAGCTTTTCCTTGCATGGGATTTCCACTTAATAAATGTAGAAAGAATAACAGAATCAGCAGGTCATCACTGGGTAAACACCACAGTAATAGTTGTTCCAGGTAAGAAGAGGCAATGGTTGCTTAAATTAGTGGGAGAAAGAATGATGAGAAACAGGGTATTTACATAGTCTCAAAGTTAAAAAAAAAAAAAAGAAAAAAAGACTTGGCAGTGGAGAACCTGGGAGAACCTGGGAGATGCCACCTGAATGCAGTGATCAAGGTTCACACAGCCAGGCCTGAGACAGATCGCACTGCACACTCTGGACAGGATGCACCAAGGATGCACAGCAATCCCACGGTACTCTTGACAGAAAACACAAAACATGAACTTATCCGTGCGGAAACATCAGGTAAGCCCAATGAGGGGCACTTATGAATGAACAGACTTGGAATCTTCAAAAATGTCAAGGTCGTGAGAGACCAGGAAAAAAAGGGAATACTGAGGGACCTGTCCCAGGTGGGAGGACCCAGGAGCCATTGCAACCAAATGCAACGTGGGGTCCTGAACCAGAATAGGACATCAGTGCAAATACTGATGACATTACACTAACTCTCCTCATTTTGCCGGTCACCCTGCAGTTACGTGGGTGTCAGGAAAGCGGGTTAAAGGGCATGTGAGCATTCTCTGTACTCTTTTTGCAGCTTTTTCCAACTCTGAAATCGTTTCAAAATCTAAGGTCAAGGGCTTCCCTGGTGGCACAGTGGTTGTGAGTCTGCCTGCCAATGCAAGGGACACGGGTTCATGCCCTGGTCTGGGAGGATCCCACATGCCGTGGAGCGGCTAGGCCCGTAAGCCATGGCCGCTGAGGCTGTGTGTCTCGAGCCTGTGCTCTGCAACGGGAGAGGCCACAACAGTGAGAGGCCCATGTACCACAAAAAAAAGAAAAAAAATTAAGGTCAAAAAGTAAAAATGCTATGGGACTTCCCTGGCAGTCCAGTGGTTAAGACTACACACTTCCACTGCATGGGGCATGGGTTCGATCCCTGGTCAGGGAATTAAGATCCCACATGTCGTACGGTACAGCCAAAACAAAGAGTAAAAATCCTCAAAGAATGAAAGCTCACTCACTGTTTTAAAAGAAGCAATGGCAGGTGAACCAGAGCAAGGCAGAGCTGCAAATAAAGTGCCTTCCTCCAGCGTCCAGCTCAGGCACCACCTCTCCCACAAAACTCCCCTCAGCTCTTGACCAAGAACCGTGACGCAAACAAACACACACGGCCTCTAAATCTCAGGACTTCGTTTCATAGCTGAGTTAATGAACCCAGAGGTGACCTGACAGCCCAGATGGGGACTAGAATCTGGGCTTTGCGACTCCTCATCCTGCGTTCTCAAAGGACGCTGCCTTCTGAACTCTTGTGGCATTTGTCAGCATATACCTTCTGAGAGTCCCACTTCTTCTGTGCCTGTTACGTTTTCCCAGTAAGACTGCCAGCCCCTTAGGGGGGACTTCTTTGCATTTCTATACTTAGCCATGAGCTAGGTAAATAAAGGGTGGTGGCAACAACAGCAACAGTGAAAAAGGCAAAGTTGAAAGAGAAAACTATATGGAGGTGAAGCACACATTTCAAAGACTGAAAGGAGAACTCGAAGTATTCGTACAGCTGTCACAGAGATGGCAGGAAACAGGAGATGCCCAGCAGCTGGATTTGTAGGACACTGGGAAGTGCAGACAGAACATGGAAGGGGAAGCACAGCAGAGATGAGGCCTCCAGCAATTATCGACCCAGTGAAAAGCAAGCAGAAGATGCTGGCCACGCGGCTGCGAGTAAGATAGGAATCAAGACTGTACAGCAATATGGACAGACAGACGTAAGAAGGGAAAAGGAAAAGTTGGCAACAGGCTTTGTGAAATGGAGTATAGAGGATGTTGAGGACAACCACGCTGGTCCAGGCATTCATCCCACTGGTCTTCCCGCCAGCTCCCTGTCATGGGGGCCACAACCTTTACCCCTGGCCACAGGGAGGAGTCTGGGATGGGACCAGCCAAGGTGAGTTGTGCCCAGAACTGTCCTAACTAGCATGCAGGAGGGGTTGGGGAGGCACTCTCGCCCCTGGGGAGCATCTGAAGCAGGAGAGAATAAGCACAGGAATGTCACTCCCAACACACGGGGTGACAGGCAGAGGCCCAGTGACACCGAGGGAGTCCCTGCACACAGTCAGGTTTGATCCAGCCCCTCCGGTTCCCTCCCAGTTCAGTTCTGAGAGCTGCTCAACGCTCGGTCTTGCCCCTCTGCGCTACTCTGAGCTGGGTCTCTTCACTTGAGGCATAGCTCAGTCAGACAAGAGTGAATCAGAAAGGCAGGGAGGACCCTCATCAACACTGCAGAGGCCTGTGCTGAGCACCACGCCCCACAGGTGAAGATGCTCGTGGTTACATACGCCCTAGCCGACCAGCCGGTCATCAAGGCCCCACCAGAGTCCCACTGAGTTTTGGTCAGACACACGAAGCAACAGACATAAAGCCCACACTTGTGCATGCACGCTCTCTCTCCCTCTCTCCCTCCCTCCCTCCCTCCCTCCCTCTCTCTCTCCCTCTCTCTCCCTCTCCCTCC
>NW_006780388.1:3097992-3104712 GCF_000442215.2 Lipotes vexillifer
AGGGCGGGCCCTCATCAACCCTGCAGAGGCCTGTGCTGAGCACCACGCCCCACAGGTGAAGATGCTCGTGGTTACATACGCCCTAGCCGACCAGCCGGTCATCAAGGCCCCACCAGAGTCCCACTGAGTTTTGGTCAGACACACGCGGCAACAGACATAAAGCCCACACTTGTGCATGCGCTCTCTCGCTCTCTCTCTCACACACACACATACAATTTGGGATACACCAATAGTACCAACAGTAGAAAGCATTAAGTGACCTGAATAGCCAATTATTAATTATTATTATTATTAATCAAGGATTTCAGGAGACCTCAAAACACCTGCCTGGTAGAAAAGTTAAAACAAGAAGCCTAGCCCGATGAGAGGGGAATGAACTAATTCCCCTGAAGAAAGGTAAGGGCAGGTCATTAACACGGATTTCTTCTCCTGCTTTTCATCAACAACCATGTCTCCCCCACGCTCCTGCAACTGAGTAGCCAGACTGCCTGCAGAGCCCACTTTCTCCCCCAAGACAGAGGGGCCACACCAAAGCAGTAACTATTTCAGGTGAGAGTCAGCAATGGCTGCTGATTCTGAGAACACTCCAGGAATCACAAGTCTTCTATGCCTAACAAACAGCTTAAAGAAGGCACCATTTGGGCATATAATCTATAAAAGAACAGCCTCTGTACTTTACCCTAGAACTGTCCAGGGAAGAAAAGAAACACACTTGAATGTGTTTGAATGACTTCGCGTCTACTGGAACAAGCCTCATGTGGACATTTCATTCTCTCCTCGGACAACAGAGTCAGGCAGCACCAACACGTGGCCTCCTCTATCCAGGAACGGCAGAACTGAACCATCGACCCCGGAAGGGGGCAGGCCAGCCACGGGAAAGCTCTGAACTCGGCTCTGTGTCCTGTTCTCTGCCCACAGTCAGGTGTCTCCTGATCTATGAACACTCCATGGTTTCAGTTCCAAAGCCTCCTTCCTCTGAGCCTTCTTTCACAGGCTTGGCTAGACTTTTCTATCACTCCAATTAGTTCACCAGTAAAAGAATAAGGCTCACTGACCAAGTAACCTACTCTTGATACTACATCCCAAAGAAGAAGTCTAAAATATGGAATGTGCACAAAGATGTCCATGGTAGCATTATTTACAACAGAATCTAGAAGGAACCACAACAATCAACAATACGAAAATGGTTAAGTAGAACATGGACTGGCCAGAGGGTAAATATTTAGGTGTTGCAGGGCCACAGGTACTGCAGGAACCACACTGTAGTCAAAGACAATGTACAAGTGAAGAGGCTGAGCTGTGTTCCAATAAAACTTGATTTACAAAAACAGGCAGTGAGCATGTGGGTTATAGTTGCCTTCATCTGAAGCAGAATATTTATAAGCATTAAAAAAATACTGAGCAAAAGAACTACAAAACACCATGAAAAATGCATTTAACGTTAATAAAAAAGTATGTTCTCTATAACTACAAAGATGTGAAGAAACAAAACCCGGAAGTAAAGATGGCTGGCAGGGAGCACGGCCGTTTCACTGGGCTGTGGGATGGGGGAGGAGCTTCTCTATGTTTAGGACTTGCCACTCTGTCCCCAGTCAGCTGTGATGTCTCTCTGAGTTGTGCTGGCTGCTCCGACTGATGTGGCAAGTGTCCCCTGGCCCCTCCCTCTCAGGGATATCCCTCCTGAATCGGCTCACTCAGCTGTGACAGGAAGGCCCTGAGGGAAGGGCACCACTCTTCAGGACAGAACGTATTTCAGAGAATCTTAGAAAAGAAAAGAAGCAAATGAAGAAAACACTTCCTAACAGCCACCTCACTAGTAACAGCTTTGAAAGTCACAGCAAGGAGGTAAAGGGCCAAGGTCAGAGGTCAAGGTCTGTGCCTGGGGACCCACAGGCAAGGGGTAAGAGGCCAGGAGCTTCAGCCACCTCCTTGGGCTGCAGGACCCACTCACCTCGTACAGCCCCTCGAAGAAGGTGTTCTTGTCCTCTGTGCTCCACGACTCCCACTGACGCCGCACCTTCTTGCCTTCTTCCTTCTCACCGCCTGAAGACCCTAAGTTCCGGGAGGAGGAGCGAGAGCCCCCTGCAGGGGTGGCAGGGGCAACCCCGGACCCATTTCCAGCTGATGATCCGCTACCGTCAGCTCCTTCAAGAGAAAGAACCATATAGCCATCTGTGTCGGAAAGCGGCCTGCCCCGGGGCCCACCCGGGCCCCGCCCCCAGCTCCACCAGTGAGTGACATTGTCCTGCCCTGACCTCTGACTCTCGAGAGAAAGTTTAAACAGTGAGTAAAAGGAGAGCATTTATGTGGCACCACCAGAGCACAAGGACAAGGTCCCGCCGAAGCACACAGCTCCTTTCCCACTGTGAACTAAAACCACACGGCGTCTTTCCTTCTCAATTGAGGTTTGAGGTTAAATTTTTTCAAATAAATTGAAATTCAAACTCAAGAAAACATTTAAATGTATATAAGACACTACCTTCTTTGAGGTACAGTCAATACTTAAATATGGACCACGTGATACCTCAGCACCTTTTAAAAGTCCTGGGACTTCCCTGGTGGTCCAGTGGTTAGGACTCCACGCTTCCACTGCAGGGGGCAAGGGTTCGATTCCTGTTCAGGGAACTAAGATTCCACATGCCGCATAGTGCGGCCAAAAAAAAAGGTCTTAAAACTCCTTTTTCCTGATCGCTTTCCACCAACAAAATCTGGTGTTCTGAGAGTGACCGACAACCCACAAATGCTCTTAAAGCATCAGTTCCTAATCTCAAGACAAGTCCTTGAAAACCCCGCCAAGAGGGGAGCGCACGTAAAGTACAGCATGGGGGCACCAAACGCCAGGCCGGGACTGAGAACTCTGTGCTCCCAGGAGAATGCAGGCAATAAACCAGAGGTAAAGGTCACAGATAACAATTTTACACCTGACCCAAACCTCCCACCCATCTCAGTTCCTTCCTCTCAGAGGGAAGGGGAACTCCCCAGCATACCCCTGTGATAACCAGCATTCTCTTTTCACGGAACTGCAGGACCATCCAATGGTGAGAAATCTGCAAACTCTGAACAACGAGGGTGAAAAGAATATCATAAAAATAAAAGTACTTTAAAAAGGAAAAGCTAAACAAATACAGATTATTGTTAAATGCTTTCTTAATGAGATAATCATGAGCTTTTCCATCAAGATCCACTTCCTTGTCAATCTGGTGGGGGCCCTGGGCAGCCATGTGCACACTAATCCCCTTGACAGGGCTCCGCCTCCAAAGGGGATGAAAGACAATCATGAGAAATAAAAGAAATGAAAAAGTAAAAGCCCGTTATTCCACGTATGTTTGCAAAGACTATCCCTGAAGAAACACAAGAGCAGGGGCTGCCTGGGGTATGGGGCGGGGGGTGTGGGGGGGAGTCACTCTCCCCTCTTACACCTTGTTGTGTCTTTGTGTGCACTTTGTGTCTTTGTGCATGTAATTACATCAACATGAGTATCAGAAAACAGTTGATCCCATCAGTCAGCTATCAGAAAGCAGAATGTTTTCATACATGCAGAAAAAACTACTCGGCTACATGGAATGCATTTGATTCTCTCATGTGGAAAGGTGTATCAGGCTAGCAGTGAGCTACTTTCATAAAGCGACACGAGTGGGTAACAGAAATCACTGTTCATCAGAGCTGTAGTGCCCAATTAGACAGCCACTAACAAGGCTACTTAAATTTAAATACTAATTAAAATTAAATAAAATAAAAACCCCAGTTCCTCAGTCACACCAGCCTCATTTCTAGTAGTCAGTGTCCACATGTGGCCAGTGGCTCCTGTGCCGGACAACACAGGACCTTACTATCACCGCAGAAAGTGCCACTGGCCAGCACTATATTTGAATGTTCAACCTTCACAGTCCTAAACACACTGTTACAGAATAAGACATAATCAGGTTTAAAGCGTTTCACAGCTGCTCCCTTCCTATCCCGCAGGCACAACAGAACTGCACCTCAGGATCTCTGAGCTCCAGAGTGGGCAAAGGACGCAATGAACACGCGGTCTGACTTTGTCCATTCCTCACCAAACCGAACCAAACCCTGACCTAATTAATGAGCTTAGCACATCCCGAGATGTTTTCAACAGGTGTGGCAACTTAGAGCACATTTGCAGGGATAATCGGTTTCATTCCATTTCTAGTAGGTCAGAGACGCTTTGTTATGAGCTGAAGACTGGGTTATGAGTGCCGTTTAAACTCCACTCTCGGGACTTCCCTGGTGGTCCAGTGGCTAAGAGTCCCTGCTCCCAATGCAGGGGGCCCAGGTTCGATCCCTGGTCAGGGAACTAGATCCTGCATGCCAAAACTAAGACCTGGCACAGCCAAGTAAATAAATATTTAATTAATAAATAAATAAACGCCACTCTCAAAAGAAGTTCTGGTTGATTTGGAGCCCACAGTTCCTCATGTGTACTCATCTGAGGAAGGGCTGTCTGTCTACCTCTGCACCACCCACAACAAGGGATTTCAGTGTCATTTTCAACTTTTGACAAAACCCTCACTAAACTCTCTTTTTCCAAAACAATGGCAACTTGCTGACAGTCACAGCTCAGGTTTACCTTTGCCAGCCCATGCCGGTGTCAATATACTTGAAAGTAACACACACACATTGTTAAAAATTCTATAAGGCAAACGTCTTGCTGGCTTTTGTGAAATTTCACTGGATTACAACACTGGTGACCTGAGACACGGAGGATGAACAGTGAAGAAAAACAGAATGGAAGCATCACTGAGCTGAAAAGGACCTAAGGGGTAGCACACAGAATACACCAAACCAGCAGATGTGAAAGAAGGTACAACAGTAAAAGTGGCTCCGTGGAGGCCCACAAGGCAGCCAACCATACTGCGGAGCAGCCAGCCACTCTCCCCCCACCAGAGGTCAGCTGCACAGATGCTCAGCCTCTCCGGCTCTCGTTTCAAAAACAGTATGTCCTCAGTAGAGGAAAATAAAGCAAAACGAACTTTCAGAAAAGAAAGCAAATCACCCTCAGGCAACCATTTCTAACATTTGGTGCTCGTCATTCTAGACCTTGAGTGATTTTTAAAAGTAAAGTAAAATCACAAAACTTTAGGGGGGAAGGAGAACATGGCACCTGGTACATCCCTGAAATTTCAGATGAGGAAGAGGAGAGGCATCACCGCTTTACCTCAGGCTCCTTCAAGGGCTGCAGCTCAAGCAGAAAAAAACCAGGAAGCAGGATCAGAGACACTGGTAGAACGAGATGGTGACCCAGGAAAAGTTCAGACAAAAACAGTGATGACCGAAGGGGGAAGACAGAGAAGCAAGCAAAGAGGACAGAAGCAGCAGGAAGGTAAGGGGGGGAGACAATTTTGAACAAGACTGAGTGGGCGCGGGGGCTCTCCCTCGGGGTGGGAGTGGGTGTGTGCCCAGCCAAAAGCACAGGGCCGAAGTCAACACTCTACCTGTGTCTGTGTTTCTGAGGCCATAAAGAGGGTTAGCGAGAGTCTGCACCGTGAGACGTCAGTATCCGAGGAACCAGAAGAGAAACGATGCACAAGAATGGGAGCCCCGCAGCGAGCTCTGTGAAAGCAGGAAGAGCCACACCAGGCATCACACAGCAAAGGCTCAGTGAGAGCTTGGGAACTGACACGGCACAGGCTGGGGGCTCCACAGCTTGCCCTGCCCCTCGCCCACCCAGGCCCCTGGGACCCAGTGCCTTCCCTCATAACCCACTTCAAGCCACAGTCCTCTAGCTGCTCAGGGGCCACCTGGCTTCTCCCCTTTCCCGTTTCTGCTGCCACTTTCCCAGGCAAGCTCCACACCACCTCTGAGCAAGGTGATTCTAACCACCCCCTCTCTGGTCTCCCAGACCACCAACCCCGCCGCAGCCACTCTCCAGGGCTCATATTTGAGGGACACAGACGCATGGCCTCGGTCCACCTTTTCCGCTGCCCATCCATCCATCCACTCCGGACAAGCCAGACTGCCCGCCCTCCTCCACATGCACCCTCCCAACACCTGAGCAGCAGAGAACCACCCATCTGCCCGCCAGGGAAGCCCAGACACAGGTGGAACAGCCTACCCAACACACTGCCACCCTGCCACCGTGCCCACGGGCCTGGATGTGAGGGACATGGAGGTGCACAGCCCCATGGAGCACGTCCAGACGCCTGCTCCCTTCTGTCCCCATGGTGTGCAGTCACCTCTTTTCAGGACGGCGAAACGGAGGCTCTGAAGGCGGGAAAGCCGTACAGTCCCTGGGCAGCAGGAGCCAAACCAGAGCCCCGGACTCACACTCCAGACCTGGGCGTTGTCCTCCTGGGACACATGACATCGTGGTGGCTGCCACCGTGTCAAGGCTGCTTCGGTATTTATGACACCAGAGCCACAAACGTCAGAAGCTAGAGGGAACTTGATCTCAACATCCCCCTCAGTCGGTGACAGATGAGGAAATAGGTTCAATGACTGCCTGGTGCCACCAGCCAGGGAGTGGCAGGGCTCAAGACTCCGGAGGATGCTGTGACTTAACTAGGGGAGACGCAGAGGATGTAGTCACAGTCCATCACAGCATACAATCCCGTCCTGAGCCTTCCTCTGGAGCTTGCCGAACTTCCTTCCAAGCGATATATCAAAATCCCAGAGGGACGGAAGACCCGCCGAACTCAAGGGCGTCAGAAATGTCCATCCCAGCAGGAGGGGACACACGGGCCTCCCTGACCGGCTCCACCTGCT
>NW_006780388.1:3104753-3110698 GCF_000442215.2 Lipotes vexillifer
ATCCCTGGTGCCTTTGTGCCCACCCACCCCTGCCCCCGCCCCAGCTCGGGGCACCTCCTGGCGCAGCAGAGAGCACAGCCTGGGAGGGGCGGCACACACCATGTGGTCCCAACACGGCCCCCTCAGGTCGCGGTCAGTCCTGACGGGAGGTGCGATGCCAAGGCTCCCAGAGGTGCTTCTGTGCCTCTCATAACACACACATCCGTGTCACATGCTGAACAGCCAGATGTGGCTCAGGGGACACCCTCCCTACCAGGGCCACACAGAGGGGAAGACATCAAGCAAGCCAATTCCCAGTCAGAGTGTCACCCAATAGACAAATCCAAACGCCTCCCCTGGGCCCGCTGCTGCCCCAAGAGCTGCAGGCCTCCCACAAGGATCCCTCCTGGGCATTAGTCGCTCCATCTGTCTCTAGGACCCCTGTCCCGGGTCCCTCTCAGTGCCCTTCACATGCAGACCAGGGCCAGCCACCCTCCAAGACTTCTCGTTCCTCCCGCAAACGTTTGAGAAAAACACAACTACAATCCCTGTGTTCCTACTAAAACATATGCCCTCCTCATCGAATACTGTGAAGGTTTCCTAATGGTTTCTGTAAGTAATTCTTGATCTCCCACCGAAACCACAGACCCTGGGAACGTCTTCTTCTCCCGGCATTTCACACGTGGTTCTTCAGTGGTAAGAACACTGCCGTTACTTGATGTGATAAACTGCACACCACCATCCAGGACAAAGCTGGTTTTCACATTTGTGACTCTGCTATCTGAAATCACTCCTCTGCTATCCTTGTATCTTTGTATCACCAAAACAAGACACAACGTACTACATGAAATGAAAATCCTGAAGTATGTATGGTTGGCAGGGACAAGATAATTCCAGACGCTCACGAGACACCATGGAAACAACACTGCTGTTGACACTAAAAGTCAAGGAAGTATTTGAAAATTAGCTCAGCCTTCAAACCAAAACGCAACTGTTACCTTACCTACTTGTCCATACTATCTATTCACATCTTTGACGTGAAGCAAATGCCATCTGTACAACTCTGAACTGAATCATTCACCCAGAACCTCTAGTTTACGGGTATTTTCCTCTCTGTCCTGCACAGCTACATCATGGTCTCTGAAGTGGCCTGGGCTACATCATGGTCTCCTGACCTACTGTGCCCGGGGTGGGGGGGGGCTGTGTCACACAACAGGACCACGTGTCATGGTTGTCACGTATTCCCCATATGTAGCATCACACGAGGAGTGAGGTGTGTACTGGACAGAGGTGGGAGAATGTCCTGGCTTCCCTCCTCTTCTCCCAACAAGGTCTGAGGGCTTTCACAGAGCTTGACGTCCCCGCCCAGGTGGGACACTGGGATGACAGTCGTCATGTACTGGATCAGACTGGGCACAAGAACCACAGAGCTCCAGCCTTGGTGGTTTCGAGAGGGTCAGATGTGTCCCCCTGCCCTCGGAGGGTACAGGAAGCAGGGACTTCACCCAGCCGCCCAGGCCTGGCCCAAGTGCCTGGTGAGGGAGGATAAGAGTGACCGCAGTGCAGACCGTAGGTGAAGCCACACCAAGCCTGGGGCCTCCGAGAAGCAAGGGCTAAGCAGAGCCCGCCAGGGAGACAACTGCCCTGACTTCGGGCACTGTACCCCAGGACCCCAGTCAACCTGCACAGCAGACTCCTTCGCCCCTGAGTTAAGTACAGCTTCAGCTGCTGTCATACCGGACCCACTTTCAAAGTAAGGAACCTGAAGATCAGGCAGGTTGAGCACCTCTCCTCTGCCCCCAGCTGAACAGGACACAGGGGCTCTGGGTGGGGAAACCGGGTCTCCTGACTGCTGGCTCACCCTTCTTCCCTAAAGGACAACCTTCTCCCAAAGGTCGACTGCCTCAGGGTGAGGTACCTCATTAAGATGTCTTTTAAAAACACCTAGAAGCTACAGGCAGGCCCCAGATTATGAAAAAGATACTTTCTGTACACTGATTCACTGATTCTTAAGCACAAGCACAGTAAAGCCAGGTGACACCACCCGACTGTGGAGACGGTGCATCTTAGGACTGGCTCCCCCGACTCTGTGGAACAAAGTTCCTGGGTGGGGGAGGGAAAGGGACAGCAATGGAAATGGAGGGTCTGAATCTGCCTCCACCTCAGGCATCCCCTCAGCCCAACTGTCCTGCCAGGGCAGCAACTTCAGAGCATTCCTGGGACCTCTACCCCCTACCTCCCGACAGGTGACCTCCTCCCACCCTGTCCACCTGTTCTGACTCAGCCTGCAGCTCCCTTGACCTTGCAGCCAGGCACATTTTCCCTAAGAGAAGCCTGTTAATCAGCCACGCAGGGCTTCACAGCATTACTTATTGCGGTGAGGCAGGCGCTAGCATTATCCCCATTTATAGACCAAGAAATTGAGATGCACTAGTTCGCCCAGAATCACCCAGATTGTGAACTGGTGAAACAGGGAAGGGCATGAGGGCTGTTTCCTGGCCCATGTTTCCAAAGACTGTGAATCCAGTCTCAAGTGTGTCCTCAGGCCACTCTGGGCACATGGTAGGGACAGAGGAGCATTTATTTTGGCATCAAGCAGATCCACTGGTTTCTGATCTGCAGCTTACCTTCTGTCTAGTTGAGCACGCTGTTTGAACAACAAACCCCAGTATCTGCACACATTTAAAAGCTAAGCAACAGAGATGAAAGATGCTTGGTGCACTGGCACTAAACCATTGCTACCTTCCTTTTACCAACTCAAAAAAAATTTAATTCAGACATGTACTACAAAAAAATTTATTTTTTACTGAAGTTGGCAAGAGTCTGTTCTTATAAAAAAAGAAAAGACATATTTGTGTGGAGAGAAGCCAAATGAGAACTTCCTTTCCTCCACAAGCCTTTTCCTCCCAAACCCATAGCAAAGTTCTCCATCCATTAAAATTGAAACTGGAAAGCGGTAAGTAATCAGCCAAAGGGACCTCCCACAGCTGGGCTGTGATTATTTCTCAAATATAATGGAAATTTTATTTTTCTGAAGTGAAAAAACTGTAAAATGCCAGTACTGTTCACTTTCTTACTGGTCCATGCTCATCACTCCAGGTGGAGATTTCCATGGTCTGTAAGACAAATAGCTCCTCCAAGAATCCTTTCCAAAGGTTACGGGCATGCTGTCACAACTGACCTTCTTTCTGCCTGTTAAGGGGGCCGTGAGGGAAGCAGAGGTTGCCCTGAGGCAGGAGGGGGGATGTCCTGGGCGTGGTAAGTGCATCCAAAGGAAGCTCAGAGCACATCCCAGAGGAGGCCTCACTAGAAAGCTCAAGGCCAGAAGCAGGCCGAGAAGTTCTGTGAAGCAGAGGAAACAGGCTTTCTACTCCTCTCCTAAACGCCACCATTACAGTTTAGCTTTATTATTCACTTAAACAAACATCTGCTTGCTAAAATAGGAAAATGCATAAGTCACAAGAAGCACAAATTCTAACAACTCTCCATTTTACTAGTGGAAAGTGGATTGCTGCTCCAAGCCACACCTTGGGCAAGAACCAAGAACAGATCTGACAAAAGGCTAACCCAGGAAACCTTCTCCATCCGAGCCACACTCAAGCATGCAAACGAAAGCAAACTTCTCCTCACTGGACTGCCAAAATTCTGACTGAAGTTTCAGCATCACTTCACCTCACATACAGGTAGCCATTTACAGGGGACAGAGCACTTTCACGCCAGCGCCTCGTTTCATTTTAGCAGCCACACGTGGAGAGAGTGGAGCAGTCAGTCCCTGCTGTTCCTCCTTTCATAGGTGAGGATGCCTCTCCAATGGAAAAGCAGGCTTGAGGTCAAGCAAGCAGACCAAGGTCAGAGGGCCAGAGGAATGAGGCCAAGAACTTGATTGGACACCAGAGCCAGGGCTTCTGAAGCCACAAACAAACCCTCGAAGGAACCACAGCAGCTCACACATGATAACTTACACGTATCTGTAACCAGGAACGAAAACCTATTTTTTTTTTTTACAAAATAAAGCCAATAAAACAAATTAACATTTTCCTAATTGATCAGCAACTTTCACACCAAAATAAGCTTCTATGAGGCAAGTTTTGACTTCTGAAACATACAGAATTACCTTATACGTACATCTTCAAGTAAGTATACTTACATCAAAAGTCTTTACCAAAAAACCAAGTAAGGCCATGATTTCAGAGGCCAGTCCTCCTCAGCTGAGAAGGAGGCAGAAGCAGCAAGCCTAACTGCACACATTTGGCCCAGATCTCCAAAATGGGCCCTCCATTAGCGCCTGAGGTATTTCCTTCTTAAAATTATCAGGACCACGTAATAAATTTAAATTGCCATTTCCCAAGAAACTAAGCGACAGTTCTTTCATGCAAAACTCACTAGAAAATGGTGTTACATTTGCTACCTATAAAAATGCTGCAAACGTGGCCTGAAACAAAAGGGATGTTAAGAACAATTCACTTGGACTTCCCTGGTAGCGCCATGGTTAAGAATCCGCCTGCCAATGCAGGGGACACAGGTTCAATCCCTGGTCCGGGAAGATCCCACATGCCGCAGAGCAACTAAACATGTGCACCACAACTACTGAGCATGCGCTCTAGAGACTGCAGGCCACAACTATTGAGCCTGTGTGCCACAACTACTGAAGCCCGTGCACCTAGAGCCTGTGCTCCACAACAAAAGAAGCCACCGCAATGAGAAGCCCACACACCGCAACGAAAAGTAGCCCCCGCTTGCTGCAACTACAGAAAGCCAGTGCACAGCAAGGAAGACCTAACACAGCCAAAAATAAATAACCAAATTTATTAAAAAAAAAAAAAAAGAACAATTCACTTGTACAATTAACAAAAAGCAGAATGCTAAAATATAAAGAGACACAAGCAGCAAACAATGGGGAACTGGCATATCGGGAACAAAAAAGCCGTAATATTCTCAACAACCTGAGAATACCACGACAAATACTGTAGACTGTTACTCATTTACATCAGGCCACAGATGTTTTCACCACTTACTACACCAGGGGAGATGTTTTCATGGCACCCAAGGAAACCTTAGTTGAAACTCAAAGGCCACGTCTTGATGCCCTTAAAATTTTTAAGCCTAGCATACTTGAAGTGGAGGGTGATGAGCCCAAGTCAGACCCTTCGGATCACTCATTTTCGGCTTATCAATCTTTCCCCAAATGAGTTTCAAAAGCCCATTTCTTTGTTGTATTTCCACACATCTGAGTCTGGGGAAGAGCTACAGCACGTATTTTCTCAATCTATTTCTAAACTATTGTCTGCTCTTTAAAATAACCTACCATATAAATCATCAAGGAGCCTTTGCGGGGAAAAACCCAACCTTCAGAAATCTATTGTGTTTGCCCAAAGAAGGAATACTTACTGCCTCTTAACATAGTTTAAATACAGAAAGAAACAGTCTCTTTGGAGGAGGAAAGGGTCATGTCCCCCTGCAAAGTGCCACCTAAAGTCTGGGTGCAGGACAAATGTGGGAGCAGGAGCTGGGTGGAGGCAGGGAGGCGGGGAGGGAAGGGTCCCTTCTCCACCCCCGGGGAGCGCAGGGCACACCCTGAAAGGGGCTGGGGTCCCCCGTACCTTTTCCACGGGGCCCTGAGCTGCCCGCGCTGCTGCTCCCCCCGGCGCAGGACGAGTCCTTCCTGAGCCTCTTGCTCTGCGGCCTCACGCTGGACCTGAGGAAGTGGTGCTGGTCCTGGGGGCAGGCGGGCGGCGGGGACGGGGCCTGCGGGCCGCCCGAGGGGGCCTGGGGGCCGTCGCCGCCGTCCCGGGGGGTCTTGCCGTCCCTCTTTGTGCCACCGCTCTCCTCGGCCGCGTCCCCGCCGCCGGGCCCCTCTCCTTCCAGCGAGTCCTCATCGGCCGACCTCTTGCCCAGCCTCTTGAGCCCTTCCTCCCCGCCGCCGCCGTCTCCCAACTTCACTGTCATCCTGGCCGGGGAGGGAAAGC
>NW_006780388.1:3110967-3146175 GCF_000442215.2 Lipotes vexillifer
GCCCGTGCGGCGCCCCGGCCCGGGGTCGGGAAGGGGGCATGTGGCCCGGGCTGGGGTCCCGGGGTCCCGGAGCAACCTACCCAACGGGCCCACGGCTCATGGCCTGCGCGCTGGGCAGCCCGCACGCCGGCCTCGCTCCCAGTGCTGCCTGGGCCGGCCTGGCCTCCGCGCCCGCGTCCCCCGACCCCACCCCTCCCCGCCCCCCAAAACGCACAGGACTCCGGGCCCGCGCACCTGCCCCGCAAGCCTGCCCCCAAAGTTAGCCCCGGAGCGGGGTCGAGAGGCCCGGATCGACCCCGGCAGGGGAGAGGCGCGGGCTCGCCTGCGTGCACAGGGAACTCCATGGTGGCCCGCGGCTGCCGGTCCGCCTGCTTATTTTAAAACAGACATAAAGAATAATAAGCTCGGGGTTTCTGGGAATCTTGCTTCGGAGGGTGTGATATGTGTGCTGCTGCGGGGATTTACGAATTGAAAATGCTTTCGCAACAAAGGAGCCTGTTGCGTGGAACAGGTTGGAGCCACCTATGAAAGTGACAGCACAGTTATGTCCAGGTAAGAATGGATAGAAGAGAATTGTGTTAAAACTCTCGGTAACCGTGAATAAAAATCTCGCATTAACTTTGTTACCCTCTGTTGTGAGCAATGTCAACAACAAAATGTGACAACTCTAAAATGTGGACCAAAAAGCAGATCCACTCAGTTTCTGCAAAGAGAATCAGACACTATCAACATTGTAAACCCAGAAATAGTCAGTAATGTGTACATGCGATGAAGCAAGAAAGATCAACAGGTGTTGATAACTATGCCCAAACACTGTTTGACATGCTCAACACGACTGCTGAGAATAGGAACATTTTCATTTAAAAGGAAAATGAGAGCAAGACATCAAGGCCAACAATGAAATACATTAACAGGAGTAAGGACCTTTCATAGAAAAATTTGGAAATGATTAAAATCATGACAATACCTGCTACTGCTCTTAAGTATTATGCCTCAAAACTATCTGTTACAGCATTCATCTGTTGAAATTGATGTCATAAATCATCTGAATTCATACCAGTTTAAAAAAAAAAAACCTGCCAAAGAATAGAACTATACAAGACAGATACTACCCAAACTTAAAGGACTTCATGGCATAGGACAGTTCACTATTCACTTATCCTATCCATTTCTACTTAAGAAACCTGAAAATATCCTAAAGGGCCTTCCTCTGGGTTATAATGTGGAAAACCCTATCCCCAGGGACCTATCATCCCAAAGCTACCCACATAACCCAGGACCCGGGCAAAGGTTACATCAGCTACAACAGAATAAACTTGCCCGTTCGCCAGGTTGAATATTGGAAGACACTGAACTGATTACAAAAGGACGTTGCTTTTCAGAATTAAAAAGATATTAACACATTTCAGAGTTTTCCCTGAAGGGAAAAGGAAAACATGGAGATGGAATTCTTTTACCCAATACCTCCAACCTTACTTCCTGACCGTGCACAGAGGTGGGATCACTTCAAACTCAATCCCGGCTGGACAGCATTTGCCACATTTCGGGAAAGGAAAAGCAAAACCTTCCCTCTCTGGCGGATTTCTGGCTGCACACAAAGAGCGCTGTCAACGCAACACTTCTGAGTCCGGGCTCCCGCGAGCCGCCCCGACTAAGCACCGCGTAGTAACCACCGCCGCCAGGGCATAGGCCACTTCTCCCTCAGCCCCGCTCCGGCTGGGAGCCGGGCCTCTCCGTGACAGCCGGTCGGGGTGGCCCACCCCACCCGAGCCCCAGCCTCCCGTCACCTTTTTCATCAAAGCCTCGCAGCAGCCAGGCTTCCCGGGCCCCCCGGGGTCCTGTCGGGCAGCCCCGGCCCCCGAGCGCCGGCTGCTGAGAGGCCGCAACGTCGGTGTGGTCCTCCCGCCTTGGAAGCAGTCGCCGAGCGGCCCTCGCCCCGGCACGTCCCCTCCGCTGCCGGCGTGCGGCTGACGGGGTTGCGAGCGCCGGTGCTGCGGCCGCTCAGCCTCCCAGAGGCCCGGCCCGCGGCGCACAGGAGCAGTTCCGGCTACGGCGGCCGGCGAAGTCCGCGGGGCCGACACGCGGGGCGGGGCCGGGGCGGCGGGAGCGCGGGCCGGGGCGGGGCGACGCGCGCGGGACCGAGCACGCCGAGGTTTCCAGCGGGCGCGCCCCCTCAGGGGCGCTCCCATTGGTCTGCGGCGGGAGCGCGCGCTTGCACGCACGGACGCTGGGCGGGGGCGGAGGGCGGGCCCGCAAAGCGGGTAATGTTGTGACGCCAGTCTCGCGGCAGTGCGGACTGGTACGTCTCTCCGGATTGGTGAATCGACAGCCAATAGAGTGAGAGCCTAGGCTGTGATTGGCCCGGGCCGTGTTGACGGATGCGTGAGAAGAAAACACCGCCTGAGCTCTGAGTCTTGAATCCGGCGCGAACCGCGTTTTTAACGAAAAAGTGTAAAAGTGTAACTGAGGCAGATAAACACACCCTTTATTGAATTGAGTGCATACTTTTAAAGTTCCTTAGCGTTGCGGCTGGTGCTGGGCATTTAGTTTGTTTTTCTTCGTTTCGGCGATAAAGGAGTGTTTTAAATTCTAGTGTTTATGGCCCCTGATAAGAGCGATGGTGTTTAACGGTACAAACTTGTAAGGCGTAGTATCTAATGCACAGTATAATGGATACAGACAATAATATTGTACTATATGTAATGTGATAAATATCTACATGCTAATCATATAATATACAAATGTATCAAAGCAACGTTCTGTATACCTTAAACTTACGCAATGTTAAATGTCAAATTTATTCAATAAAATTCTAGTGTTTATGAAAATGGGTTTTTTAAAAATAGAATTTTCCTTGTATGTGTGTGATCCAGCGCCTAGCTCCTCCGATTAGGTAGTACCTACATTTTCCTATTATTTTTTTATTTGTTTAACAATGTGGACCTTTTTGCTGCTTTTTGCTATAGGAAGTTTTTTAAATGAATGACATTACTTTTTTTTTTTTCCAAAATTAGTTTAACCCACCAGACCGTTAGGCCAGGGCAGCACGTTGCTAATGCCTTCGGGAATGCAGTCTGCCGCCAGGGTTAGAAAACAGGTTAGTTTCTAACCAGATGAACTCGTATCGTTAGCTACTATTTTCTCTCCAATGGCGTCCATAAGGCCCGCAAAGCACTGGGCGCATGTCATAAGTTAACAGCTTCAAGGAACCATATTGAATCAACTGGCTTTACTCATAAATTCTCTTGAACGACACCCTCCTCGAGACAAAGCAGACAAAGCAGAATCTAACAAACCTTTTAGGGTCCAAAAGACCCAGCAATAAGATTAACGGGAGAGGAAAGAATCTTAAAGATGGCGTTCCGTCTCTTTCCCAGTCTCTCTACTGCCTTCCTTCACCTGACTGACCTACGCGGTTGGAAACGTAACTACAGGAGCGGGTCCCCAACCGGCTGTGTATTCCTATCACATCTAGAATTTATCAGCTTCCCTTCTCTGAGCAGAAAGGGATATCTCGCCTCTTGGCCCCCCCTACGAGCTAGCTTTTTGAAGTCTAGACAGCGGCTGCGAAGCGGGTAAATTGCCCTGCAGCACCGCGGAGCTCGCCACCAGCTGGAGGAATCCTGCCCTCGGCTCCGCACGAACATTCCCGATCGTCTTCGGCTCTTTCCGGCCTCTCGTGGAGTTTCGGGCGGCCTCGGCGTCAGCTAGCTCAGCTTCGGTTGTATCCGCCTTGGGCTCGCAGCCGTTGTCCTGGCAACGCGCGGCGGCGCTGCGGCCCAGCCAAGGTGAGTGCGGTCCCCGGCCCCGGGCCCAGGAGCAGAGGGTCTGGGGGCCGGGAGCCGGGGAGGAGGGCGACGACGAGGCGGGGCCGGGGAGGGGCTCGGGAGGCCGGGCCTTCTCGCGGTGTCAGGCGGTTCCGGGGGCCCGGAGCCTGGGGCCGGGAGGAGGGCAACGCCGAGGTGCGCGGGACTTCCTTCGCGCGGCCTCCCAGATTATTTTCGTCCAGAAATCGTGCTTGGGCCGAGCGCCCGAGCGCGTGGCTGGTCAGGCTGAGGCTTCGGGGTGTGGGGCGGGCGTCCGAACGGTCAGCGCGAGACAACGGCCACCTCCGGCGCAGACAGGTCTGACTGAGGGCCGCGTGGCTACTTGAGGCACGGGGGAGCTGACCCGGTGGCGAGGAGGCGGCGCCGGAGGCGCTCGCGGTAACGCTGGGCCTAGGAGGGAATCAGAAAACCACCTTTCTGCGCTGTCAGTACTGCGGCCCGGGGAACCGCACGCATAGTCCAAACCAGAGATGGCGTTCCTTCTTGTCCATGGGATCCAGCTATGACCCTGCACTGCCGAGGCCCCGGGGGCTGTGGTGGGGGCGGTGGTGAGGCTTTTCGGGGTGGCCCCTAGTGCCTGCCCCCACACCTCTCCACTCTGCCGCCATTGCCTCTAAGTCCTCTGGTTCCCTCCCGCAGCATCTCCAAGCAGTAATGCAACTGAAGTTATCCTTAGTACCACGAGCCGCTCAGTTGAAAGACCTTAACATTTTCTTTCCCAGAAGGTGGTTTAACGGAGGCGTAAAGACCTTGCATCGCTGGAGGTAGGTGAGAGGATCAAATCGGTGAGAATAAATGAAATTTTTTTCTTTCCCCCCAAATTTATATATTGCCAAATCGCCTTATGTTCTAGAGACCCTGAGGGTTTTTTTGTTTGTTTGTTTGTGTTTGTTTTTGTTTTTGCGGTACGCGGGCCTCTCACTGTTGTGGCCTCTCCCATTGCGGAGCACAGGCTCCGGACGCGCAGGCTCAGCGGCCATGGCTCACGGGCCCAGCCGCTCCGCGGCATGTCGGATCTTCCCAGACCGGGGCACGAACCCGTGTCCCCTGCATCGGCAGGTGGACTCTCAACCGCTGCGCCACCAGGGAAGCCCTAACCCCCGTTTTACAACTGTTCCAGGGCTGGGGATGCTCCGATGGCCCCTCACCCTGTGGGGCAGATAATCTGGTAGGAAGTGGAGGATGGTCAGTCAAACACACATTTACAGTAAACTCTGAATGCAGCAGTGGAGAAATACAGGGTTCTATGAGGACTCTGGGCAGAAGCACTGGACAACCTAGAAATCAAGTCCAAGAGCTCAGTGGTGGAAAAGAGGCTTCTTGAGTACCCAAAGCAGGGGTGTCAGGGAGAAAGCTTCTGGGAAAGCCCCAGGCAGGAAGAAAGTAATTTAAAGATCTTTCAGCATACTTGCTTATTACAAAGTTATGTTTGAAATAAAAGATAGAGAAAATCAGGTTTAACTTTTTCAAGTGCTATTATAATTCTTTCTCTATCATTACAACAAAATTAATATGTTATTCATTTTTCCAAGGCATATTTTTACAAAGTAATCTTGTTAAACATGAATAAGAATTTCCCATAGCCCAGAATTTAGACCCTTGATTGGATGCAACACATTAAAACTCACTTTAAAAGGTTTCCTTGCTGCATTAGACTGACCAGTTTTTAACCTGGTGTGTCTCATTGTCAGTGGCTCTGTGTGAACATTTGCATGAAGTCTTTACTCAAGGAAGACAGAGCCCTGACCAGTGTGCATGTCCCCTAAGTGATGTGTGCAGGACCCAGTTCCTGCCCTCTCCCCTGACTCCAGCCCCACATCCCCCTGCTCCTCTGGCCAGTGTCCAGCTACTCTGCTAGGTGTCCTGAATGGGTTGCTCTTCAGCTTGTGGTGGGTATATATCAGGGTATATATTCGTAAGAGAAAGATAAACATTTGAAATGTGACTGTTCATTTCTACCCACCTGCCTTCTAGCTTCTGGAAGAACAGGGTTTCCTTCTCTAGACCCAATCTGAGCCTTCATGGCTTCCTCTGATACAACTATTGTATTGCTAAAAGCAAATGGCATAGTCCATTCCCTACTCTAATGATAGAATTTTGCAGGTTCTGGATAACTTTTTTGCACAATTTTTTTGTTGTGGTTAAATATACATAGTATAAGATTTACTATTTTAACCGTTTGTAAGTATACAGTTTAGCAGCGGCATTAAGTACATTCACATTGTTGTGCAGTCATCACCACCATCCATCTCCAGAATTTTTTTCATCTTCCCAAACTGAAACCTTGTATACAATAAACTCTAATACCCCATCCCTGCCTGCAGCAGGCCCTGTCAACTACCAATCTACTTTCTGTCTCTATGAATTTGATGACTCTAAGTACATTATATAAGTGAATCATACAGTATTTGTTCTTTTGTGTCTGGCTTATTTCAGTTCTTCTAGGTTCATCTATGTTGTAACATGCGTCAGAATTTCATTCCATTTTAAGGCTAAATAATACTCCATTGTATGAATATACCACATTTTGTTTATTCATTCATTTGTTGATAGACATTTGGGTTGTGTCCACCTTTTCACTATGAATAATGCTGCTATGAATATTGTGTTTAAATATCTGTTCAAATCCCTGCTTTCAATTCTTTTAGGTATATATCCAGAACTGGAATTGCTAAATTATATGGTAATTCTATGTTTGATATTTAGAGACCCACCATGCTGTTTTCCACAGCATCTGTACCATTTTACACTCCTACCAGCAATTCACAAGGGTTCCAGTTGCTCCACATCCTCACCAAAACTTTTTACTTTCTGTTTTTCTGATAATAGCCATCCTAATGGGGATGAAGTTGAATAGTTTTAAATGGTAGCAAACCAACTCACAAATAGGCTTTTCTCTAGTTAGCTTCCCCAAACTGACTGTAGGATGTGAAAAAATGGGCAGTAGTCAGACTGTCATTCCATTCACCTTCCTACCCCTCCCACAAAGGGACAATATGCACATCTTTTCCAGGAAAGAAAGAAAGATGTTAAGTTCATGTAACTGATCAAGTTCATCTTCTCCCCAGTTGCTCTGGCTTTGCTTGACTGCCTAGCAAATGAATCCTTTTGCTCCTGACACCTCAGAGGAAGGCAGGGACAGCCTTGGTTTTCTATCAGAAATTGGGTGCTAGGTTTTTCTGTACATTTCTCTTTTGTGAAGCAGTTTGCTTTTTTTGTTTGTTTGTTTGTTTGTTTGGAAAGGTTGCTTAATGGGGAGCTATAGAAATATAAATTGTCCTTACTATGATTGGGATAAAAATGATCAAGGTTTACACATGTAGTCTAGTCCACGGGGCTTTTCTTTATTGTTTTGATGGCAGTATGTGTTATTCCTTTCCATTGTTCAGGTCTAATCCCTTGCCTCTAATTGTATATTTTTCCTGTTAGAGACCTCTTCCACATAAAATTGCCTGTTATTGGTCTTAAGGGGTGCTGATAAGTTGCCGAATATCTTGTAAGTCTGTGATGCTTCTTTTTCCTAATTCTGTATATAGTAGTTTTGTTTTGTTCAAGACCAACAGGACTTGGTTGTCTTTTCCCTCCAGGTTTCAGCCCTGACCAGGCCTGCGTTTCGTCATGGCCCTTTACTTTGACCACCGCATAGAAGCCCCAAATGCAGTTGGGTCTCCCTCCCACATCAGTTGGCACCCCGTTCACCCGTTCCTGGCAGTCGCTTCCATTAGCACAGCCTCAGGAGGCAGTGTGGATATATATCGGGAGCAAGTGAGTGCAGAAAGCAGCAATTCTGACTGCAGTAGCTTCTGGCTCTTGTCTCTCTTTTGTTAGTGTGTGTGTGTGTGTGTGTGTGTGTGTGTGTGTGTGTGTGTGTTTCTCACTGAGGTCCAAACTCCCAATATTATTAAAGCCCTATTATGTGAATAACTCTTTTACCCCTGCTATTTAGTTTTGGGGACATATTTAGGAACGCTCAAGGCAGAATCCACAGTCAATTCACGGTCACCAGCAAGGTTGTCTGTCCATCCCCCTCCAGCCTCCCGTTGGCCATTCGAAACTATTTGTTTCCTGGAGGTGCCATAACAAATTACCACAAATTGGGTGACTTAAAACAACAGAAATTTATTCTCATAGTTCTGGAGGCCAGAAGTCTCCAACAACAGGTTAGCAGGGCCCTGTCCTCTCTGAAGGCTCTAGTGGAGGATCTGTTCCGTGCTTCATATTAGCTTCCAGTGTAACCAGCAGTCCTTGGTGCTCCTCGGCTGGGACCTGTATCACTCCAGCCTCTCCCTCCATCCTCACACAGCCACCTGCTCTGTGTGGCCATGTCTCTTTCCTCCTTACATAAGGGCACCAGTCATACTGGACTAGGGCCCACTCTAATGACCTTGTCTTAACTTGATCATCTGCAAAGACCCTATTTTCAGATAAAGTCACATCACAAGTACCAGGGGTTAGGACTTCAACACATCTTTTTGGGGTGCACAATTCAATTCATAACAGAAACTTTCTAAATGCTCCTCCTACTTCACCAAGAAAGATGGATTTCCTTTCCCACTCCCTCCTCTGCCCTCTGCAGTCTCGATGTCACCCCTGAAATTTCACCCAAGCAGCCACACTCATCAGCGATGGCTACATAATGTGTCCTGCTGTCCCTGCCCCACACACATTCCACCCTCTTGTAGGGTCCTCCGGAGAGCACCCCTGAGGGTCTTCCTCACCCGGCCCCCTTCATCCAGGCTACCCCCTTCCCCGCCAGGCCCTCCAGCCTTCCCCCTGTCCCAGACAGGCCTGCCGTTGGCCCCCCTCAGAGCACATCCAGGCCTCTTCTCCCTCTGTTTCCTCCTCCTGGGGTTGCATCACCATCTATCAGTGGATGACTTACAAGCCTGTGGCTCCAGCTCACCAGTCCCCCCCCAACCCCTGAGCAAGCCCTCCCCTCACGCTCCACAAAGGGCAAACCCTCCTGGTATGCTCATCTTGGTCTCATCCCAGGTATGGGTCAGTATTTGGCCCCAGTGCCAAGCACAGTGTCACCAACTATTTCAGAGTAGATGCCTCCCTTCTGGGAGTCAGACAACTCTCCAATATGTATCATAAAATTTTCTTTAGAGTAAGTATTATTAAATCCAAAATAATAGCAATTTTAGATTTTTTCTTTCTGCACCATGCAGCTTGTGGGATCTTAGTTCCCCAACCAGGGATTGAACCCGGGCCATGGCAGTGAAAGTGCCAAGTCCTAACCACTGGACCACCAGGGAATTCCCTAGATAAAACTTTAAATTTTAGAAAATTTAAAATATACTATTACAAAATAAAGTGTACTTCCTGTGTTTCTAATTGGCACAAGGAGACCATTAGGATTTCAAAATAATGATTTATTGGATGATAATGAGGTCACAGATGTAGCAGGTGTAACTGAGTTTACTAGGAAGAGCCCAGTAGAAGTACTGAGAACAAACTGAATTAATCTCTGAAAACACATTTATACCTTAAACCTACTGCCTTAGAAAATTCTAGAAAACACAAGAATATACCAGCACATATTCAATTAGCTGTCACAGCAATGACATCATCACACATCACAGAGCTCCGGAAAACTGCACTGTACACTCATGAGAGAATGAGAGTTAACAGGGCAGATTATGTCTTCATATCATCCTGAACATGACTTTGGCATCACAGACCCCAAAAACGTTCTAGGGTCACCTCACTACACTTTGAGAGCCTTGGGTCAACACACTTCACCCGCTGGCCCACTCCTTCTTTTTGTAAATAAAGTTTTATTGAACTCCCTGGCGGTCCAGTGGTTAGAACTCAGAGCTTCCACTGCAGGGGGCCCAGGTTTGATCCCTGGTCAGAGAACTAAGATCCCACATGCCACACGGCGTGGCCAAAAAAATAAATAAAAATAAACAGAAAAAAATTTTAAGTAAATAAAGTTTTATTGATAAACTGGTCCATGGGGTCAGTTGAATGTTTACCTTATGCTTTTATAGTTCAGCTGAGGCAAGATGGGTGTTTCTATGAAAATTAAATAGAATATTTCCTTAACAAACTGCTCATTATGTCCTCTAGCTGATGTCATTCCATTGACAAGGCAGAAATTCTTAGAGTAGCAACCACTCCCTGTAAAATAAAGAATTTACCTCGTGTGTCACAGGGTGAGTGTGTGCCAGACACGCATATCGAGAGGTCGTTCCGGGTCACCTCCCTCTGCTGGCACCCGACGCGGCTGATCCTGGCTATTGGCTGGGAGACCGGAGAAGTGGTCGTGTTTAATAAGCAAGACAAGGAGCAGCATGCAGTCCCCCCGACGCAAACCGCTGACATCACCATCCTCAACTGGAGCCCCAACGGGAACTGCCTGGTATCGGGGGATAGGGTGAGCAGACACGCTGAGACATTGACTTCAGATCTGCATTGCCCTGTACATGCTCTTAGGGACCAAATTATTAGAAACTTGCGGTTGCTGAGTTCAACTGATTTTGTTGGCTGTCATGGCAGATTTTGTTTTATATTGGGAGGAAGGTTTGAATGTTTTATTCTACCATCTCACTCTGTGGCAAAAGTTTGTAATTTTTTAAATGAACATTTCTAGGAAAGTACATTTACAAAGATGGGGTGGTGCTTCATGTACCCCCAAACCCCACCTTCCCTGAGCACACCGCTTCATTGCCTAGGAGCCCCTGGTCCTGATCATCTGGCCCAGGGCTTCCTAAGCAGGTCAGTTTGCCCCCAGGGGACACTTTGCTGTGTCTGGGGAGATTTTTTGTTGTCACAGGGATGGGGGGGGGGTGCTTTCTACTGGCATCTGGTGGGTGGAGGCCAGAGATACTGCTCAACATCCTCCAATGCTCAGGGCAGACCCCACAGCAGAGAATTACCAGCTCAAGAAGTCAACAGTACACAGGCTGAGAAACCTGGTCTAGATCTGTTTGATTGAAAAATGACAGCAGAACTTGTATAATGTGTTTATTTATTTTACACGTTTAAGGTAATACATTTACATGTTTCAAAGTTCAAAAAATACGAAAAGGTATATACTGTAAAGACTCTCCAGCCCCACCCCATCCACTCCCTCCCCTTTCCTGCCCTCCAGCACCTACAGCTTCTTCAAGTCTCTCCAGTGCTCCTTCAGTACACGCAGGAACACAAAATGCATTCTCTCCCCAACTTCCAATTTTGAAAAATTTCAAACCTTTAGGGGAGTTGAAAGAATAGTACAAACAACACCCTTGTACCCTTCCCATGAATTCAGTAGCTGTTAATGTTTTGACACATCTGCTCTCTCTGTATATCTGTATTTTTTCCCCATATATTTGAGAGTTTGTCACAGACATCATACTTCATCCGTAAATGCTTTGGCATTGATCTCCTAGAAGCGTGACCACATGTGCTGTCACACTCAGGAGGGTGAAGCCCATGAACTGGTTTCCACTGCTGTGCCATCGGTGTGACAGCTTTTCCTGCTGTCCCAGTAACGTCTGTGCTGATTTTGTCCTCACCCAGAAGCCAGCCAAGCACAACGCTTTGCGTTTGGCCGTCATTTCTCTTTGGTCTCCTTTCATCAGAACTGGTCCATGGTCTTGTCTTTTCTTTCTTCTCTCTCTTTTTTTTTTTGGTCTTTCATTATATCAACATTTTGAGGGGTCCAGACTAGTTACCTTGTAGAATGTCCCTCGGTTTAGATCTGTGTGGTTGTCTCCTCATGACTGCCTTTAGGTTAAACATCTTGGCTGGGAGCTTCACACAGAGGGCGTCATCTCTTTCCTATCTTCCTCGGTCCTTTTCACATGAGGGCAGTGCCCAGTGCACCCTGTGCTGTTTCTGGCTTTTCACCTGACGCTGCGTCTTCCAGGTCTTTCCATGGTGGTGCACGGCGAACCTCCTCGCTCTCTTTTAACCTGCCCTTCATTACACCAATGTGTTATCATTTACTTCCCCAGCCTCTGTGGATAAATGGTCTCCAGTCCTTTGCTGGACAGTGACACAGTGGCTGGCCTCATGCTTTTGTCCTTTTGCACGTGCGAAAGTTTAGAGAAATTCCTGGAGGTGGGATCCAGGGCATGCGCTTGTGGTTTGGTGAGTGTCCCTACACCTCCCTCCATGGGGCTTGACCAGCTCCCACCAACCCACAAGCATGTCGTATCCAAGCTCAGAATTTTGCCTGGAAAAGTGCTATCTCGGTCGTGTTCTAGTTTGTGTTTCTCTTCCTCTTGAGGGTGAATATTACGTAGAAGAGCCATTTATACTTCCTTTCTGTTCATATCACTCATCCACTATTCTATTTATCCTTTTGTCTGGATTTTTCTTCTATTTTTCTAGTCTATTCCCACCTAATGGCATTGCTCTGCCCCCAGATTCCTACTTCTTTGGTGATCTTTCCCACCTTCTTGCTCAGAAAATCCCCTAGAGGAATAAAAGAATTCAGGGTCATTGAATGCCATCATTCTCATCTTGGCTTTATTAAGAAGCAACTAACAGAGTAGATGACTCAGGCATGAAACAAAGCCCAGGTTGGTGCTGACCAAGTCTTGGAGTCAGGATTTAAGAACAGAAATACCTAGCACTTCTCTAAGAAAATCTACAACTGTGCTGGTCCTAATTTCATACTGGACTCAGGCAGGCAGAGAAGTAATAACAAATGAACAGACACACTCAGAGCATTGACCTCTGAGACACCTGCTCGCAGGCTTGGCCCAGGGTCTTTTCCACTCTCCCACCAGAGACCCAGTTTGATTACCGTGAGACCCACCAAACCTGCTGAAGCAGGAAGACACACGTAATCTGCAGCCCTCAGAGTGTCCCACAGTCTCCAGGGACAGGAGCAGAGCTGGCTTCCGACATCCAGAACCACGAATGAGGTGTCTGCTGCCAGCATCCGCCTCTCAGGGCCCCTTCCTGCACAGCCGACTCTCTCCTGTGCCATCCGTCCAGGAGGCTGCTGGAAACAAAGGAATCCACCTGCTCCAGTTTCACCCCAGAGATGACCTGCCCTTCCTCCTCGGTCCCAAGTCCAGCTCGGGCCAGGTGCCCCCTGTGCAGCCACCCTTGGGCCTGGGGCAGTGGGGAGATCCCTGGAAGAGGACACCAGGTGAACACTTGGTCGGTGAAGAAGCGGGGAGGACAATGCATGTCCAGGGCTCATCTCCCTCGCACTCTCCTGCTGGACAAGAGCTGAGGGCGAGGAGCAAGTGCACCTACACACAGGAAAGGGCAAGTCGCTTCCTGATCTCTGAGATAAACCATTAGTGAGCCAGCTGTGAAGTGACAATGTGTCCCGACAGTCATATCTGGAGCCCTAACTTCACACTAGTCCCTTAGTACCTTCACCTCCTGCTCTGCACGGGACTGGTTTCCCACTTGAGGGTGAGATGCTCTCACTTTTCCTTCAAGTCTTACTGGATAAAGTTATTTGAATGAAGTGACCTGGAAGGAATGGCAGCGAGTAAAGAGACCACTCTGAACACAAAGGATCCCCCCTCAGGAGTAGTAAGAGGTGCAAAAACCCCTTAGAATTGAGGGGCAATGAGCAGGAGGCCCCGAAGAGGCATCTGCTTTGCCATCTTCTACTTGGTGTCTGCGTGTCTATCTGGTTACAGGAGACCTGAGGTGACCTCCTGTGGCTTCCCCTCCTCGTGTGTGTGTGTGTGTCTGTGTCTGTGTGTCTGTGTCTGTCTGTCTGTCCTTGTATCAGAACAAGGGTCTGCAGTCATCTGAGCAGAAACCACTGCTCCAGGGGCTCCGGACATTTCCATCCTTTAAATTCTTCCCCAGCTCAACAGTCGGGGGATCTGGACAGGCCGAGTGCTCGTGTTTGTGTTCAGGTGCCCAATGAGCTGTCACCTGGAAGCTCGTGTATACTAATAAAACAGAGTCATTTACTGTGTTAAAAATTAAGTGCTGGATAGGAGTTCCCTGGCAGTCCAGTGGTTAGGACTCGGCACTTTCACTGCAGGGTCCTGTGTTCAATCCCTGTTTGGAGAGCTAAGGTCCCGCAAGCTGCGCAGCCGGGCCAAAAAGAAAAAAAAAGAAAAATTAAGTGCTGGACGATTGCACTTGCAGGGCAGAGCAGAAGGCCATCTCCACAGAGGCCGTGTGTTCCTAAAACACACAGCAGGGCCCAACTGCTGGCCCCTCTAGGGAGGAGGCTAGGTGACAGGGACGGAAGCCTTCCCATTTCTGCCCTTACGTGTGTTTCACTGTGCAAGTATTATTTTTTTAATGTCATTTTAAGAGTAATTTGTAAACACACAAAAAAATAATGTTTTTATTCTTTTTTTTATAAATTTATTTTATGTATTTATTTTTGGCTGTGTTGGGTCTCTTTGTTGCTGCGTGCAGGCTTTCTCTAGTTGCGGCGAGCAGGGCTACTCTTCATTGCAGTGCGCGGGCTTCTCACTGTGGTGGCTTCTCTCGTTGTGGGGCACGGGCTCTAGGCGCACAGGCTTCAGTAGTTGTGGCATGCGGGCTCAGTAGTTGTGGCACACAGGCTCAGTAGTTGTGGCGCACGCGCTTAGTTGCTCCGCAGCATGTGGGATCTTCCCAGACCAGGGTTCAAACCCGTGTCCCCTGCATTGGCAGGCGGATTCTCAACCACTGCGCCACCAGGGAAGCCCCAATGTTTTTTTTGTTTTGTTTTGTTTTGTTTTGTTTGTGGTACACGGGCCTCTCACTGTTGTGGCCTCTCCTGTTGCGGAGCACAGGCTCTGGACGCGCAGGCTCAGCAGCCATGGCTCACGGGCCCAGCCGCTCCGCGGCATGTGGGATCTTCCCGGACCGGGGCACAAACCTGTGTCCCCTGCATCTGCAGGCAGACTCTCAACCACTGCGCCACCAGGGAAGCCCCCGCAATGTTTTTATTCTTACCTTTATAAAGCTGGCAAAGTCAAGAAGAATCTGTATAATAATATAGGATTTGAATTCTATATATACTCATGTTACATACTATTTCTGATCTTATATACTTTTCTTAGAGGTCCACTATACAAGTTGCTTTTTAAGGCCCACATTTTTTTTTTTTGGCCGTGCCACACAGCATGCAGGATCTTAGTTCCCTGACCAGGGATCGAACCCGCGTCCCCTGCAGTGGAAGCGTGGAGTCTTAACCACTGGGCTTCCAGGAACGTCCCAAGGCCCACATTATTTGAAAATCATATTCTTATATACAGTAAAGCAATGTTACCCAGCATTGGGGGTATTGGAATGAAAGCGGCTTGAAAGAAGGGTGGGAAGATGACCTCACTGTCTGCTAAAACACCCACTGACCCTGAGCAAGAAACAGACCTTGAGGACTGCTTGGGCAGCGCAGCAAAGCGGCCTCAGGGTTCGAGGGAAACACTGCCATTTGGCAAAGCTTAGCTTGTCCCAGCCAGAAGCCCTCCTGGAAAATTGCTCCTGGACCAAGTCGTCTTCCCCGCAACTTGAACTTTTCTAGCAGTTGTCTGAGCCATTAACTTGAGATTTTGATGACTTTGATGTTGAACATATAGTACACCTGGCACCCAGATCTTGGTTTCTTCCAATAAAAGGAACCAGGGCTCCTTGGAGAAATGGCTGATCCTCGGGCTGGGGCAGGACGGCAAGCCCGGAGGATCTGTAGGCCAGGATGTGAGGAGGTGCTTACAAACCCACAGCGATGGACGCATCGAAGGGACAACAGAGCTGGAGGAAAGAGCTCCCGATGGCGGAGCTGGAACAATTTGAGTATCTAAACAAACAAGGGAATATTGGGTCATAACCCAGAGTAGAAAATAAATATTCATGGGTCCATCCGTGTGTCCATATTGATGTAAATCTATGATTTAATAAATCAGTAAATGGTGGACAAGAGGCATTTCTCTCCAGATGATCTAGGAAGTGAGGCATAACTCCCCTTCCTACGTGTGGGCTGCACACAGCGACTTCCTTCCAGGCAGGACAGGATGGAAGGAAGAAGAAACTCCCCAGTGAGGGAGGTCACGACATGACCTCAGCAGACAGGTCACGCCGAGGGCAGGGACCCCTGATCCGACGTGTCGACAGCAGCACTTGACCTCTGGTCTTCCTCTCAAACCCATCACCCCAACAACAATGAGAAAAACATCAGGCAAATCCTGCCGGAGGGACATTCTACAAAACCCCTGATCGGTCCTCCTCAACGCTGTCCAGGCGTCCAGAACAGGGGTGTCTGAGCCACCGTCCCAGCCCAGGGGGGCCCAAGGAGACATGGCGACCAGATGTCTGTGGGGCCTGGACAGGGTGCCAGGGCAGGAAGAACTGAGGAGAGGTGAAGTACCAACTTTAGTTAGTATCATGTGCCACAGTAATGTAGGGTCAGTAATAGGAGAAGCTAGGTGTGAGGTATGGGACTTCTCTGAACTATCTTTGCCACTTTTCCTTAAATCTGAATCTATCCCAAAATTAAAGATTTGTTTTAAAAACTGAACATGTGACACATGTTATCTCCAGGGAGTGAAGATGGGACGGGGCACAGAGAGGAGTTTCTGGTTCCTTCATTGAACACTAAAATTGTTTTGAGTTTTTCATGGTGCACATATAGTAGTAGTATAATTTTAAAAGAAAAAAAGGAGTAAGCCCATGCTCTGTTGCACAGTATCACTCTCACCCTCCACCAGTCACTTGCTAAGAATGTGACCTTGGGTTTTCCAGCTTGGTGTCCTGCTCTTATGGAAGTTGGACCAAAGGGGTCGAGTACAAGGGGCACCGCTGCTGAAACACGAGTATGGAAAACACCTCACTCACTGCATCTTCCGGCTCCCCCCTCCCAGCGAGTAAGTAGAGCTTGGGTGGTGGCTGGCGGGGCCGGGGATGTGGCTCCTCCTGACACTGGAAGGGTCTCCTCTGTGGTTATACCACCTTCGTCCAGGGAGCAACGAGGAATCTCTGTCACATTTGCTCTTAGGGACCTCGTTCAGTTGGCGAAGGCAGCTGTGAGTGGTGATGAGAAAGCCCTGGACAAGTTTAACTGGAGGAAGAGTGGCTTTGGAAGTTTCCTGAAAATGGGACCTCAAGAGGGACTCTCATTCTTTGTCAGCTTGACCGATGGTAAGACGCTCAGGTTGGGGTCTGGGGACACTGCAGTGTTTCGGAGTGTCTGGGAGATTATAAGCGAATGGATGGCGTTTCTGCATAAAATTGCAGGCTGTGCACCACTCCCAGATGGATGCCGTAGCCAGCTTGTGCAGGTGTTTATCCAGGATCCAAAGGGTGGCTTCACCTTGACCTGATAGAAACAAATTGAGCTTTATTTGCGTTTGAAGGTTTTTCAGGAGGAAGCTGTCCAGGATGTGCAGCCCAAGATGAATTGATGCCAGGGGCACCCAGCGTGGTCTCCAAGCCAGCAGCGGGGCTCAGCTCTGGGGTGGGTGTGACCAGGGCACGCTGGACCAGCAGCCCTGGCAGGGCTGGGCCATACGTGCTGATTTAACACGGCTCCCCCGCGGTGTGCTAGGAGGCAGGCGGCATCCAATAGATGCAGTGTGAGGTTCAGAGAGATAGAGGGTCTCGTACACTCACGAGACGTTCATGAGTGCCTTCTCCCATGGGAAAGGGGCCCTTCCTGGGGTGATGGGGTTCGAGGACGTGTGTGGCCAGGCAGCTTAACCGTGACAGGTGACAGCTGGGAGGGGCTGGGGCATTTGTCAGTTTAAAAGTAGAGAGACTTGGCATTTCAGGAGGGGAGTTGGAGGGACCCAACGTGGGCACTGTGGGGGCGGCGGGGGCCCTGAGGGAGGAAGGAGATGTGGCAACTGGAGGCCTGGCTCTGCAGGGGGTGTCAGTGCTGACCCCACCCAGCAGCCGTGCAAGTGGGGCAGATGATCCCGTGTCTTTGTGCCTTAGCTTCCAAACATGTACAGTGGGGATCAGGATAGTACCTGCCTCCAGAGCCTCTGCACACGGAGCCCTCACACATCTGTGCTCAGTAAATACTAGTTACTGTTATGATTAGCCTCCAGACAACCTTGAACCTTTAAGCTTAATAAGAACTCAAGTTGTCCACTGGGAGTGAGATGGGAGGCGGCATGGAGGGTGAGGAGGCTCCCGAGAGCCGCAGAATGAACCCAATCCCAAGAACTCACAGGAGGTGCTGCCACCGTGCTCAGAAGCCTGAAAGCAGAACCAGGAGACAGCTCGGGGGCAAGAGGAGGGTATCCAGGCTGGGAGGGGCCCTGGGGCCGAGGCAAGAGCCTGGGGAAGGCAAGAGGGTGCAGGCCAGACGCCAGCCAGCGATACCCGGTACCCGGGATGGAGGGTGCAGGCCGAGGCTCCGGGGAGGGTCATAGTTAAGGCCCCGGCAGACGGGTGATGGACGTGTACCTAGGGGACTGAGATGACCAGAGCATGGAGGCTGTGCATCAGGAGGGTGGTCAGTGTGAGCGCTGGACAGTGGTGGAGGGAGGATGGCAGACACAGGGGTCCTGGCTGGACTGACCCAGAGATGGCAGGGGTCACGTGACAGTGTTTTTAAAATGGCTTATTTGTAAATGGTTATGATGAAGATGTTTACGTTGAAAGTGTCCCTAAGTAGGTAGAATGGCTTTCGGGGAGTGTCCAGCCTCCATGGACACATTGCTTTCCCGCAGGGACCGTGCACTATGTGGATAAGAAGGGCAGGACGACCTGGGTGGCATCCACGGACAGCTCCATTCAGACGCTGTTCTACCTGGAGAAGAGAGAGGTGCTGGTGGCAGTCACCGAGAGCCTGCTGCTGTGTCTGTTCACGGTGATGCCCGAGGGCGCAGCCGAGGAGGTGATGAAGGTGAGGAGGTGATGGGGGGGTGCCCCAGGGGGTCTCCAGCCTCCCTTGCCCACCTCATACACCCCTTCGTTTTGGTTGAGGAGTCTGTGTTTCAGGGCCAGAGCTTTAGCACCTTATTTATTGTGTACCATTGTGGTCACAGGTTGGGGAGACACCAGGGGATGGGGCCTCCCAGAGCCACAGGAGGTAGGGGGCTGTGGCGGGGACGCCTGGCTATGTGCAGACCTTGAGGGTTGTCACCAGTGTTCCCTCTGTGACACTACCGCTGGCCCACACATATGCATTGCTTTATCCGAGGGGTGTGTGACAATCACAACTCTGGATGCCCTGCCATCCGCATGGGTGCCTCGCCCCAGGCCGGGGCACTCACTCGCAGGAGGACGCCAGGAAGCCTGGGGCATTGGGTGTTGGTCAGGCAGCGCATGCAGCTCCCTGAGGCCTGCATGCCGCTCTCCTGCCACTTTGTTGGTTTACACCCAAGGATTCAATGGTTCTCAGAGGACTCCGAACCTTCCCTAAGATGCTCTGGTCGATGCAGAAAAGTCGGTGTTCAGGGGTCCTTTGTGCACCTCTGTCTACACAGCAGTTGAAATGTGGTCACTGAGTCCTGTGAACCTGGGTTCAAATCCCCCCTCAGCCCCTTGCTGGCAGGTTTGCTCTGCACACAGGCTGTGACAAGCTGCCTCACCCAACGCGGGGCACCCCTGTCATTAACTACGTAGTGTGCAGTGGTTGCTGCTTTGGCCTGAAAGGCTGGGGCTGCCCTTCCAAGTGTCCACAGCCACCCTCACTTCCTCCACTTGGTGAGTCTGCGGGGAGTCACTGCCAGAGAGTCCAGCTGCTGAACAAGGGCCTGGTCTCGACAAGGGCGACGTGCTCCTTTCAGGTTGTTGTTGTGCAGGTAAAGCTGAGTGGAAATATGGGTCGCCAGGCAAACGTCGCCCTGATCAACGGCAGCCTTCTTGTGACCGCCACTGGGGAGGCGGTCCTCAGGTGAGATCCCGACTCTGCAGAGAGCGCTGGGGTTGAAAATTCTGTCCCATACAGTCTCTTGAGTACACTTTATGTTGGAGTGTAACATACATATAGAAAAATGCACAAATTATGATGAAGTGTTACTAATTGGGCACATCCACGTAACCAGCCCTGAGATGGAAGAACAGAACATATCAGAGACCCTAGGCATTCTGCCCGCCCCCGCAGGGGTCACGCTGTCCTGACATCTGCCTGCCTTTTTGATCCCCGGGTAGATGGAATCCCGTGTTGTGTTCTCTTGGGTCCGGCTGCTTTAGCTCATGTGACATTCAAGGGTTCTCCCTGGTTGGGTGCTTGGAGTTCCTTTGTTCTCATTGTGACCCAGTGCCACACAGGAACCCTCTTTTATTAACAACTGCTCCCTTTGTTATGAACAAGACGTAACATAGATAACGTAACAACGACATGCTTTTCTCCTCAGAGTCCAAAGGGCCATGTCTTTTTCCTGATTTTTAAAGTTTACTCTGCAAGTTGAACAAGACCCTCACAGCTGAGGGAAGCCCACTAACACAGTCCCCGCCGTGGGACTTTCCTCCTTGCCTTGTAGATTCTGGGATTTAGAACGAGGAGAGAATTACGTACTGAGTCCAGAGGAGAAGTTTGGTTTTGAAAAAGGAGAGAATATGAACTGTGTTTCTTACTGTAGAGTCAAAGGTGAGACTTCCCAGCGTCAGAGGGAGAGCCCACCTCAGGCTTTGCTCTGTGCTGTGCTGTGATGATGTGGAACTCAGGGCTGTTCTAAGAACCATACCTCAGTTACAACTATGTCAGTCACTCGAGTACAGTCAGCCAAGAGCAAAAAAGAGGCAGGAAAGCTGTGTTGTCCCATGTAGTGGTCAAGGAGTTTGGTCAGGAATGTGACCAGCCTGGCTGCGTGAATTGGTGTCTGTTCCTCCTGAAACCTCAAGAAAAAGTCAGTGTGAGAAACATTAAATATATATGTGTACACGGATGTGCGTATGTGTACACACACGCACACACAAATATGACAGAAAGAATAGGAAATGCACCAGAGCAGCACTTTCGTGCCCACTGAGTGCTACGTGCTGTCTGGCATTGGGAAAGCAGCCCTGAACACAGGCAGGCAAGCTCCTCTCTCATGGGAGAAACCAGAGAGCAAGCAGCACCACTGCCCCAATCCCCCGTCCACACATGTACACACTGTGTCACTGCGAGTAGTGAACTCCTGCTAAGGAAGACACGGCCAGGTAAGAGGCTGGGCAGTTCCTGGACGGAGGGCCGACAGGCTGGTATTTTAGAGAGGGTGGTCAGAGAAGGGAGCTTGCTGCTGTTTTTATCCCTTTTCAACTTAATGTGAACTTTCTTTTTACCTACAGGTCTTCTGGCAGCAGGTACCGATAAAGGGCGTGTAGCCATGTGGAGAAAAGTGCCAGGCCCCCAGAGCAGCCAAGGGGTGGAGGGCAAAGACAGGTGGACCCTTCAGATCCCCACTGAGCTCGAAGGAAACATCACACAGATAAAGGTATGCCTCGACGGGGCACTGGGTGCACTCATTTTCTGCAGAAGTGGAGGCAGTAATTGCTCTGAACCTATTTTCGTCAGTTATTCAAATTAAGATAAAAAATAACAACAGTAAAATATTTTTAAAGGCCTTTTGGGTTTCAGAACTACAGATAAGGGATTGTGGATCTGTAGTAATCTATATTTATCTTTTAAAATCTAGCTACCCGTCCATTTATCCCTATCATCTATTTGTCTTATTTATTTATTTATTTGGCTGTGCCGCACGACTTGCAGAATCTTAGCTCCCCGACCAGGGATTGAATCTTTACCCCAGCAGTGGAAGCGCCAAGTCCTAACCGCCGGACCGCCAGGGAATTCCCGCTCCAGTTTCCTCTTAATGCTCCAAAACTCCACTGTTTTCTGGTCATCCTGAGGCTTGAAATTGCCCCTATTCTGTTTCAAACAAAGTCATTCTGTTGGGGAGCTTGCTGTTCTTGTGGACTGCCTTTCCCCTCAGGAAAAGATTTCTGAGTCACTGCTCCACAGCCTGGTAGTGGGGAGAGTAGCTGGCTTTCTGGGGTGACACCCTGCTTTGGGAGCTGGGAGCTGGACACAGGAGCCTCTGGTCCCGGATGGCCTCTCCCAGAGAGGAGCAAGCTGGGGCAAGGGCCTGGGGGCCCAATGTGGTCTGGCTCCCGCTCCTGATGCAGAGCCTCCGTCCGAGCCACCTGGACCTGGCCTCTGTGCCGGAGCTGGGGGAGTGAGAGATGCTGGCAGCCGCCCCTCCCAGGAAAATGCCGGAGGAGAGGGAGCCCCGGTTTCTTGGCCAAACCTGCCTGCCAAGCTCACCTGCCACAGACTCTGCTCTTCCTACCAGACTTAGTAGACTTTCTTCAATAAGTCTTTCTTTATTTACTCTGTGCCCAATTCCCAGAGAAGAACATGGCTGTGTTTTCATAATTTTCACCAGTTATGCCTACTATGTCCTCGGGGCTCCTCACTTGCCTTTCTGGAACTTGCCTCTCAGATCTGCTCTGTGTGAATTTTTTTTTTTTTTTTTTTTAATTTTTGGCTGCACCAAATGGCACGCAGGATCTTACTTAGTTCCCCGATCAGGGATCGAACCCACGCCCCTTATAGTGGAAGTGCGACATCTTAACCACTGGACCGCCAGGGAAGTCCCTGAATTTTTTAAGATAAAGTTTACTTAATCTATACTAATCAGGAAATGAAAACTTACATGGTAAACAGTTTAGGGATACCTTAGAGCAATTTTGGGAATTACTTTTAGATCCTCATCTCAGGTCATAAATAAACATAGTTTCTGGATGAATTAACGAGTTAAATATTTTTAAAAGTTAGGTCAGGGACTTCCCTGGCGGTCCAGTGGTTAAGACTTCACCTTCCAATGGAGGGGGTGTGGGTTTGATCCCTGGTTGGGGAGCTGAGATCCCACATGCCTTGCAGCCAAAAAACCAAAACATAAAACAGAAGCAATATTGTAACAAATTCAATAAAGACTTTAAAAATGGTCCACCTGTTAAAAAATGAAAAACAAATTAAAAGTTGGGTCAGAATAACTGGCTAAAAACACAGAATATAATCAGATCTGTAGAGAAAGTGTAACTTTCTTAGATTTTAAGTAATAAAAGAAGTTGCAAAAGCAGAGGGACAAGGTTGAGTCCATAAGAACATGTCACACTGGGCAATGTGAACAGGAAGGCTGGGATGAAAGGAAAACTGAGCTGGGTAAAGATTCACTTTAAAGGGTTAATCTCTAAAACACCAAATTTTCCCAATTTTTAATGCATAATTTTTTTCTTCATTTGAATACCAATCCCAGTTGATGTGTACATTGAAAGTATTTTTGTTTTTTTGTGGGAGAAGAAAGGTGCTGTTTTAAACTGATGGCTCACCTTACCTTTAGTGATAACTTAGAATAAAGGACGTGGAAAATACTCACATTTATAAGAAAAATATTAAGAATGCCAATGGAGGGAATTCCCTGGCGGTCCATTGGTCAGGACTCGGTGCTTTCACTGTGGGAGCCCGGGTTCGATCCCTGGCTGGGGAACTAAGCCTGCATGCTGCACTGTGCAGCCAAAAAGAAAAGAATGTAAATGGATAAGTGATGAAGGAGAGTGCAGATAATTTACCTAAGGGTGGTTAGTAGAATCCATGGAAAACATGTAACCTCAGTGGTAATGAAAGAAATGCCCATTTTAAATAATAGGAAGAGCCACACTAACTTTCTTGAAAGACGTAAAACAAAAATTGACTCAACAGACCATGTTCCTCAAAGAGAAGCCTCAATCTTATAATTATTTCTTTCCAAATAAATCTACAAATTACATGTTTCCAGCGAAAATAAGGAGTTTTTTTTTTCCCCTGGGGGAATTCAACACAATAATTCTAAACTCATTTGGTAGAGCAAATGGCCAAGAAAAAATTTGAAAAAAATCAGACCATTTCTGTATCCTGTACCAGAATATATCTGAAAGGTATAGCAATTAACATGGCATGCTTACTCAGGAATGGATAAATATATCAGTGGAGTAAAGTTGGAAATCCAGAAATGGATTTGGAAGTTTAATATGAAATTATGAAAGTGGTACTTGACATCACTAGAGGAAGTCTGGATAGTTCACTACAGTGTGTAAATTTGCTTTCCATTTATAAAACATAGACGCCCCTAAGTTCATGTCAGTAAACTCTAGAAGATGCTCAACCAGTCAGGACAGACATGAGCGAGAACAGCCACACAAGTTTACCCACTGGATCTAAACTCTGAGTGTTGTTATTTTAAAGTTTTTCTACAAATTATACATTTTATACTTATACATTTTTAAAATCATGTTTTTAAACAAGAAGAAGAAATAGTGCTTGGAAATTGTTTATGAATCCTCGTACTTATAACGTTGCCCTGACTGCACCTCTCCTTTCTGTCTCTCAACGTGGGAATGAAGTGGGGCTCCAGGAAGAGCCTCCTGGCAGTGAACAGCATCAGCTCCGTGCTCATCCTCCGCGAGCAGGCCATGTCGTCCCACTTCCACCAGCAGGTGGCCGCGGTGCAGGTCTCCCCAAGCCTACTCAGTGTGTCCTTCCTGTCCACGGGGGTGACGCACAGCCTGCGTACAGACATGTACATCAGCGGAGTGTTCGCCACCAAGGTCACTGCCAGGGTGACCATGGGCTTGGGTGGGATCGTCGATGTAGACAGAAAACCTGGTCAGTTGTTAGGGTCATTCGGGACAACGAGACCCAGACGGCCGGTTGCTTTTTAATTTCTGTGGTTCTCTTTGTAGGATGCTGTTGCCGTCTGGAATGGAAAACAGGTGGTGATCTTTGAGCCTTCTGGAGCCACATTGCGAAGTGCAGGTAGGAGTCTTTTCAGCCCCACGAAGGGGACTCACATCTAATGGGAGTGGGTGCTGGTGCCTGTGGGGTGGGCAAAGGGCAGGCCCAGGGCCATGGGGAGACCCTCATGTCAGTTCTCATGCCTGGGCCTGCGTTTCCAGAGCCTCCCTATAGAAGCCAGTTGAGGTAGTTAAGTCCTAGGCTCCAGGGTGATGAAACAGCTCAGAAATAAGTTGGCATGAGTATGAAGAACCACAGTGCTTTCTGGTGAAAGGGGTGCTACACACCTGACTTCTGAACTTCCCAGAGCATGCACAGCAGTGAGCCCGTGGGGTCTCGACCAAGGCCAACCTCTGTCTGAAAATTTCAGGGTGGATCTTCAGAGCTGTTCCACCTGTCCCATCCATCGCTCCGACTCTCTTTCACTTTATCTTCTGCTCTTTAGCACATGTCTCTATGAGTTACGGGGCTGCTGTTACAAGGACCACAAAACGAGTGGCTGTTTAGGAGTTATTCTCTCACAGTTCTTGAGGTCAGATGTCCAAAATTAGTTTCACTGGCCAAAATGAAGGTGTTGGCAGAGCCCCAGAGGCTCTAGGGAAGACTCTGCTCCTTGCTTCTTACAGCTTTCGGTGGCTGCCAGCAATCCTTGGCTTGGGGTCACATCATTCCAGTCTCTGCCTCCACTGTCACATTGTTCCTGTCTAAAAATCTCCCTCCCTCTTATAGGGACACTTGTGATTTCATTTGGGGCCCATTTGCATAATCCAAGATAATCTCCCCATCTCAAGACCTTAACATCTTTGGCCATATAAGCTAATATTCATGGGTTTCAGGGATTAAGACGTAATCTCTTTGGGGACATCTTCCCACCAAGCACAGTGACCATCAGGACCTGCTCCTCGGCAAGATCTCCTTCTGCACAGTTCTTACCTTCACCCATCCTGACCTAGGCCCTCCTACCTCACAGGGGGATTTGTCATTGCACTGTTCCCAGGGTGATGCCCTCCACGTGCTTGTTTGAATACCTCACACCTCCATGGGGATGTTTTTTCACAGGTTATCAACTCTATCCCTCATATTATTCCCTCACTTTTTTTTCCTCCTCTAACACTTTTTTAGAAAAGAACACTTTTCCCACCCTGCCCTGTATCGTGCTGATAATTCACGTCTTCACCTCTCTTCTACCATAGACCCCTTGAGGGGCAAGGGTGAACTTATCCTCCCAAGAGGATAGCACAACAGGTGCTGAGCTATTGTCTGTTTTGTGTGTGTCATCATCTTCCTAACTGGATAAGAACCTGTCTAGAGCCAGAGACTAGAGCTTGTGGTCTCCAAAGTTCCACATAAGATAAGCAGATGCTTGAACAATCATGCTGTCATAGATGCTGTGCTACTGGAAGCACCACTGCTAGATGGGAGAAAAGAGGAGAGACCATCAGTGACTGGTGAGGGCAGGGTGCCCAGCACCAAGTCCCCACACCTGGCCATCACTGGCAGCTGTGGCCCTGGCAGGTCCCTGTGTCTCAGAGCCTCACTTTCCTCATCTGCAAGACAAAGAAAACACACCTTTCACAAGGCTATTGTGGGTGCCAAGGAAAATTAGGGAACACACATGAGAACACTTCTTGACTATACCGCAGCTCCACCCCTTCTACCCTTCTCACCGTGGTTCCTTCTTTAGATCCTTAGTTGTAGAAGATCTTTTCTGCTAGGTTTCAGTCTTTCTCATCAATAGTTGCCCTACAAAACGTTCTAGTTTTAGTGTGAGAATGCTTCTTAAACTCTAAGGAGCTATGATGAGACTAGCTGCTGCTGTCCTGACCTTTATCTTTAATTTTAGGTACCTTCCTGTGTGAGTCTCCAGTGTTAGCCATGCACGAAGAAAACGTTTATACGGTGGAACCAAACCGAGTCCAAGTTCGAACCTGGCAGGTAAATTGCTGCTCTAGAGTGAGTGGCCTGTGACGTTAAAGACAATTAGAGCAGAGTTTAAAATGCCATCTCTAAATCAAGCCAGAGCCTGCTTAATGACTTCACTCAACCACATCAGATTGCCCCCACTGGGCGCTTGGTTGTAAAAATGGATTGTCGGATAGCCCTTCCATCAAAAACTCTTGTGACTTCAGAAGTCAGGAGGTGAAAAGGACTACATGGCTGGACGTTGAATGCATGGGGATGTGAAATGGGAGGAAATTTTGCTGTGTTTAATGTGCATCTTGAGGGCTGAGGGGTCATCAGTTCAGGACATATCTTTAGGCAAAACTTTTTCCCTGCGTGTGTCTGAGGGTGAGGCCAGGATGGGAGCAATGTGTGCCTCCAGGATTACAGGCCTTTAACACACCATTCTGTTCCCTCTGGGTGGTGTGCAGTAAGGAAACCCTGCCCACATCCCGTGCACACTTGCTGGACCCCCAGAGCTGACATGGTGTATTAGTTTCCTGAGCCTGCCATAACCAATGACCACAAACTTAGTGGCTTAAAACAATAGAAATTTATTTTCTTTGCAGTTCGGGAGGCCAGAAGTCCTAAATCTAGGTGTGGGCAAGATTGGCTCCTTCTGAGGCTCTGAGGGTGAATTTGTCCCATGCCCCTTCCAGCTTTTGGTGTTGCTGGCATTCCTTGCGTTCTTCAGCCTATAGACAGATCACTCCAGTCTTTGCCTCCATCTTTACATGGCCTTCTCCCTGTGTCTTAGAAGGACACTTGTCCTTGGATTTAGGGTCCACCCTAATCCATAGTTGTCTCCTTTTGAGATCCTTAGTTATATCTGCAAAGACCCTTTTTCCAAGATACATCCAAATGGATGTATCTTTCAGGTGCTGCCATTCAGCCCAGTACATGCAACAGTGTTCTGCATCATGGTTGAGGACATTTGTTATGGTACTGGTTTTAGCTCTCAGTATGACTGCTTTGTCCAGCTCTGAGTTCTTTCCTGGGGTCCAGGATTTGATTTCCCAGGACTGCCATGTCCGTGTCCTTGTACCTCACAGCCTGCACTTCCACTCTTGCATTCAGCAATTCCTGAAAGAGCTTCCATGCAGTTCTACTTTCTAGCAGGAGGGTCAGACAGTAAAGGTGCACACTGAAGTATGGAGGTAGGTGGGAAGTATTGCAGGGGGTGGCATTGGAATAGAGACCTGACAAGTCAGGGAAGCGCCCGCAGCCCCACTCGCCTCCTGGGGCAAAGTGCAGGTGGAAGGAGCTGGGGCCTGGTGAGATACATGCCCTGCTTCAGGTCAAAAGTGAGGCAGAGAGGCTGGAGGGAAGGAGGGATGGGCCTTGCATACTGCTGATAGTTGTGGAGGGACATCACCTGTGGACATAAAGCCAAGGCAGGGAGGGGCCCTCCTAACAAAAGATGAGGGAGCAGCTGGGTTATCAGAGGGGTGACCTGCGGAGCTGGAGAGTGGAGGCATGCAAGGAAAGAAGGAAAGGTCTGCAGGGAAGCAGCAAAAGGCATACTGGGAAAGAAGGATAGGCCTGCTGGAAAATGGGGGAATGGCATACTGGGAAAGAATGATAGGTCTGATGGGAAGGTGCAAAGAGCATGCTGGGAAGGGGCAAGAGGCATACTGGGAAAGGGGCGAAAGGCATAATGGGAGAGAATGAAAGACCTGCTGGGAAAGGGTGAAAGGCATGCTGGGAAAGAAGGATAGGCCTGCTGGAGAAAGGGGAAAAGGCATACTGGGAAAGAATGATAGGCCTGATGGGAAGGAGCAAAAGGCATGCTGGGAAAGGGGTGAAAGGCATACTGGGAAAGAATGATAGGCCCGTAGGAAGGGGTGAGATGCATACTGGGAAAGAAGAAAAGGCATGCTGGGAAGGGGCAAAAGGCATACTGGGAAAGAATGATAGGCCTGCTGGGAAAGGGCAAAAGGCATGCTGGGAAAGGGGTGAAAGGCATACCGGGAAAGAATGATAGGCCTGCTGGGAAGGGGTGAAAGGCATACTGGGAAAGGGGTGAAAGGTTTGCTGGGGAAGGGGTGAAAAATCAGCTGGAAATCATGGAGCTTAGGAGCGTCTGACCAGAGACAGTCTAGAGTTTAGACTTTTTTGTTGATTTTTAGGTTAAGGAATATGTGACCATGGTGATTAGTAAAGTAATGCCAGCCTGTGTAAGGAATCCATTAGCACCTCTCCTCTCGTCGGAAAGCTGGAGTGTGTCTCCAGACCTTTCTCCCTGCCCGTGCATCCATGACACACAAACTGCAGTTGTTGCTGGTTTGTGTGGTGATGGGACAGCAGTTATGTACCTCATGATTCTCGCGGAAGCTTCCTCCAGGCGGGAGCGCAGAGCCCCGCTGGTTCCCGTGCTTCCTGCAGGGCACTGCGAGGAGAGGCAGGAGCTGGGGGGAGCTGGTGTCTGACAGACACCCGTGGAGGCAAAGCCTCGGGGGACCATGTGGAAGTTGGAAGGCAGGAGGTGTGGAGCCCAAGTAACACGGTGCGTTTTGGCTTGTTTTTTTCTTGGTTTTGTGTTTTCTTCCTAGAAGATCACTTCTGTGTGGGAAGGACTAGGGCAGCTGGTGAGCAGTGAAGGCAGGTAGGAGAGGCCACAGGTGAGAGGTCCGGGGGGGCTTGGAGCGCGACAGTGGGCAGGGAGCCAGGCCAGAGTCAGCAGTTAGGGGCGTGGTGAGCAACTGGTGTAGGAGGGAGGAACTGAGGACATTCTAGTTGTCTAGTTTGCGGGTCTGTGCTAATTGTGGAGCCTTAAGGTGGAAAGTACAGAAGCAGAGCAGGGCTGGGGGGGGGGGAAGGGTGCAAGTGTGAGGTGCCTCAGACACCCTTCAGAGATGTCCCAGTGTTACCTGAAAACGAGGTTCGCCTCTCGGTGGGTGTCAGCCAATAGACACAACCAAGCTAGATCGGGAGAAGGAAGGATTTATTACTTGTAGCCAGGAAGGAGAACACGGGGGATCTTTCCCAAAACAGTGTCTCCCTGAACAGCAAAATTGGGGAAGTTTTAAGCTAAGGGTACAAGCATATTCACAAAAGAGTTTGAGCAGAGGAGAATTCAGGGTAGAATTGGGGCAAAGGTCAACAGAGTCCAGGCTCTGTGGATTGAAGTCAGTGGGTGGGAGCCTTACTTCCTGCAGAACTCAAAGGTGTATTATTATGTATATCCCTTGAGGAACCAGGACCTGCCCCAAGGCTGCTCCTCCCTTGTTTCTGCATTCCCTCCCTAAGATCATTAGTTGCTGAGGCCTGTTCTAGGACCAGCACTGTGGCCAGACTTAGATCACAAAATGGCTTAGGCTAAAATGGGTCCTCTTTTGTCAAGAATACCAGTTCTGGTTCTCTTTCTCCAGGAACCACCCCCCACCCCGCCCCAGCCTATATCCTTACACCAGAGCCAGCTGGAAACCCTGCTCTGGAGGCAGGAGCCCGGGCCACGCTCTGAAGCAGGGGTTGGGAATTGGGACATACCATTGAGGCAATGTGGAAGGAGAGGAGGTCAGGTTTGCACTGCGTACAACGTGTCAGGAGCGGCAGAGGAGAGGTCGAGCAGAGGAGGCTGAGACCCTCGCTCTGTCCTCACCAGTGAGCCATCACCTGTGACTGTTGTTCGCTTGTTCCACAAAAGTATACTAACCTCCCTACTGGGTGCATCAACCTGAAGGTCAGATTCCTCAGCTTGGAACTCACCCCCACGCTGTTTATCTGTCACTCGGAGTTTCCTGGATGGGTTATGCAGCTTCCTGGCCTGCTCCTCAAGTCTCTGTGCCTGGCACTAGGAGTCTACTAAGTTCTGTTGGAAGGCCCCCCCCATCCCCGGTCGTCCAGCCTGCTCCCCGCTACCCCTGCACTGGGACCAGGCCTCCACCTGCCGCCCACTCACTGTTGGGGTGCCCTGCTCCCAGCCCAGCACCATGCCACGCAGACACTGGGCGCTGCTTGAATTGAGCCAGGAGCCTCTCTCAGCTGCAAGGACAAGGGTCAGTCCATGCACAAGACACACGAAAGCCTAAGCTCTGTGCAGGCCTGACTGTGATCACTCTTTCCAAAATGCTATTAAAGTAAGAGTGACACTTTAAAACCCTCCAGAGTCTTCCAACTTCACGTAGAACAAAATCTGACTCTCCACCTTGGCCTGCACTGATTACCCACTTGGCCTCTGCTCACTGCCTACCTCGGGGGCCACCCCTTGGCCACCGCATTCCTTCCTGCTGTGCTGGCTCCTCCTTGTCCTGGAAAGCCAGGCTCAGCTCTCCAATAGGTGGCTCCTTCTCCCCAGTCTCAGTTCAGGTTTGCCCCACAAACAAGACCTGTTTCTCAGGCATTTACTGACTTATGATGTACACACAGGAAAGCAAGCATGTTGTGTGTGCAGCTCAGTGAGTTTTCACAGATGGAAGTATCCGTGACGCGACCACCATCCCTTCCATTCACGGCCTCCCCTGGATGTGACCACTTAGAGGACACTAGCCACACAGTCAGTTTCATTGGGGCTTTAACATAAGACCTTGCAGGCAGTACCTCCTGGACCAACCCAAGTAGGTGGAATTCAATGTCTCGCCACCTTGATAGTTTTGTTTTAGCATCCTGTCCGTCACCTTGCTCAGGTTGAGTTATGTGTGTACTTGCTTGTTGACCTGGCTGCTACCTGTCTCCCCCTCTGAACGTAAGCATCAGGGATCCCCCCGGGGCAGGCCCCCATCCTCCCCTCCCTGTGTGGGGTGAGACTCCAGCAGAGGGCAGGGCCCTGTGAATAAAGCCTCCCTGAATTCCCCGTTCCCTCCTTTTTTCTTCAGGGGACTGTGAAACAACTCCTGCCATTTTCCGAAACAGAGGGGAACCCACGCTTCTTTGACATCTGTGGAAATTTCCTGGTTGTAGGGACAGACTTGGCTCACTTTAAAAGCTTTGATCTATCCCGAAGGTACAGTTTTTGTCCAAATAAAAGTATTATATTTTTAAAATTAGTCAGGAGGTAGTGTGGTGGGTAGGAAATGGAGAGGAGGCAGCAAACTGCTTATGTTCTCATTTCAACCTTAATGTGCAACTTACTTTTTTGAAATGTCTTATGTCTTGATTTAAACTCTTCATCTTTGCATGAAGGGTAAGGGACCAGCCTCACTGTGTGATGGACACATGACACAGTGCATTTGTCAAAATCCATAGAACTTTACAGCTCAAAGTGAGCCTTAATGTCTGCAAATTTAAAAAATCAGTTCAGGGGATCCCAGGATGGAATGCAGACGAGGCAGGACTACCCACCATTTGTGAGTGTGTGGAACTGCCTCCCTGGGAACCAGGTGCTGCCTGGGTCACCCTGGCACTGAGTGGGACCGTGAGACTAAGGGCTAAGGGGCCGCACGCGGCATGTGCTCTGCAGACGAAGTCAGTTCCCACGGGGCTCGGGAAGCAGTACCCACACTGCCATCCAGGCTGGACGTGAGCAGCCGAGGGATGGGATGGGAGCCCGAGGGAGCCAGCTTCTCACCTGGGTGGGAGGTTCCAGATCAGCAGGGGTGGAGGCTGGAGTGACCCCTGTGCTGGTGCATGCAAGGTGGAGATGTGAGTCTGAAGCAGAGTGCAGCTTCATGTAGATGCAGGTGGATGCGTATAAAGTTACCATGGCTACGAGGATACACACCAGTCAGTGTACACACTGTCAGCCGTGGGGCCCTGGGGGCAATGACACCCCAAGAGCAACGAGCACATCCCGTGCCCGGATCTGGGTCTCTAAGTCCTCCTGCAGTAAAGGGAACTGATCTCCTCGGAGAAATGATGCTGGGACCGATACTGGGACTGAAGCAGGAAATACACAAAATGAGCCTGGAGACTCTGTCCCAGCCCAGAGGGGCCCAGGGAGATGAGACAATTAAATGTCAGGTGGGGCCTGGACAGGGGCCTAGGACAGACAGAGGACACTAGGAGAAAAGTAAGGAAATGTGAATAAAGTAAAAAAAATCATAATGAGATACCTCTACAAGCCAGTGTTGTTTCTAATGGCAACAAACTGAAACAACTAAACAGGGAATTAGTTAAATAAATTTTAGTTTGTCCACACAGTGGAAAAGCACACAGCTGTAATGAAGTATGGGCAGCAGAGACCCCGGCCAGCTGTGCTGTGGGGACGATGAAGCATCCTTAATAAGCTGCTCCTGTGTGAGACAGGGACAAAATACGTGTTCGTGTTTGTTCACAGAAACAGAATTTTAAAACCTCACTCACCAAATAGCAGATTGTTATGTTGTACAGCTGAAACTAAGATAACGTATGTGTCAATTATACCTTGACAAAAAAAATGTAAAAATAAAAAATCACCCTATGTTCTGAGCTCAGCCCATTTCCTGGGTCTCACATTACCAAAATGAGAGCAGCTGGGCCCAAGCGGAGCTCAGTTCTCCGCGCCCAGGTTCCAGGCCGCTAGGAGAAGGGGCGCCTGCCATCCCACGGCGGTGCCACTGAGACCGTGTCCCTCCCCACAGAGAGGCGAAGGTGCACTGCAGCTGCAAGAGCTTGGCAGGGCTGGTCCCCGGTGTTGGAGGCATGGCCTCCCTCAGGTGCAATGCCAGCGGCAGCAAGATCAGCATCCTCCTCAGCAAGGTGAGTCCCCTCGTGTGCACGGCTCCTCCCACCCCTCCAGCTGGCCCTTCTGCGCCCCACACCCCGCGCCCTTGACGTCCCCTCCTCCCTGGCCGGGCGGAGTGGTGGGGGAGCTTTCTGTCTGCCCTCTCCTCTCTCCTGGGGCCACCCTTCACCTCCCTACCTTCCTTCACTCCCTGTTTCATCAGGAGCAGTGGTTTCTGCTTTGCAGAGACCCTCACCACTTCCTTTTTCTGCCTCTTTCCATCACCCGACTAAATTCTCTGGGCACCAGGGGTGACGACTGTGGAAGGACCTTGGAGCCTCTTGCTTAGAGAGACACACGACGTGGGTGTGAAGGAGGCAGGTGGCTGGGTCGCCTGTTCTGGAGGAGCTACTGCCTTCCCACCCGGCAGTATCTGTTCATGCTCTCCTCATGCATTCACTCACACATTGATTTGCTCACTCATTCATTCACTCATTCCCTCACTCATTCACTCACTTATTTATTCACTCATTCTCTCACTCATTCATTCAAGAGTGGATTGCTGGTTGCCCTCCATGTACCACACACTTTGCTGGCCACTGTAAACACAAACTGATCGGTTAAATGGGGGAATCGGCCCCTCCCCTCGGATAAGCAGACTCGAGTAAATTTTTACAACCATGGTGAGAGCTGAGAGGAGAGGTGAAGGGCTGGAGGTCAGTGGTAGGTGGAACAGCTCTCAAGGGTTCCGGAGGCTTCCAGGGGAGGTGGAGGTTGAGCCCAGGTGTGGGCTCACCGGGTGGGCAAGTGATGGGGGCACAGCCCTGCCAAGGCATCAGAGTGCGACCCTGTGGCAGAAGCATGGCTTCGCCAAGGTCTCCAGTCACTGGCAGAGGAGGAGGCCCAGGCTGAGTGGTCAGTGGGCTATCACAAGGTGAAAGATCCCTTGGGGCCCATCACAGCCATACTTGGCTGTAGGGCAGGGAAGGACAGGGTCTGAGAGGAGCTGGGTGAGGAGCCTTTGGGGGATGGAGGGGGGTCCTGTCTGGTTGTTGAGTTAAGGCATTTGAAGGGTGGCCTGTGGGCAGTTAGACACAAGCCTGAGTCTCAGCCAGGAGGTCTGGCTGGAGGTGGGGGTCCTACCAGCCGGAGGCCCAGGGTGGACCTGGGGAGGCTGAGGGAGGGGAAGCAGCTGAGCTGATGGGGAGAGACAGGCAGGCACCGCACACCAGGAAGTCCTGGGTCACTCATTCCTTCAGTGGCCAGGACACTGCCCGGGTATCCACACACAGGCAGGAGACACCCACACAGGAGGTAGGCAGGGTATCGGGACGTGGTGCTGGGCAGTCCCGGGAAGGGCATTTTCCTTGGTGCTGGGTGTGGACGCTGGTGAGAAGCGCGGACTGCTGAGTGACCATTGTCTCCGGAGGCCTGATTCTAAAGAGCAGGGCGAGTTTGAGGGAGCTCAACGCTCAGACCAGGGTCGGGAATGCTCGCCCTGGTGAAAGAAAAAATCAAAGAAAGAAAAGTTGAGCTAGGTTGAGGGGGCTTGCAGTGAAAGATAGCTCCCCTGCCCCACTGGCACTCCCCAGGGGAGGAGAGGCTGGGAGAAGCAGGAGGAGGAGGATGGGATGGAGCCCCTCTCCTTGCAGACGGGGCGGGGTGGGTGTGGTGTCTGGGGTGGAGACTGAGTCCTGGACCATCTTACCGTGTCCCAGACACTTCGTTGTTTGTCATTTTGCTTAGGGAATTGTGATGACTAGAAGCTTGTGTTTTTATTTAGTCAAACCTATTGATGATTTTTAATTTGTGGTTTCTTCCATTGCTTTTAAGCTTACAGTATTTTCTTTTGTCTAAGAGATCGGTAATTTTTCATTTTCTTGTCTCTCTTTTCTTAAGTAAGCACGTCCCTTTACCATCCCGGTATCTGTGGGAATAAAGGTTTAACAGTCTACATGAGTTCTTTACATTTTGCACCACCAACAAGCTGGTTCCCTTTTCTCAGCTTTTCTGAAGCTTCTCTGTGGCGTTTACTTCATTTTTACTCACCTGCATGAGAATTCGTTTATCAGAATCTCGGTCCCTCCTTGTCCCCATGGTTAATCCACCTCAGGTAAGATGACATCACACTCACGTCTGTATTAAGAACAGCTAGACAGCCATAGTCGACCTGCACAGTCTGAGAATTTGTCTTCAGTTTTCTGAAATTAGAAAGTAGTAAATCCATAGCCATTTCAGCAGGC
>NW_006780388.1:3146258-3166231 GCF_000442215.2 Lipotes vexillifer
TCAGCAGGATGAACGTAAGCTGACGTTCGAATTACGAATGCTGGAGGCCCGCTCATGGGAGCGGCTGGGTGGATGACTCGGGCATCTCTTCCAGGCATGTGGCTCTCAGGGGGCGGGTACCCTGAGCTCCAGCTCTCTCTTCCTCAGGCTGACAACAGCCCCGATTCCAGAATCTGCTTCTACGACGTGGAAATGGATACAGTGACCATCCTCGACTTCAAGAGGGGACAGATAGATCAGAGAGAGACGTTGTCCTTTAATGGACAGGAGACTAAGAAGTAAGATTGTGGTTTGGGAGGATTTTGTTGAAAAAAATGTTGAAAACGATGTTCAGTTACTTGTTGGCTTCGAGGCAGCTTGTTGCTAAGTTTACTTCACCCTTGGAAGAGCTCAGAGATCACGAGTGGTGGAAACCAGAGGTGAAATAGAAACAAAATCCCCTGGTCAGTCGGGGTGGATTTGAGTCTCTAATCTGTTTTCCAGGTTCTAAGGTTCTGGAGTCATGGGGTCGGAACTCGAGCTTCTGAAAGGGCTGCAACTCGAGTGTCCACAAGGGCAGCCTGAGTCTTGGGGCACAGAGGGCCCATCAGCATCTCTGTTGGCATGGAGAGTGTTTCTGAAAACACAGTGGGGCATTGGCGAGTATGCATTCTTCAGGGCATTGATGTACCACCTGTGTGAGGGTCTGTCTCTCTCTTTCAGAAGCCAGGCCCTCGCAGATGAGAGGCTGACGAATCTCGTGCCTGTGAGCCACTTCTGGGATCAGAGTGAGCCCAGGCTGTTTGTGTGTGAAGCCGTGCAGGAAGTGCCAGGCACCCAGCTGCAGCCAACGGACAGGAAGGCCCTGGGCGAGGCCAGCACAGGCCCCACGGTACCACATGCTGTCGCCTTTGTGTTTAGATTGGTGGGGACGTGGCAGGCTCTGTCTTGCCAACATGGTCCACAGGGGAGTCCTGGGGAATGGATTCAGGAGAGCAAGCGCTCACCCCCAGGATGCCGGGGGACACCTATCCCCTCTGGGTTGACACTGAGGGCTGGCCCCACCCTCTGTCATGTGCCATTTTCTCGCGGCAGCTCAGAGCTCTTTATCAAAACAGTTAACATGAACTTACCCCTTGACATCAGCTCATCCTGTGGGGTCCAGTTACTGAGGCCGACTTCTCAGTCATCCCCCGAACAGTTGGCCCCCTTGCCCCTGTCTCCACCCCAACCCCCGGCTTTGGAGGGCCTCCCTCCCCAAAACTGGTGACTCTCGGGCCCAGGACTCCAACACTTTCCAAGTCTTGGGTCCTGCAGGACACCCAGTGATCCCTGAGAAAGCCCGGGGGCTGCATGCGCCTCTCTGTGACCCAGAGGGATCTTTCGTAGGGTCCTCAGTAGGTCAACAAAGGCCGGCCGGTGACTTGTGTCCCTGCCAAAAGGACTTCCTTCCAGGATGTGAGAGGCTGGATCCCCTGAGGCTACCAGCAGCGGGTTTCCACACCCTGATGTTTTCAGAAGCAAATCGGTCTCTGGGTCTGAAACATGAGTGGCGAGAGGGACCCTGTTGGCATCTGTATCACTGGAGTGGAGACTCGAAGATGAGAGAGAGGGTCTAGTGATGAGCGAGTTGGGGGCACTCGCTCCCGCTTGGAGGGTGGGGGCATGGCCAGCGAAGGGCTCCTGGTCTTGGGTGAAGTTGGTGAGGAGACGCAGGCACTCACACAGCAGGGCAGCCACCAGCCCCTCGGCCTCCGCGTCTCCTGGGCAGAAGGGTCTGCGGCCGAGTCCTGCAGGACAGGGTCCCGCCGAGCACCGGCCTCTCCACTGTCGCTCCCTGAGAGCAGAGCAGAGTCTCCATGTCAAGGTCGAGAAACTGAAGGGGCTACTCTTGAAACACGGGAGCTCCTGAGCTTCACTCACCAGCGCGGGTGGAAGGGTTAGTTTTCGCCACAAGGTCAGCGAGATGGGTCTAGTGGCTCCCAGGCCGGACAAGGTGCGTCCTCCAGGAGGGGCGTCAGAGAATAGCGGAGCCTGGTGTGGTTGCTGTGTGCCCCGAGGAGGAAGGGGGTTATCTGTGTGCCCGTGTGTTGGCCCCTCTACTTTCTTTGTGTTTTATGTAAATATCTCAGCAGTGAAAATGGGATTGGGTGAGATTCAGGAAAGTTATTGCCAAACTAAGACAGAACATCTCCCTCTGCAGGCAGACGTGCTGGTCCTGTCCTTCTTCGTCTCTGAAGAGCACGGCTTCCTGTTGCAGGACAGCTTCCTCCGGCCTCCCATCTTCCAGACGCTCCTGGGAATCCAAGTGCCTCATTATTACTTCATGAGAAAGGTGGGAGCCTCCACGTGTGCGGCCGTGTCTCAGGCCCTCCTCCCCACCGGGGCTCTTTCGTTAAACAAGCAAACCGTGTGCCCTGATTCGTCGCCTGAGATTCCTGCAGATCTGAGGTTTCTGTGTGGGGAAAGGCAGGCAGGCAGCAGTGCTGCTGAGGGTTGTCCCTTCCGGCGTCCCCCAAAGGCACCGTACCCTTCCACTTTCCTGTCTTCTTTTTAAAAATTCTAGCTGGGGCTTCCCTGGTGGCGCAGTGGTTGAGAGTCCACCTGCTGATGCAGGGGACACTGGTTCGTGCCCCGGTCTGGGAAGATCCCACATGCCGCGGAGCGGCTGGGCCCGTGAGCCATGGCCACTGAGCCTGCGCGTCCGGAGCCTGTGCTCCGCAATGGGAGAGGCCACAACAGTGAGAGGCCCGCGTACAGAAAAAAAAAAAAAAAAAAAAAAAAAAAAAAAAAAAAAAAAAAAAAAAAAAAAAAAAAAAAAAAAAAAAAAAAAAAAAAAAAAAAAAAAAAAAAAAAAAAAAAAAAAAAAAAAAAAAAAAAAAATTCTAGCTGGTTTTTTAAAGGTATGTATTCCTATACTCACTGTAGGAAATTCAGAAGCTTCAAATAAAGAAATAAAGACCAAGGCTGCTGCAAATCTCCATGGTCGCAGCCCCCAGAGATGGTTGCTAGGAAAGGCTGGCGGGCAGCCTTTCAGGAGAGATCTTGTCCTTTGCCCACATGTGTGTGCATTACATACACTGGTTTTTTTGTTGCTTCTGTTTTATGTTTTGGTGTTTTGGCCCTGAGGCATGTGGGATCTTAGCTCTCCCACCAGGGATCGAACCCGCACCCCCGCATTGGAAGGCGAAGTCCCAACCACTGGACCACCAGGGAAGTCCCACGGGTGTGTTTTTAAATTTTCGATCAAACAGGGTTGTTTTCAGCACACACCACCCACCCCCTCCCCCACCACCAACAAGGGTATTTTGGATGAGTTATTTGCCTTCCCTGGAACCTGGTCTCCATGTCCCCACGGTCCCTCCTAGACCTGAAATCAGCCATCCTCTGCCCTGAGATGCCGTGCTGATCATGGGGGTGAGTGCATCTGGGGGGTAGGGGTGGTGGAATGTCCAGACCAGTTGAAACACTGGCTGAGCCACCTGTTCTCAGCCGGGCACCAACACCGCCTGCACAGAGGAGGCGCAGCTGCGCTGGGACCTGAAGGCTGCAGCCTGTCGTTCGTGCCTTCCGTTCTGCAGGACTGCGAATGCGCTGGCTGCTGCTGTTCCTATTCTCGTAAAATCTGCAGACTCCTCCCCGTCGTCAGCTCTTTGGGCTCCACTGCCGCGTCTTTCTTTACTGTTGTGTCGGAAGAAAGACTGAAGTATGTAGACTTTTACTTGGATTTTTTTGGCTCTTAGCATAGGGTGATTTAAAATCAACCCTAAACATGAACTCTGTATTTTTTGCAGTTAGCAAGTGTTCCTTTTTTAGCCAGAGGTGTAAGGGCAGACCCCAGAGGACCCCCAGAGATGGTGGACATGCCATCTGAGCTTGGCTATCTCTGCCAGCTCCGGAGCTGAGGCCCCTTGCCTGTGTGAACGGCTGTCTGCTCAGAAGCCAGGACGCAGGTCTCCCCGGGCCCCTCCCAGGGTTATTACTGACCTGAAGAGGTTTGGCAGGAAGGCCCAGGGTGGGCTGTCTGCTCTTTGTTCTGTGACTGTCATGGGCAAGCCGTGTGGGTCTGTGGGTCTCAGGCTGTGCTGAAGCCCTCGTGCAACGTGCCCCCCTGAGACCACAAGCCAGGGTTGCCCCTGGGAACAGTATCCCCAGCCATCGAGGTCGGCAGCGAATAGTCTTTCCTGCACTTTGACCTGTGATCCGATGCAGTGAACTTTGTGAGGCTATGTGGTTTCGATTCCAGGAGCCCCTGCGCTCCGTCCATGCAGGTTTTCTGAGTTCTCTCTTTTGAATAGACCAGTGCCTCCAGACCAGCATTTTTCTGAATTTCATTCTTATTTAGTGCTTTTATACATTTTCATTTCTCTTTGATTTGAGACTCAAAACGTAGAGACAGCCTTTGAGCTCATTCTCTTGGGCGTCTCCCACGTCTTCACGCCTGGGCTTGTTTCCCTCAGTCTGAGCACCATCCTCCCCTCCGCCAGCCTCTCAGCTCTCTTCCCCCCGAGCTCCACTTGGAGCTGTTGGCCCAGCAGAGGCCTGGGTGATGCTCCTCCCTGTTACCTGAGCTTTGCAGTTGCCCCAAGATGTGGTTTTCTTTGTTTTAAGCGACAGCTGTCTGTGTGCTGACACCTCCCACCTCACATGCTCCAGCTTTGTCGGGGGCCTGGCAGGGCGTCAGCTCCTCGTTGGGGCAGCACAAACAGTCTTGTCTCCTGATGCTTGCGGTGAGGAAGTATTTCACTTACCTGTGTTTGCAACACAGGAAGTCTTATTCATTTGATCTCTCAGTGCGGGAGAGGAGGGGCCCACGCAGCCTATTTCCCTGAAGCGCCTGGCGTCCCGAGGTTCCTGTCCGCACACTCAAGGGTGTGGTGTCAGTCGAACAGCCCTGGGCCCCCAGCTCCCACATGTGTCCAGGGCAGGTGGCTCATCCCCTCGAGAGCAGAACCCAAGGCGAATGCAGGCAGGGGGCACCGTGAGCTGTGACCGTGGGCACTTGTTTCTGTGAGAATTCCTGCGTGTGCTCGCGGGGAGCAGGGGTCTAATGAGGACGGGGCATCAGACCCACAGCAAGGCTGATGGAGGTCAGGCTGCTGTCTCGTGATTTGTGACACCACAGCAGACAGCAAGTACCGCCCCCATGGTTTTTGTGTCCACGTTTTCTGAAGGTTTCCCACTCAGTGCAAAATCAGCCCAAACTTGAGGACTCAGCTTCCCGCCGGATGTGACCCCGCCACTTGGCCACAAACCCAGACCAGGGCTGCTCCTGGCCTCTGCTTATGCTCTGCTCTGTGCCTGGAGGGTCTCCCCGTCCACACCTGGGTCTGATAAATCCTACCAGGGTTTCAAGGCCCAGATCAAGTGCCCCCAAAGTTGGGGGCTACAGTTGAACTTCAGAAGGATCCGTGGTACAGGAGCTGCTGGGAACTGAGTCAGAGGCAGGTGGTGAAGGAGTCAGAGTCACAGCAGATACGAAACTGCCAGGGTGGGGGAGTGGGGTCCAAGGAGGTGGATCATGAACTCTCTTTACATGGGGGAGCCTGTGTAATCAGACAAATGGACGCTGCAGAGAGAGAGCAAACCAGGTGGGAGACCAAGGGGTGTGTGTGCGGATCCAGCCCAGGGGTGAGTGGAGGGCATGGAACCCCGTCTAGCTGGGAGGAGGGAAGTGGACTTGAGAAGGATTTGTGGCCGGAGCTGGTGCAGAAGGCATGGTCCAGACAGTGCACTAAACTGTGCTTGTGCTGGGACCACAGGATTTCCTTCCTCTGCCTGCATGGGGGGTGTGGCGGGGGGGGGGGGGGGGGGGAAGCATACTGTGGAGCCCTTTGTCAACCCCCTGCCTTGAGGGGCGGCTGACTAGGTGAAGGTTCTGAGAAGCACCAGCAGAGGGCTCACCACCACTAATCCAGGTTACATTTTGGAAACTTCTACCTGCAGTGATGCTGGCGTCGATTTTAATACTCTCTGCACATGTACACAGGTCTGACTTGATAGTAAAAGCTCTAGGAAAAATTCTAGGAATTTTACAAACGGCCCTGGGAGGTAGGGATTTTCACGCCTGTTCACGGCTGTTGAGCAGCTGATGTTAGTGCCTTAGCGGCTGGCAGGTCCCTGTGTGTCGACAGCCTGCGTCATCCGCTGTCTGAAGCCAGAGCCCCAAGTCCTGGTAACTTCAAGGGGCCTGCAGACGTGCGTTGTGTTTGCCGAGAGCATTGCTGAATATGGGGTCTGTGTGCAGAGGGTCCCCGCAGCTGACAAGTACCCACAGGGAGAGGCCTGGGGTGGGCCCTGGCTTTGCAGGGATCCACAAATAAACAGTGCCCTTTGTCGTTCAGCCAGGAGAAGTGGACCTCGAGGACCAGGTGGACTCCGGGTCCCAGTGCATCCCCCAGACGGTGGGCAGGAGGCCCCTGCGGGACTTCGTGGGGCTAGAAGACTGTGACAAGCCCACGCGGGACGCCATGCTCAACTTCACCTTCTTCCTGGCTGTCGGGGACATGGACGAAGCCTTCCGGTCCATCAAGCTCATCAAGAGGTGAGGGTTCTGCTCGCGAGGTATGCCACACCCAACTCCCTGCGGCCCTCCTTCGGGTCTCTTCCCTCCCCGCGAGTCTCATCGTCGCTGACTCTTCTTGGCGTTCCTGGTGTCTCATGGGTTTTCACTCAAGGGGTTGCTGGTGCTGGTGGAAACCCGGTTGTATATGGGCACCTGTTTGGCCTCACAGTGCTCGGTGTCTCGTGGGCTGTGATTTAGTTGTTTTGATTTACTTTACAGTGGACACTTCCTAGTTGAAAGTTCTGCAGTTGCTAAATATTTATAACATCTGTCTGTCCAGGAATAATTGCACTAAACAGAAAAGTTTTTTTTGTTTTTTGTTTTTGGCTGCGTTGGGTCTTTGTTGCTGCGCATGGGCTTTCTCTAGTTGCGGTGAACGGGGGCTACTCTTCCTTGCGGTGCGTAGGCTTCTCATTGCAGTGGCTTCTCTTGTTGCGGAACACGGGCTCTAGGCGCCCAAGCTTCAGTAGTTGTGGCACACAGGCTCAGGAGTTGTGGCTCGCAGGCTCTAGAGTGCAGCCTCAGTAGTTGTGGCACGCGGAGCTTAGTTGCTCCGTGGCATGTGGGATCTTTCCAGACCAGGGCTTGAACTCGTGTACCCTGCATTGGCAGGCAGATTCTTAACCACTCTGCCACGAGGGAAGCCCTAAACAGTAAAGGTTTTGATAGTAAACTCTCAAAATGGCAGGCAAAATGCAATTAAAATTGCTCTAAGTTGTCAATCAAGGGCTACCTATAAGCAGCTTCCTCTCTGTGGCTGTGAGATTCAGAGCTTCTCAGGAGCATTTGACAGATTTTAATTGCCAAAGAGTAGAAAAACTATTGAAGGGTGAAATTCAAGTGGGAAGAGGAGGACGGGAGTTAGGGCACCCTAGCAACCCTTGTCTGCAGTGATGGGTCCGTAACCCAGAAGCACGTTCCGAGCAGCCTGAGACCTGGTCTTGGTCCACAGCAGAGGGGCTTTTCCCTGCTGCAGGTGGGCAAGAGGCTTTTGATCAGGGAAGTGAAGAGTGGCTGGAGGCACTTTCCGTTTCATAGGAACTCGATCACAGACCATAGGTAAGCACATGGCCCATGCAGTATATGTAGTCGTGTATGTAACACTGCTAAGACTGTACAGCTTGAGGTGCCCAGGGGAGGAAGGGCAGCCCTTTGGGTCCCCTAATGTGTCAACTGTACCTCTGCCCTGAGCTGCGCTTACATCCGTGGTCAGCCCAGACGTGCTTTAAGTCATTCTCCATTGCTTTATGTTTTTTTAAAGCAACAACCGGACCTACCTCTTGCTCTGACTAAAGACAAATTCCTGGGGCAGCGTGGCCTTAGAACTCCAGACTGGTCACCGCACATCGTCTGGGTAGCAAAGCTAAATGTTTCTTAGAGGGTTGGCCTAGTGTGGGGGCAGCAGCCAGACAGTGACCACCCCCACACCACGACCACGGACTTTGCAGTGCCCACCACTGTCCCTCGTTTCCTGGGCTGGAAGATGCGCTTTGTGGCACGGGAACAAGCAGCTGCGCTCTCGGGGGACTGTCCTTGCAGGTGTGGCCGGGCAACCCAGCCCGGTCCCAGGGGACGTGGGCTGGTTTTGAGCCCCTGAGGCAGCTCTTAGGTGCTTGTGTTCAGCCTGGGGCTTAGTCCCTGCTACGGAGTCAGGTCCAGGGCTGCTGGCACCAGGCTGGTGCTGGGAAGGTCTTCTGTAGCCCACCAAGTTTGGCTGGATGCATTGAAGACTCTTCTAGGGAAAAAAGTGAATCAATCTCTGAAATTTTTTAAGCCAATAGACTTTTTCCTTCATACTGTGCCAACTGTGGACCTGCCGTTGTTCGGCCAGTGCTTAGGGTCTGTAGAAACGGGGACTTCTGAACGGAAACATGAGTGAGCCATGAGTGGTCCCCAGCGCTCTGCCCCCTGGCCTGTAAAATGTGTCAACCCTTCTCTGACTGCTGACCCACAAAGCTACAGAAGAATAAGCTATGTTCCTTCACCACGTGGCAGTGTAATGGATAAAACACAAGTTTTAAACCGTGGTAAGAGGTTTGTGTTTTATTTTAACTTAGGAAGATAATCAGGAGTAAATGGACATCACTAACACAGTCCTGTTGTAAAGCCGTAACCATCTGACTGTAAATTCTGAGTCCCTGGAGGAAGATCACGGACAGTTCAGAACTATTCCCTGTGTTCTGCTTTATCAAAGTAAATATGACCCAGGACGCCCCTCTTGGCATATACAGAATAAATTACTCCCGGGCCAGGGCAGAGAGCGAGGCGGCTGCCATCCCGGACGTGCCTCTCCGGAGCTGGTCTCCAAGACAGGACGTGCGCGAGCGTGAAGTGGGCCGTGGCGGGGTTGGGGGGGGGGGGTTGGGACGCAGCCGGTATGTGGTCACGCCCTGTGTTCGTGTATAACGTAGTGAATGCGTGTCGTACATGTGCTCTCATGGGAAGCCGCGCAGGCAGCGCCCTGCTTCCCAGATGGTCCCTGCGGTGGATGGAGCCCCGAGCGGCCTCCCGCCGCCCTCAGCACGGCGACTCCACATAGTCGTTGTCCAGCCCGCGGCGGAAGCGTGCGGTCAGGGAGCGGCTGATGACGATGACGCGGGGGGCCATGCAATCCTCCCTCCTGTGCAGGACGTTCCAGATGAGCATGGCCGCAGCCAGGGTGGCCAGCAGGCAGGCCCCGATGTTCAGGTAGCAAGACCAGGACAGGTTGGTGTACGGGCCGATTCTGTAGAACGTCACCAGCCCGATGACCAGAACAAAACCTGCAGACGAAGGACAGGGTGAGATGGAGCAGGGGAGGCCGCGGGTCCAGCCATGGGGCCACTCCCGTTTCTCCTCCCACCCAACCCTGTCCTCCTGGGGCTGAGAGCCCAGCTCCACTCGGTGCTAGTGCCTTGGGGTCAAGCTGAATTTTATGGGACCTTTGGGTCTGGTGGCTGTTGCGGGGGCTGTCTGCTCAATCCTGACCCTGGATGGTCATAGGGGCTCACATGCTTCCTGTGACCTGGCAGGTGTCAGGCCACTTCCTTGGCTGCCCTCCCCATGGAGGTGACACTGACACCCACTTCCTCACCCCGAACAGTCCAGCGGTAACTCCGTGGAAGGTCCACTCTGGCTTATAAACGCCTAATTCATTCAAAGTGAAAGCAAACGCAGATATTTTCTAAGTCTTACCTTGAAACAACTCAGATTTGTATTTAACTTAGTTTGAATTCCTATTTTTAAGAGTTTTCTTATTCTTAGTGTTTGCTTCCGGAGGAAATATTTTCTTTCAAAACCTGAGACAGCGGAGGGCCTGCACATTTGGGGTGGGGGGAGTGGAGGGGGGAGCCGAACTGTGGCTGAATAGACTCGGCTGGTTCTAGAATGTCCCCCTCACCCACCCGGTCCCATGCGGGTCTCCCTCCGTCCCCTCCTCTCTCCAGGTGACACGGGGGGTCCAGCACTGTGCACAGCATCCTGTGTGGACTCAGTTAAGTCGACCATGTCCTCTCTCGGTCAGCTGTTAATACTGTCACATCATCACTTCCATAGTTGTATCTTTAAGGAGCTCCAAAGACTTGATTTTATTAGTTGTTACAATAGGAAAACCAGGATTTCGCACCCAAGATCTGTCAGCTAGGCTAACAGGGCACTGATGTTTGAAAGAGTTCAGGTCTGAATCTGGGCTGGAACCCCTGATGGCTGGTTCAGGGCAGAGGCCTCTCTTCCATTGCCCCATCCCACCCCGTCCTTCTGAGTCTTGTTGAAAGAAGGCACAACAAGCTGGCAAAAAATGCCCAAAGACATAGTGAAAACAAGGGAACACATAAAGTACTTTCATTTGCATTACACAAAACACAGGTCCTAACTCCTTCCCTCACTAACGCAAAACTCGGGTGGCACAAAATCGTGGGCAGAGGATGTACTCCTAGCTGGGAGAGCGGAATGCCAGAAGTTTCTTTTCGCCAGTGTGCATGACAAACAGAATTAGTTATTTTTAACAGAAAGGAAGTATCGAGAAGCTTTCCATGTATAAAAAGCTCCACAAAGTACCATAGAGAATTAGCACAGGGATTAGTCACCATCACCATTGTTTAGGACACGACCAGGGCAGTTAAATGTTTAATTCATACTTTCTGGAAGGCGCAGAAATGCTTCCAGAATGCTTGCGTTTCTAGAAAACTCCAGCCTGTGCCCCAGCACTAAGTCATGACACAGCTATTAGAATCGTCAGCGGGCATCACTGCTGCCCTTTGCTCTGGGGCCACGCCAGGTCATACATGATCTGGTTTCCTGAGGAAAGCCAGGAGGCCACAGGGAGTGGGGGACCAGCATGAACAGATGTGCAGATGTCACAGTGCAGGGCAGGTGGAGGGGCTGCAGCGGGCAGTTCAGCCTGGCCAGAGCCCAGGGCAGGAGACGAGACAAGTCCAGGAGGGGCTGGGAGTCCTGTCTGGACCACGCTGGGCCCTCGAGGGCCTCTGTCCTCCTCAGGCATGTTAGGTTCCAAGAAATTGACTCACCCTGGTCACCACAGCAGAGGGTGGGGCTCCCTGGGCCACCTAGCCAAGGGGTTTGATGATCTCAGGGAGTGGGGTCGGAGGAGCAACAGGCCACATGCACCAGCCTCCTGGCTTCAGCACAGACCTGCAGCGTCATCCATCAGAAGGGAACGGGCGAAGGAGCTGGACTTCTGCACAGCCTCCAGGGCCATCGGCTATCTGACATGGGGATGGTTTGCATCACTGAGAACAGAAGACGTTGAATTTACTGCAAGGCCGTCCAGTGGAGACTTGGGAATTGTGAGACCCCGACCTGGACAGGGCCTGACTGAGGAAAGCACGGGGCATGCCAGCAGGGCACACACATGGCCCTGGGACCCGCGACCCACTCCCAGGACTGCGCCCGAGTGAGACCCTGCTTGTCACAGGTCACAGGAAACATGACTGGGACCCCACATCAGAGCATCTGAAATGCGCATCCTCGGAGACGAGGTGCTGGGCCACGGGCCACGGGGGAGACACAGCTGCTCTGTGCTCGGTTCAGACAGGCCCGGCCAACGGGCGGCTATCACTGACCGGGGCCGGAGGCAGCGCACATGGGCTTCTCGGTGTCACTTGTGTGTCTCCTGAGTCCTTTGTACATAAAGTTCATAGTAAGGCAGTTAGAATATTCTAGAAGTGCAACTAACTTTACAGTCTTCTATTAACAAGCACTTCCTAAAGCGTGTCACGACTCTGGCCACGTGCCTCTCGTTGCCACGTTCCCACAGCTGTGCTGGTCGCCCTGTGGAGGCCGTAGAGGACACGCTTTAGCATCTCCCGGCCCTCAAGACACGCCTGGCCTTGAGTCTTCTCACGCTGCGTGCTGGTCCCCCTGCCTTTCCTGGCACCGCCATCCTGAGCTCCATCTGCCTGATGGGAGGGCGCCTCCCATCCTCCTGTCCTGGCCCCTGAGCGCTCATTTGGGCAGTCACCCACCCGTTGATCCAGGCACCCCCGTTTAGGATGAGGGCTGTGGGGGTGGGGGTGGGGGAGTCACTGCTCCCTCCAGGTGGGGAACACCCACCCACTTGCCAGCGTCAGGGCTACTGTGGTTCTTAAGATCACATCATCCGTTTTTTTGGAAACAGGGAAGCCTGTTGCTTTGTTGCCGTTTTATTTTTGCGGTACGCGGGCCTCTCACTGCTGCGGCCCCTCCCGTTGCGGAGCACAGGCTCCAGACGCGCAGGCTCAGCGGCCATGGCTCACGGGCCCAGCCGCTCTGCGGCATATGGGATCTTCCCGGACTGGGGCACAAACCCATCCCCTGCATCTGCAGGCAGACTCTCAACCACTGCGCCACCAGGGAAGCCCTTTTGCTTTATCTTAGTTCAACTTGGAACACGTACAGTCAGAGAAGGGATATGCTTCCCTAACATAAAAAAAAATACGTTTATTCTTGCAGCAAAGAACTGACTGGAACAGTGGGCCCAGGGGCTGGGCCATGGGTGGATGTCACAGTGGGGCTGGCTCAGGGACACGTGGACTCTGCCCTGGGCCAGTGCGGGCGGTGTGGCCTGAGGAGATGCATGGGATGCGGGGACCAAGCATGTGCCATGCGGCAATGGCGGAAAGCCACAGAAACGCGGAGAGGCAGCGGCTGCCTGCGCTGGCCGTGTGGGCACATCCTCCTGAAATCAAACTGGCCTTTTACTTTGATAAGGTTCTCTCGCCACCGCCAGCCTGAAGTGCAGTTTCTCCATTCTCCTGACATTCAGGTCACCTTTCTCCTGAATTTTTCAGTGACATCGCTGTTTGTACAGAAACAAATCTAAGGGGAGAGTTTTTAGCAAATGCACGGACTTCTGCACGTGGAGTCAATTCTGTCCTCATGAGCTTGTTGTTTCCAAAGCAAACAGCCCCTTTCTGTGAGCCCGCGGCTGTGGCGCTATGGTTCACAGCGCCCTCTCCTCTCTTCCTTCCTGCCGGCTTCCCAGGGCTCCACTGGCGGTCACAGGCCTTCCTCTGGAGTGGCCATCAAGCACACGCAGGTCCACAGGTGGGAAGACCATGTGGCTGAGCCCTGAGCCCTCAAGCAGCACACCTGCCTCAGCATCCACGGGGCAGCGCTGGCCAAGGCCCTGGAACATGTACAGAGCACTCGAGGCTCAGCTGTGAGCAGCAGAAGGTGGGGACAAGTGCCTCCTCCTTAGGGAGAGAGTCTAGGGAAGGAGAAGGTGACACTTTCCCCAGGGTGCGGGGGCAGGACTGGGCTTGGGAAGTGGGCTCAGAAGACAGGAAAGCGAAGTGTCTGGCCCAAGCCAAGTGCTGCTTTATAGTAAAGCACAGAAAGTGGTACGTTCCTATGAGCAGGTTTGCGAGAACAGCATGATCCCCACCAGCTCACGAGTTGCCAAGACAGACACTGTGCATCACCCTGACTGACCTTTGGGACGACAAAGTCAGCCTTCTCACGGCGCGGAGTAAGCGGCCCTTAGGGTGTAAGTTTTTCATCATAAGAAAAAGTCTTAGGATTTCCAGAAGTGGAGAGAGGAAGCCTGCAGACGTGAAGCCCACAAGGTCCACGAAATGCCGCTCTTGAAATCGTCCTGCTGGGTCTGAGGAGGGGTGGGCCAGGCTGGGGCTGGTGGACAGCTGCTGCGACCCCAGCGAACACAGTGTTTTCACAGGGTGTTCAGCTTATGGGTGGGGGTGGAATAAGGGACTGAAAGGACTTTTTTCAACTTTAAGGTAAATTAAAATCACACTCGGAAGATTCTGCAAAGAAATTGCAAACTATTGCATGCGGTAGCCTGAGTTCAGTAGAGCAAACCCAGTGAAACGGCTAGTAGTCACGCTGTTGTCCTGCAAGAGCAGCGTTTCCTGGGTTCTCCCTGGCGTCTGGGACAGCGTCCTTTGGAGCCACAGCCCTGAGCAGCGGGGGCCGCCCTTTCACAGACCCGGGCTGGGCATCACGCAAGCGTGGTGGAAACGGCCAGAAACGGCCGTGGGATGAATGGGCAAGCGGCCGGCCTCCTGTCTCCTCCCGCTGGGGTGTTGCTCTCCGGCTGGTCCCGGCCTCCCAGGGAATCCGTGTGCTTCCCCCCTTCACGAGCACCTCTCTCCCCCCGCCCACCCTCTGGCCCCAGCACTGGGGACTCAAGGTTCCCTTGCATAACAGGTACCAGCAGGCATTTCCCCCTCCTGGGACAGGATATCCTGGCGCCCTTCAGTCTCTCCCTGACTGTTTAAAACAGACCAGAGCACAGGAAAAAACCTAACTCTAAAATTAGCAGTGTGATAGAAGAAAGGCACAGAGCTGTGTTCTGTACTGTTTGTCAATGAAACAAGTCTAAACAGGGCCAAATGCATTTCCTTTTTGGGCACAGCAGACCCACTGGGGGTAATCGTCGGACACCACGGGAAGAGGGGGCCTGCGGAGGCAGAGGGACCATCTGAAGTGCCACAGGTGCTGCTCGGGGCTTCTGGCTTTTTCCGTGGGCCTCTGCCTGTCTGACGGTTTTTGGACAGAGCCTGGTCCAACTTTTCCAGAGGCTGTGCTGGCCTGGAAATACTCAGGAAAGCAGCATGTGCCCCCAGCCCCGACTTGGCCAGGACAGCCCCTGACCCCCAGATCTTCGGCAGTGCCCCCCAACCCCCACCGACTGATGCAAGACAGTTTGATTTTAGTTAATGGGGGTTCCCCTGTTTCCATTTTTTTGGTATGTAATTTGGAAACAATATTTTGTTCTGAAACAAGAGTTTACAGAAAGTAAGATGTCAGTTTTGACACCAAACCCACAATATTTTTTCTAATAATTCTAAATAAGTGTCTCGAAGTTTCTTAAGAAATGCAATGACAGATTTGATCATCCTGCTAGGAGTTACTTTCAGAATCAAGAGCTGTTACTTTTATTTCTTTAATGCCACTAAAATATCTGTTTCTAATCCAGCTTTTCCAATCACGTTGCAAAATCTTCCACTTCCTTCTTGAAGGGATGGAATTTCAGATGATCCCACGTGAGAGAGGTGGGTGGTTTCAGTGAGGCGAGGAAACTGCTTGATTTACAGCCCTAAGGTCAGCAGAGGGCAGGTGGGTGATTTTCCTACACGTGTGGCATTGAAATGTCCGTGTTTTTCCTCACAGTCCTAGAGGAGGGGGGAGGTGGAGGTCCGAGGTCCCGCTTCATGTACCTGGTTAACTCTTGGAATTGCCCTGGGCAGGGTGGGCATTACCCCATTTTGCAGTTGGGTGAACTGAGGTGTGGCTTTGCCCCGTTCACATGGCTGGTAAGCCGTAGGGCCGGACACAGTTCTGTTCTCCTGACATCAAAGCCTGCGCTCTTTCCTAGGCCTTGGCGACGCCCTCCGTCCTGCCCGGCCACGGGGAAGTGACTGGCCTTCTGTGAACAGGGCCTGTTTCCGAGTCCCACCCAGCACTTTCCAGCACGAGTGCTGCCAGCCTGTCAGCCGCATTCTGGAAATTGTGTTTCTCCAGGACGATGAGGGCCGGGATCCATTATTCCCCAAGTGATTCACTCGTATTTCCTGCCGTTCCTCCCGCCACATGTGTTGAAACTGCACCCTCATGGTTGGGACACTGCCTTCTCCACCGAGCCGGAGAGGCAGGCGGTGGGCTGGTGACGTCCTGGCCCTTCCTCTGTCCCATCAGCCACCCATCTCACCTTTCCCATAGGCAGCAGGAAACCTGAGCTCCCAGGTTCCCATGATCATTAAACCTGGGTCAGTGAGGCAGGCAGAGGGAGAGGGGAAACCAGCACAGACGCCCCTCCGCTCTCTGGGGTGCCGGGTGGACGCTTTGGGGCTTGTGTGGCCATTGTGCAGAGCCTCCTGGAACAGTTCCATTCATCATCCACGGCGCTGCTGCACTCGCCCTGTGAAGACTACAGTGTGCCCAGGCCCTGCCGCGTTTCACCCTGCAGTCGCCCCCAGAGGCTGAGGTGGCTTCTGGATTGTTCGCTGATGGCCAAAGCCTCGCTGCTCTCCCCCACACTGCCCCCATCACGCTTTTCTCGCCCTGGTGTTGCATGTGTGTCCCTGTGTGCTTGGCGGGGTCCTCCATGCTTTGTCTGTGCTCCTTACAGGAGGGCCCTGCTCACCCCAGCCAGGCCCCAGGAAGCTGCATTTATAACCGAGCATGCAGGTCGCCGGCTGGGAACCATGTGTGCCCAGAACTCCCCGTCTGCTAACCGTTAGCCAGGAAGGCCATGGAGGCAGGTGAGGGGTCAGAAGGGTGTCCCCCTCTGCCCACGTGCCCAAGTGCCTGCAGCAGGCTGCTGCACCCTCATGGGAGGAGCGTGAACCCAGGCTGCCTGCCACACAGGCTACAGAGGGACAAAGAAAACACCAGATGCCGAAGACTTTGGAAAGCAAAGCAGGTCACCGTGAGCCTCAGAACCTTGTCTTAGATGGGAAGGGCCAGGAGGCCTTGAGCAAACAGACACAAACCCATCTGGTTGCACTTCAGCGCTCCGCCCCTGTGTGTATTTCTGTTTTGCTGCCGCCCACAGTGACAGGTGGGGTGGGAGCGTGACCCACAGGGGTCGCCATGACTTTAGAAGCCACAGCCAACCTGCCAGCCCTGACAAGAGCTGGGGATGCGGCTGCTCAGCCTGGCCGGGGCCCGGGTGAGGATACTTACTTGCCAGCTGGAACGCAGCGGCCATGGCCTCCTCCCAGCACTGGGAATCGGGTGACATCAGGGGCAGGCCCGTCAGCCCCAAGACGAAGGTGAGCTGGCCCGCGGCAAGTGCCGCCGTGGCCACCAGGTTGCAGGCTCGCATCATGTCGAACTGCACTGTGAGGGGCCGGAGGGAGAGAAGCAGGCGGTCAGCATGGGCGAGACCGCTCGAGACTGGGCTGCCTGCCCCTCCCGGGACTCCTCCCTCCATCTCAGCGAGTCTCACCACTCCCTTCCCAGCCCCCACCTGCCCCTGGTCCCTGAGCAAGGCATTTGGAGGCTGTGCACACAGGGCAGAAGGAGGATGGGGCAGCCCGATGCTTGGACTGCAAAGGTGGGGGCCATGGAGGTGTCATCAAGAGGCTATCAGGGGAGTCAACTTTCCCACCCATGTGCTGGAGGGCAAAGCCGTCCACCGTGAAGTCAGGCCCCTTCCCCATGGTCCTTCCATGCTGTAAAAGTGGCCCCTGCCCCCCAGGCTTCAGGTGCAGCGCTGTCTGATTCATGCTCTGCGGGCAGGTGGCATTCACATTTAGCGCTTATGGAGTCCAGAGTCTCGTGGGGGTGTTGTACCGCTTCCTGCCACGGAGGGTCAGCTCCTCCTGCTCAGGGGTCTCGACCTGCTTCCCGCTGGCCTCCCTCCTGCTGTCCGGAGCTTGAGGGGTCTCACCCTTCCCAGATCCCAGGCCTGGCTCTGGACTGTGGTGCAGGGGCCTCGGGCTGCTGCGAAGTCAGAGCAGCCCTGAGGGTGGAGGGGCAGAGGGCTTCTGGAAGGAGAGCCTGGCACCGAGGGCCAAGGAGCATTCCCAGGCAGACAGATGGATGGACGGCACCTCTGCCAGGGCTTGATGCTGCCCGTGACATTCTCGCCCGCTCCTTGTGTGGCCGCACACGCTCCATGGGCCTCACTGCCGGGTGACCGAGCGCTCATGTTCTGGGTTCTGTAGTCCTCAAAGTTACTACAAAACACAGCTGCAGTCGCTGGGAACCCTGACCCTTTAAAACTCAGGGAGACGAGGCGCCGGGGGTGGGCGGTGCAGCCTGGTGAGCGCAGGGCTTCTGGCAGTGGTGTGGCAGCAGCTCCGGAGCAACTCAAAGAAAGGACAGAGGCTGGGCCGGAGAACAAAGCGGGCTCCCCGTGCACAGGCTCAGACCCCTCCTCTCCCCCAAGGCTGGGGCGGCAGGGCTGCTAGCGCTCGAGATTTGCAGAAACCTTCCTGGCTGCTCACGAGGCCTCGGGTCCCCATGACCACACGTGGGAGCAGGAGGACACGCGGCTCCTCTGTCAGCACGGGGGCTCCGGTTGCTCGGGCCACAGACTCTGGAATACCAGCTGGCTTCCCGTGGAGGCTGCTGTTCATCACACTCTTCCTGCTTTTTTCACGCTGTTTTCTTTGCAACAATTTTTACCCTTCAAACGCCCGTACAGAAGGTCCTGCTACTCTAAGAGGTCATAGAGTTTGGAAGTGGAGGTGGCCTCAGAGATGAGGGCTGTTAAAACGTGGTGGGTGTTCACAACACAGGGCAGAACCTGGATCCATTCTGGGCCCAGGAATGTCCTTCCGGTTCCGGGGCCCAGCCTTGCAGGCGAGGAAAGACGTGCACCAACGGGCTGGCCATGCCGGGAGTGTCTGCGCTGCAGTGTGTTGGTGCTGGCACCACGAGGCCCTGCCCTCCCGGTGGCCCCAGCGGCTCTGAGCGCTCAGCCCCATGCCACACACCCTGGCAGCAATCCACCCTCCAAGCATTCGAGCTGGGCTGCTGCCTAGTACCCAGGTGCCCGAGGCTGTAAAGGCTGAGGTGGCGGACTCTCCCCTTGGCCATGACCCCTTTCCCAGCCACCCAGAGGGGACCAGTCCTCACTAGCACCCACCAAGCCTGGACGTTTGATGGGTCCTCACACTTGCTGTGTGCGCGGCCTGGGCAGCAGCACTGGGTTTTGAGGAGCCATGAGAACGTGGCCGTGAGTGTCTGCTGGCTGGACAGTCGCTGTGCCCCTTCCCACCCCAGTGCCCTGTGAGGCTGCCTCCCAGGAGACAGAGAGCAGCGGTCACCTCAGGAGATTTAATTACGTGTTTATTCACGTCCCCCCTGGCTTCAGAGCAAGGACACAGGTGCCCGACAGAATGCACAAAACTCAAGAGAGATGAAAAGTGGCAGAGAGAATGGGGGCCAGAAAGCAAGACTGACCCTCATCCTGGGCTGTGAGGTACCCCCAGGCCCCCACCTGATGAGTAACAAAAGTCACAGCCGCCGCACACGCCCAGTGAGCCTGTGTGGGGGAAGGGCCTTGTCCTCGAGGACAGGACCTGGCGTGACATGGGGGCAGCTGGAGGGCCTGCCCCAGGGTCGTCCCCTGACCCGGCATGCTTGGGACACCCTCACTAGAGCTTGTTACGTTGGGGGACTGTGGTGTTGGCCCGATGCGCCAAGTGGCTCTGGCTCAGCTCTGCGGCCTCTGCCAGGACTTGGGCACAGAGCCGGCAGGAGCGTGGCTGCTGTCCCCGAGAGCTGCCCTGGCCACCTGCATCATGTCTGGAATCTCTAGGGTGAAGCAACACGAGTCTCGCCCCCTCGGTACCCCGACACGGGGCTCGGGATGGACAGACAGAGGTGATTCCATGGTTGAGGCCGCGCGCTCCTTCTCCCTGTCCCTAGCCCAGCTGGAGGCTGGACCATTGGGGGCAAAGCCTGGGCTGGGGTTTTGCATGAGAGCTGATGAGACCGGGAGCTGGTTTGATTGAAGGGGGCAGCCCAGAAACCAGGCCAGAAGCCCCCAGCTCCGGAACCCCCGGGGCAGCAGTGCTCGGTCCCCGGGAGCTGGTGAGACATCTGCCAGCTCCTCTCCCTGGTCTCAGCCTTGTTCACGAGAAGCTCCAAAGACATTTCCCTTGTTCTGGGAAAACCTCTGATGCTCAGGGCATCATTAAAGGTCAGCTGCCTCAAATGCCGTGTTATAGCAGGAGGATGTTTTAAAAGTTGTTCAGGGGACTTATCAGGTGGTCAGGGAGGGACAGCAAACGAGGGCAGGTGAGCGGGGCGCTCGGGACATGAAGCGGTGGCTGTGCGGTCTGGAGGCAGAGAGCATCCCGGCCTGTGTCTTCCTGGCCTGACCTGACCCAACCTGGCTCAACAAGGGGGCAGGGGAATGGATGCCCAGAGGGGGCACCTGTGTGGCATTGGAGGCCTTGAGCCCAGGGCAGGGGCTGGGCTGATGTGGGGCCTCCCCCCGGGGTGGGGGGTTGCTCTGTGTGTGGGGGGGGGG
>NW_006780388.1:3166971-3179737 GCF_000442215.2 Lipotes vexillifer
GGGGGGGGGGGTCGTGCAGTGCACTTGTTGGGTGGGAGAGGCGTGGCCTGCGTGGAGCCCACCCTAGAGCCCCAGTCACTGGCTTTCACTGCTCCTTAGGACAGACCTAGAGCCCAGAGGGACCAGTCTGACCAGCAGATCACAGAGACCCAAGTTCAGCTGACCTACCCAGCCCCCCACAGGCCCCTGATCTGAATGCTCACAGAAGCTCATTGATTCATTTAGGCTCTTCGCCCTTTTTTGTTTGTTTTGTTTTGTTTTTTTGCGGTACGCGGGCCTCTCACTGTTGTGGCCTCTCCCATTGCGGAGCACAGGCTCCGGACGCGCAGGCTCAGCGGCCATGGCTCACGGGCCCAGCCGCTCTGCAGCATGTGGGATCTTCCCGGACCGGGGCACGAACCCGTGTCCCCTGCATCGGCAGGCGGACTCTCAACCACTGCGCCACCAGGGAAACCCCGCCCTTTTTAAGGGAGGTTGTGGCTCGCTGCTTGCAAAGGGGGGCGCGGGCTGGCAAGCCAGCCACTCCCGATGGAAGACACCCCCAGGCTGTGCTGCGAGGGGGTCCACATGCAAAGACGGGGTCACGTCCCCTCGGGGACCTGAACGGAGCCACATGCCTCCTGCAGCCTCAGTCTCTTTGCCTGTGAAGTGGAGGCAACATCCCCCCACTCCCATTCCCTCGTGGGTCAGGATTCTGAGGGCCATCACGCCTGAGTTGAGTGAGGCGTGCCCTCTGGAGCAGCCAGCAGAGGCCTGGCTGGAGCCACGTTTTCCTAAGGACAAGTGTCGTATTCAGAACACGTGATGCGGTCTACATGTTAGACTCTTGTCTGCAGTTTTAAAGGGTCGTCAGTGGGGAGACTTTGCCCATCGGCTGCTGTTGCCATGTGTCTACACATTAGGTGACAAGCGTTTTCATATTTATGAACCTTCCCTCCCGTACACTCAAACCCTACCCTCCTTTCAAAGTCAAGTTCCCACCTTTCAGAGCTGTAATCGACCCTGTGCCGAACGTGACAAACCAGACAGGACCACTGGGCAGAAGGGAGCCAGGCCCCTGCTCGCAGGAGTCGGCTCTTCTCTGCTCTCTGAAGGCCATCAGTCTCCCAGTCTCTCCTGGGCATCCCACTTACAGGCAGTCCCTGGAGCGTCTCCCTCTGTGCTGCCCACTGCCTTAACGACCCTGACAACTGTGGAATGAAGTCCAAACCCAGCCGCATGTTTTTAAGCTTCTTGTTTATTTTACTCATTAACAATCTTTATTTTCCACCAGGAAAAACATATTTTCCTTGCTTTGGTTAATGTATCCGTACTGTAGCTATGCATGGCGGCAGAGAGAAAGCCCCCTCCTGCACAGGAAGAATTCTGTACCAAAGGGGCCAGAGCAGGGTGGGCTTGGAGCTTGGGGCTCACTTGGGTCCCCAAGAGCCAAGGTTGCCCCTGTGAGCAGAGCACCCATCACCCGTCAGCAGATGTGCCCGCATCCACAGCCACTTTAAAGGAGGAAGGAAAATAAGCAGACTTACGTTTGACGGTGCCTCGCGACTCCTGGAAGCCCGCCGCCTCGGAGCCCCAACCCAGGGCCTCGCAGTCCCGCGTGTCCGCCTGCCCGGGCCTGGCCCCCGGGCTTGGCCCTCCCCTGGCCCTGTCCAGCCAGCAGGACCGCCACAGCCCCACGCTCCGCCTGCGCCCGTCCTCCAGCGTCTGGTACACCCAGTTGGGGGTGAAGGCCGCCGCGTTGTTGAGAATGAGAGAGACGAGGGCCACCAGCACGGCCATGGCCACCACTTTCTGGACAGTCATTGCAGACTGCGGTGCCGTCCCCTTGTTGTGGAGAAAGTCCCAGTCCCAGTCGGTCAGCTGCTGTCACCAGGGGTGGCTAGAGGACATCACCGCTCATGCTTGGAGGCGTCAGGAAGGCCCATGCGACAGGTGCGGGGGCGCCCGCCTCGCGGCCCTCCTTACCCTCCTTCCTGCACCTGGAGCAGGGCCAGGCCTGAGCTGAAGTCTTCCAAGCTGCCCATCCCGGGGAGGAAGCAGGGGCACCAGCGAGAGTCCAGAGTCGTGAGCGCGCCGTCTTCCTGGGAGGAGGAGGAGGCGAAGAGAACAGAAATCACTTGCAAGGCAGGCAGCAACGCGGGGTGCCTGGGCCTCACTCTCAGGACCAGTGCGGAGCAGGGCTCTGAGCAGGGCCGCTGGGAGCAGCGCAAGTGAGCCACTGGGGCCTCCGCTGCCCGAGCCCCTGCCCAGTGCCTCCGCCACCCAACAGCTGGTCCTGGAAAGCAAATGGGTTGCTGCAGGGATGCGCGTGCGTGTGTGAGTGAGTGTGTGTGTGCCTCGCGCCTGCGTTTTCCCCCTGTCTCTCAGCAGAGAGGAAATGGTTGTTTTTGAGGCTGTTTTTGGTGAGCTGGAGGGCGTAGCCAACTGCAACAAATAGCAGCCAGACACTAACAGGATGTGTTTCCTGATAGGAAAGGCAGGGGGGCCTTCTTCTGGAGGCCTGCTCCGGGACCCTCCCCCGCCCTCCCCACCTTCCCTGAAAGTGGAGGCCAGGGATGCCGGCCTGGCAGGCCCACAGGCCCCGCTGTCTGTCTCGACCCGGTGGCTCGGGGCGGGCAGGACGCTGGTGACCAGTCGCCTACCTTGGGGACTGGGCGTCCCCCAGCCATCGGTCACTCCCCCAGAACATGGGTGCCACGCACCCATAGGTGCACAGCAGAGAAGGGCCAGTGTGTTGGGGAGGCCCCCTGGACTCCTGCACCTCCCAGCTGAGACCCTCACCCATACTTGGAGACCCGCCAGAGCAGGCCATCGTCCTTGAGGTGCAAGAGGCTGGGTTCTGGACAAGCCGTGCACCCGGCGAGGCCTGAGGGCCTGGGCCCTGTCTGCTGCTGACGGGGTGTGTGTGGGCAGCAAGGGCCCAGGTCCTGCACTGGGTGCCCTGCCCTGTGTCGCATAAGCGGTCAGGCCGAGGGGCGCTCAGAGAGATAGTCATCTGCTCTGCTCAGATCCTCTGGGCTGCGACTCATTCAGCCCGGCCTGTGCTGAAACCAAACTGGTCGGCCCTGGAAGTTCCCACCCCAAGTTTACATTCCTAAAAGGCAGGCGGTCTTTGGAGAATCAAGGTTCTCAAGAAACATCTGTCCATCAGCTCCCGGAGGAATTTTATGTCCTTTGGATTTTTCCCACCAGAGCTGGTAGCAAACGTGTCAGCTGAGTTCTTGCCACTTTCCCTCTCTCCTCGGCTGTGCCAGAAGCGGGGCTGGCCCCCTGCTCCCCCTGCTCTCACTCCAGCCGCTCTGTGGGTGGGGAGGCACCTGGGGGGTCTGTCAGCTCAGAAGACCCTGTAGGAGGGCACCCCCTCTGAGGACTAGGGCTGGGGCTCCTATGCACACAGTGCAGTAGATCGCCTCGAAAAGGAAGTTTTCCTCAAAGTTTCCATTAAAAGAGCGTTGATTTCCCTCCTTACTCATTAGAATCGCTTATCCTGAGCCAGTCTTTTAAGTGGCTAATTTCCGCTGAAAAGCAAGCCCGGGGTTTCAGGAACTGTAGTCCCTGCTTTGCTTGTCCTGGGAACAGCCCTTGGGCCATCCAGCTCTCTCCCGGGCTGGGCGGGGAGCAGGCCGGGCCACCTGCTGGGGCTCCTATGGACCAGCCCCCAGCCTTGGGCTTGGGTGGAGTGGACAGCTGGGCTGGGGAGGGGGAGGGTGGCCGGCCTGGGAGCAGACCTTGAGTCAGGATGACCGAGTCCTCCAAGGACCCCCTCATCCATCGTTTGCCACCCCAGGGGCCCTTCCTGTTCTCCATGGTCCAGGTCTTTGGCCCTGTGAAGGCCTCCCCTGCTCCTTCACGCGGACAAGCACCAGTGTTGTCTTAGAGCAGAGACACACGGGAGGTTTGGACACAGCGTGTGTGCCGCTTGGTGGGACGTGAAGCTGGGAGTAGTCAACCACTGCTCTGTCCCACCAGGGTCTCCACAGAGCAGCCTAAGAGGAGGGGCCTCTGGCTCGCTCTGGGGGCTTCTCAGAGGACAAGGCTTTCCCAAGAGTCGGGCCGCTCGGAGCCCATCTGCCCCTCACTTGACAGGGTGCAGACGCTACCAGACAGCAGGAAGCGCTCACAGCTCTGGCGGGGACTAGGCAGGTGTCCACATGGGCTTTCGGTTGGATGCACAGACCCCAGGACTCACATGGGGTAAAGCTGCCCATGGAAAGGCTGTCGGGAGTGGCTGGCACCCTGCTTCCGCGCTGCTCTCCCAGGGGCTCCTTGAGAACGGACGGGTGGAGTCTGCAGTGACTCACGCATCCTGAGGGCCACCAGCCGCTCGCATCCCAGAAGTTACTTACTGGTCTGTTCTCCTCAGGGCTCTGGGGTCATCCGGGGATGAAGCCCCAGGAGGAGGGGCCCCAGAGCATCCTCCCTCCTGCCAGCATCTTTTCTCAGGGAGGCCGTCCTGGGTCTGAGGTTGTCCTGGGACCTGCTAGGGGACAGGCAGGAGCCCCCATCAGCATTGGAGGGAGAGAGATGCTAGAAACCTCCAAACAAGGAAGGAAGACCCCGGCCCAAGCCTGTGCCAAGGGTGTCAGAGGGCAGTTCTGCAGGCCCGTCCCCGGGACCCCCGCCTCCATTCACCTGGATGTCATGCTTGTCCTTGGAGTTGGGGGACCCCACTCCCCGCCTGACCCAGGGGCTCTGTGTGAGGGTGGAGGGAGCACTAGGAGTTCAGCCTGGGACAGAGGTGCCAGGTGCCAGTGGGGAGAAACAAGTGTTCACTGAGGGGCACGGTGGGGCCTGGCAGCCTGCACAAGACACTCTCCGGGGTCTTCACGGGACCCCTTGCGGCCGAGGGAGGGAGCCTGCTCAAGGAGCAGGCCCCAGGACCAGCCGTGAGGAGTACATCAGCCCCTCCACCCCCGGGACATGGGTGTCTCACCCGTTTTCTTCCCGGGAGGGCATGTGGGCCCCAGTTTGCCACGTTGCTCTGTGGGTGAAGCTGTTGGGCTCGCACACGGCCCCCTTCTCGGAGACCATGTGTCCAGCCGGGTCCCCGTGCTGCCTGGCACGGGTCTTGCTGGGGCCCGAGTCGTGGGAGCGGCAACTCATTGGAGCCACGTATCCTTCACTGCAGCGAGGCTGTCTGGGAGAACATGGCACGCATGTGCGTGAAGACCCAGCGGCTGGATGTCGCCAAGGTGTGCCTGGGGCACATGGGCCACGCGCGTGGAGCCCGAGCGCTGCGGGAGGCTGAGCAGGAGCCAGAGCCAGAGGCCAGGGTGGCCGTGTTGGCCATACAGCTGGGCATGCTGGTGAGTGGGCACCACCCTGATGGGCAGGCCAGCCTCCCATGCACAGTGTGTGCTTGTCCGGGCCCTTGGGTTGCAGGGAACAGAAACCCCCTCAAACAAGCTGAGGCCAAAATGGGGGTGGGGGGAGGGAGCCCCCCGCAGAGCCCCCGAGGCCACCCCACTCCACGCCAGTCCCCTCCCTGCCTCCTGCGTGTTTGCGGAGCTCATGGCCCCTTGTACCCCTGTGGCCCAGAGAGGCCGATGGAAGTCGCAGGAGACGCAGGTCGAGTGGCCGGGCACAGCTCACTCTCGGGCTGGAGACAGTCGGGAGCAGACACCCACGGGTCTGATGGGGTCTGGGTGGAGCTCAGACCCACCGGCTGACGGGCAGGCCTGCCCTCTCCAGTGTCGTCTTGATCATCCCGGCCCATGCCCCAAAGTGTCCATCCCACCCAGGGTGTGTTGTGGTCTCAGTCGTGGGCGGGTTGACGGCCTGGCCGCCCTGCTGCCTGCCACGGTGGATCCCTGGTGACTTTCGGCTGCCGTTGGGGGCATCGTCGGCGCCAACAGGCACACTTCCTTCCCTCAGGAGGACGCGGAGCATCTGTACAAGAACTGCGGGCGCTACGACCTCCTCAATAGGCTCCTGCAGGCAGAGGGCCAGTGGCAGAGGGCCATTGAGGTGGCTGAGCGACACGACCGCGTGCACCTGCGCACCACCTACTACAATTACGCCCGGCACCTGGAGGCCAGCGGGGACTGCAGCCTGGCCCTCAGCTAGTGAGCACGGGCCGGCAGCCAGGACCTCTTGCCTCTGCTGCCCCAGTGAGGGGGCCTCAGAGGTTCCCAGAGGAAGATCCGGACCAGCACCATATCGGTGGGAGGGCTTTGGGGGGGCCTGAGCTCTGTGCTTTAGGAGGACCTGCCAGGCTCTGGGTCTCTAGGCCTCAGCGCTGGTCGGGCCTGTGCCGCCCGGACAGTGCTAGTGGTGGAGCTCTTAGTCGGGTGCACAGGCCATTGAGCTGCAAGCTGAACCAGGGAGCGAGCGGCGCTTTCTCTTCTCCCGCAGCTACGAGAAATCAGACACGCACCGCTTCGAGGTGCCACGGATGCTGGCGGAGGACCTGCAGGCCCTGGAGCTATACATCAACAAGATGAAGGACAAGTGAGTGGCTGGGCCCGGGAGGTCTTCCCCCCAGAGCCTCACACGTGAGCTGGTCCCCAGGGCACCGGGCGGGGGCCTCCCCCAGGGACCTCACTCGGGCTCGTCCACCCAGCGTCCATGTCTCCTGGCTGCTGGTGTGGGACCCAGGGCTCACTTCCGGCAGGAGAGGGGCCTGAGGGAGCGCATGCGGCTCCTCGCAGGACCCTGTGGAGGTGGTGGGCCCAGTACCTGGAGAGCCAGGCCGAGATGGATGCCGCGCTTCGCTACTACGAGCTGGCGCACGACTACTTCTCTCTGGTCCGCGTTTACTGCTTCCAGGGCAACATCCAGAAGGTAGGAGCCCCGGACGGAGGTGGGCTGCTTGGCAGAGGAGGCGGCACGCAAAACCCCTGTCCCTGGTGTCTCTAGGCCGCAGAGATAGCCAGCGAGACCGGGAACTGGGCGGCCTCCTACCACCTGGCGCGCCAGTACGAGAGCCGGGATGAGGTGCGGCAGGCCGTGCACTTCTACACGCGCGCCCAGGCCTTCAACAATGCCATCCGCCTCTGTAAGGTGCGCGCCCAGCCCCTGCCAGCACCGCCGGGGCGGGGAGGCTGCTTCCCACCTTCTGTTGAGAGAGTTTCAGACAGAAAGTTAGAGACTCATGTCGTGAGTGTCATACCCCTACCCAGGCCGGTGTCTACGTCTCATGCCTCACTCTGCCCAAGTGCGCTCGGGGACGCTGCCTGCTATCCAGGCTCCTGAGCAGCAGGGAGGCTGTCCACGCCTTGTACTCGGTAGACCTACCTAGGAAGCCATCGGACGCTCTGCATCCATAAAAGTGTTCCAGCCCAGGGTCCCACTTCAGGAAAAGTCGAAAAGGAGGAGAGCCCTCATGTCAGGTAGCTCCCCAACGTTCTGTGCTCCCACAGGAGCACGGCCTGGATGACCAGCTTATGAATTTGGCCCTGCTGAGCTCCCCCAAGGACATGATCGAGGCCGCACGCTACTACGAGGAGAAGGGCGAGCAGATGGACCAGGCGGTCATGCTGTACCACAAGGTGAGGCCACCTGCCCCAGGCCCTGGGCACAGTGGGGCGCCCAGACGGTGCTGCTCAGAGCTCCCCTGCTGTCCACAGGCCGGCCACTTCTCCAAGGCCCTGGAGCTGGCCTTCGCCACACAGCAGTTTGTGGCCCTGCAGCTTGTGGCAGAGGACCTGGACGAGAAGTCAGACCCCGCCCTCCTGGCCCGCTGCTCCGATTTCTTCCTGGAGCACAGTCAGTACGAGAAGGCGGTGGAGCTGCTGCTGGCCGCCAAGAAGGTACGGGTCCTGCAGGCGGGCGGCCACCCTCACCAACCACGCTCACCAGGAAGGCCAGGCCAGCCTGTGCGGGACTCGCCGCCTGTTTCCAGTCATAGCTAAGGAGTCCACTTTCTTGTGTGTGTGTGTTGTAAAGAGCGCATAACGTGAAAGTCATCATCGTAGGGGTTTTTGAGTGTACAACTCAGTGGTGTTAAGCACATTCACGTGTTCGTGCAGCTGATCTCCAAGACCCTACTGGTCTCGCAGAACCCAAACTCTTCCGGCCCCTGGCACGTGCCCTCCGCCTTTCTGTCTCTCTGAGTGTGAGTCTAGGGACGTGTGTCAGTGGAGTCGCTTGTCATTGCGACTGGGTTCTCGCCCGAGCATAGTGTCCCCCAGGCCGTCCACGCTGCAGCGCGTGTTGGAAGGTCCCTGCTGTTTGAGACTGAACCGTATTCCTCTGCACGGACAGACCACACCTGGCTTGTCCAGCATCCACAGGTGGACGTTCGGGTTGCTTCTGCCCTTTTTTTTTGGCCACACCAGCACAGCTTGTGGGATCTTAGTTCGCCAACTAGGGATGGAACCTGGGCCCTCGGCAGTGAGAGCGCAGCGTCCTAACCGCCAGGGAATTCTCTCTACCTTTTGACCGTTGTGAATAAGCATGAATGTGCAAACATCTCTTCAAGACCCTGCTTTCAGTTCTTTGGGGAATTTACCCAGAGAGGGAAGTGCTGGGTCACATGGTAACTCTGCTCTAACATTCTGTGGAACCGCCACACTGTTTCCACGGCGGCTGAACCATTTGATGCTCCCACCGGCAGAGCACCAGGGTCCCAGTTTCTCCACATCCTCTGCAACACTCCCTGTCTTCTAGTTTCTGATAGTAGCCGTCTTAATGGGTATGTGCACTAATCTTCCTTAAGGAGAAAAATTCCCCTTGATGGAAACTGAATGGAGATGTAGAAAATGGTTAGTCACCCAGAATCAGCCTGTCCTAATTGGAAGATCTTTTTTCCTGCAGCCAGAATCACGCGTGCAGCATGGTCTCTCATTATGAGTGATAGGAGAATTCCTGAGCAAGTGAAAAGGCACACACACCATGTACTTGGTTAGAGAGACCTACTGACTGGCCTCCCTAAAGCCGCTTCAGACTGACTCTGACCCCAGGAAAAATACCACAGGGCTTCCTCTAGTTAGATAAGTGGATTCTGTAGTTTTACAGTGAAAACCAGATAAGCCAGAAGAGCCGAGAAAAATCTGGAAAGAAGAGTATAGCAAGAGGTGATTAAACCTCCCAGATCATAAACTATATCAGTGCTAGAATAATTGGGGTTTAGTGCGTGATCGGGCCTATAGATCAGTAGGAAATACTAGAAAATCCAGAAATAGAGCCACATACGGGTGCACATTTACATGTGGTGAAGGAGCATCTCACAACAGTGGGGATGAGCCCTTCGGTGAATGGGGTTGACACAGCCAGGTGGCCACTTGGGAAAAGTGAAGTTAAACCCTTCTCACCTGCTGCGTCTGAGGAAACTGCTGGCAGGTCAGAGATCTAAGTGCATAGGGAGGTGGCCCAGTGCCACCAGAAGCCACATGTGTCTCGTATGACCTTGAAGGAGGGAAGGCATTTTCTAAATACAACTCAAAACCCAACAGCCATAGTGGGAAAGACTGATCAATTTGACCAAATACAAATTTGAAAATAGCACATGGAAAACACAGCATAAACAAAGCAAAGATGAATAATAAAATGGGAGAAAATGTATTCTACCTATATCCCAAAAGGCCAATCTTCTTAATATGTATAGAGTTTCTATAAACCAATAAGAAATCTACCAACAACTCAAGAGGAAGAACAAAGAATATGGTCAGTTTGTTTTAAAAAAAGGAAATCTGGATGGTTCCTGAATGTCCAATACACAGCCTCACTCATCATCAGGGGAATACAGATCAGACGCGAGGAGATGCCATTAGGCTTTGTGAATTAGGCTAGTAAAGTAAAAAGGCTAGAAAACCTGCCAGGTTGTAGTGGGAAACAGTTGTGCTCAGGCTGCGGTAGGAACATGGCAGTGGCGCCTGCCACAGGTGACAAGCACACCTTCCTTGGTCCAGTGCTTCCTATCGTCAGCAGTCATGCTAACAACACACTTATACACGAGTGAGTGGCATAGGCACAAGGGCCTCCGCACCTGCAGGACCACCCCTCCGAGTCTGGGCAGGATGCCCTGCAGGTTCCCAGCACAGCCGTCAGCAGGGCAAATCATCTCCAAGATATAGTTCTTTTTCTTCCCAAGACACATTCTTTTTTATTAATCCACAATGGGCTGTTTTATTTATTTTTAAAATTTTATTTTTGGCTGCATTGAGTCTTCATTGTTGCGCATGGTGTTTCTCTAGTTGGGCGAGCGGGGGCTACTCTTCATTGCAGTACGCAGGCTTCTCGTTGCGGTGTCTTCTCTTTGTTGCGGAGCATGGGCCTAGGCGCGCGGGCTTCAGTAGTTGTGGCTCACGGGCTCTAGAGTGCTCGGGCTTCAGTAGTTGCAGCGCGTGGTCTCAGTAGTTGTGGTGCACGGGCTTAGTTGCTCCATGGCATGTGGGATCTTCCCGGACCAGGGCTCGATCCCATGTCCCCTGCATTGGCAGGCAGATTCTTAACCACTGCACCACCAGGGAAGCCCCCCAAGACACATTCTTAAGTGAAGAATATACAATTTTTCTTGACTTTTTAAGGAAAGTTAATTAAATTAATTAAACTCCTTACTTTGAAAACTTGAAAAGAATTATAGAAGAAAATTAGTTTCTGGTCTCCTTTTCCTCCCACAACGAATATAACTTCCTTTTGGACTGCACGTTTCCTTGGTTGCCTCTAGAATATCAATAGCAAGAGAAGGTCACGTGCCCCCACCTGGCCGCACTGTTCCCCCCACCCCCACCCCAGGAGGCGGGGAGGTGTGGCTCTCCCCCAGGCCACAGGTGACTGCCCCTTGGTTTCTGTGGCCCTTCCCAGTATCATGAAGCCCTGCAGCTCTGCCTGGAGCAGAACTTGACCATCACTGAGGAGATGGCTGAAAAGATGACGGTGTCCAAGGACTGCAAGGAGCTGTCTGAAGAGTCCCGGCGTGAGCTGCTGGAGCAGATTGCCAGCTGCTGCATGCGCCAGGGCAACTACCACCTGGCCACCAAGAAGTACACGCAGGCAGGGGACAGGCTGAAGGTGAGTGTGGCCCGGCGCATGGGTGCCCTGTGGGATGAGCTTCCGGGCAGGGTTCTGAGGGCACCTGCCAAGACTTTGCAGCCCAGAGCTCGCTTGTCCTGAAGACACACCTGCAGCGTCGGGCGGGAGCTCTGTCCACCTTGCCAGGAAGGGGCCAGCCCGGCTCTTTCTCTGTCCAGGCCATGAGAGCACTGCTCAAGTCTGGGGACACTGAGAAAATTGTGTTCTTTGCGGGCGTCTCGAGGCAAAAGGAGATCTACATCATGGCAGCCAACTACCTGCAGTCCCTGGACTGGAGGAAGGACCCGGAGATCATGAAGAGCATCATCAGCTTCTACACCAAGGGCCGGGCCCTGGACCTCCTGGCCGGCTTCTACGATGCCTGCGCCCAGGTACCGACCCCCCACTTCCAGGGGCCCCGGGTGGGTGGGGGACCCATGGGTCCTGACGCCTCCTCGTGCAGGTAGAGATCGACGAGTACCAGAACTACGACAAGGCCCACGGGGCACTGACTGAGGCCTACAAGTGCCTGTCCAAGGCCAAGGCCAGGAGCCCACTGGATCAGGAGGCCAGGCTGGCGCAGCTGCAGAGCAAAATGGCATTGGTGAAGCGCTTCATGCAGGCCCGCAGGTGCGTCAGCCGTGGGGCAGCACGGCACTTCCAGTGGACGTTCTTCTAAGGAACTCCTTGGACAGCTGGACGGGAAGGGCAGGGTGTGCTGTGGCTCTATGCACGTCGGGGCTCCTCTGGTTCCCATAGAACCGGGCCGACTCTTGGGAGGTTGTTCCAGAAACAGCCGAGACCTTTGAGGGAGGAAAGTGATGGTCGGGGGAGGCAGGTTGGTGTCAGGAGAGGCTGTGTCTGAGGGGAGCCCGGGGCCTGCTCAGGCGCGTGCAGGGGTCCGGCAGGTGGTTCTGGGGAGGGGACCCGTGGGGTGGAGGCTCGGGCAGCACGCCGCCTGTTTTACGACAGGCCACAAATCCAGATGTGTCCGGGATCTCAGTTTTTACTTATTGGCAGCTAGTCCAGTGCTTCCAAGACCTTTGTGTGGGCAGCAGGGCTCAGCTTCTGCCTAAACCAATGAAAGCACTTTGCTTTCATTGCTTATCTGCTTATCTGAGAAGAGGCTTTCCAAAGACTTCCAAAAACATTTTGAATGCTGTTTATGGAGTGGGGCTCTTTGAAGGGCGCTCCCCCACTCAGATGTGTAGGTTCAGGAACGTCAGGGCTGCAGGAGGGAGGGGCCTCAGCCACAGGGCAGGGTGCTTGGACAGAGGGAGGGCAATGCGGGGTCCAGAGGGCCGGCCTGTGGGGGACTCAGAGGGCCTCCTTGTCCCACCCCCGCCTGCACGCACCACACCAGGCACTGCGGAGACCCTGGGCGTCACTGCGTTGGCCTTTGCCTGGGCTGCCCTCCCTGACCGCTTCCCCACACCCTCCATGCCCTCGCCCCTCTGCCCCATGTCACCCTCCAGGCTGCTCCCTGGGCGGGACTGGCATTGACAGGCCGTGCCCTCCAGCGTCTAGTGCAGCACCAGTACCAGCTCTGCGAGCAGTCCATACGTTTTGTTAAAACAAATTAGTGAATTTATGAATTGACTCAATAAAGAATTAATTTAGTTCACGGGAATTACCTTCTCAAAAGCTGCATCCTTGGGCTTCCCTGGTGGCGCAGTGGTTGAGAGTCCGCCTGCCGATGCAGGGGACACGGGTTCGTGCCCCGGTCCGGGGGGATCCCACATGCCGCAGAGCGGCTGGGCCCGTGAGCCATGGCCGCTGAGCCTGCGCGTCCGGAGCCTGTGCTCTGCAACGG